>NC_056077.1:35796515-36099545 GCF_016772045.2 Ovis aries | reverse complement strand
CCACCACAGGTTCTGGAAGCTCCACCACCATATCAGTTCTGTCTGAATCCACAGTCTCATCTGAGGCTTCTCCCACCACAGTTTCTGGCAGCTCCACCTCCATATCAGTTCTGTCAGAATCCACAGTGTCTTCTGAGAGTTCCCACACCACATCTGATCAGTCTGAACCCACACTCTCTTCTGAGGCTTCTCCCACCACAGTTTCTGGAAGCTCCACTACCGTATCAGTTCTGTCAGAATCCACAGTGTCTTCTGAGAGTTCCCACACCACATCTGGTCAGTCTGAATCCACAGTCTCTTCTGAGGCTTCTCCCACCACAGTTTCTGGCAGCTCCACCACCATATCAGTTCTGCCTGAATCCACAGTCTCATCTGAGGCTTCTCCCACCACAGTTTCTGGCAGCTCCACCTCCATATCAGTTCTGTCAGAATCCACAGTGTCTTCTGAGAGTTCCCACACCACATCTGATCAGTCTGAATCCACGGTCTCTTCTGAGGCTTCTCCCACCACAGTTTCTGGAAGCTCCATTACCGTATCAGTTCAGTCAGAATCCACAGTCTCTTCTGAGGCTTCTCCCACCACAGTTTCTGGCAGCTCCACCACGATATCAGTTCTGCCTGAATCCACAGTCTCTTCTGAGGCTTCTCCAACCACAGGTTCTGGAAGCTCCACCTCCATATCAGTTCTGTCAGAATCCACAGTGTCTTCTGAGAGTTCCCACACCACATCTGATCAGTCTGAATCCACAGTCTCTTCTGAGGCTTCTCCCACCACAGTTTCTGGCAGCTCCACCACCATATCAGTTCTGCCTGAATCCACAGTCTCTTCTGAGGCTTCTCCCACCACAGTTTCTGGAAGCTTCTCCACTGTATCAGTTCTGTCAGAATCCACAGTGTCTTCTGACAGTTCCCACACCACATCTGATCAGTCTGAATCCGCAGTCTCTTCTGAGGCTTTTTCCACCACAGTTTCTGGCAGCTCCACTACCGTATCAGTTCAGTCAGAATCCACAGTCTCTTCTGAGGCTTCTCCCACCACAGGTTCTGGAAGCTCCACTACCGTATCAGTTCTGTCAGAATCCACAGTCTCTTCTGAGGCTTCTCCCACCACAGTTTCTGGCAGCTCCACCTCCATATCAGTTCTGTCAGAATCCACAGTGTCTTCTGAGAGTTCCCACACCACATCTGATCAGTCTGAATCCACAGTCTCTTCTGAGGCTTCTCCCACCACAGTTTCTGGAAGCTCCACTACCGTATCAGTTCTGTCAGAATCCACAGTCTCTTCTGAGGCTTCTCCCACCACGGTTTCTGGCAGCTCCACCACCATATCAGTTCTGTCAGAATCCACAGTCTCTTCTGAGGCTTCTCCCACCACAGGTTCTGGAAGCTCCACTACCGTATCAGTTCTGTCAGAATTCACAGTGTCTTCTGAGAGTTCCCACACCACATCAGATCAGTCTAAATCCACAGTCTCTTCTGAGGCTTCTCCCACCACAGTTTCTGCCAGCACCACCACCATATCAGGTCTGTCAGGATCCACAGTGTCTTCTGAGAGTTCCCACACCACATCAGATCAGTCTGAATCCACAGTCTCTTCTGAGGCTTCTCCCACCACAGTTTCTGGCAGCTCCACCACCATATCAGTTCTGCCTGAATCCACAGTCTCTTCTGAGGCTTCTCCCACCACAGTTTCTGGAAGCTTCTCCACTGTATCAGTTCTGTCAGAATCCACAGTGTCTTCTGAGAGTTCCCACACCACATCTGATCAGTCTGAATCCACAGTCTCTTCTGAGGCTTTTTCCACCACATTTTCTGGCAGCTCCACTACCGTATCAGTTCAGTCAGAATCCACAGTCTCTTCTGAGGCTTCTCCCACCACAGGTTCTGGAAGCTCCACTACCGTATCAGTTCTGTCAGAATCCACAGTCTCTTCTGAGGCTTCTCCCACCACAGTTTCTGGCAGCTCCACCACCATATCAGTTCTGTCAGAATCCACAGTGTCTTCTGAGAGTTCCCACACCACATCTGATCAGTCTGAATCCACAGTCTCTTCTGAGGGTTCCCCTACCACAGGCCCTGGGAGCTTCACCACCTCATCAGTTCTGTCAGAACACACTTTGTCTCCTGAGAGTTCCCACACCACATCTGATCAGTCTGAACCCACACTCTCTTTGGAGACTTCTCCCACCACAGTTTCTGGCAGCTCCACCACCACATCAGTTCTGTCAGAATCCACGGTGTCTCCTGAGAGTTCCCACACCACATCTGATCAGTCTGAACCCACAGTCTCTTCAGAGACTTCTCCCACCACAGTTTCTGGCAGCTCCACCACCATATCAGTTCTGTCAGAATCCACAGTCTCTTCTGAGGCTTCTCCCACCACAGTTTCTGGAAGCTCCACTACCATATCAGTTCTGTCTGAATCCACAATCTCTTCTGAGCATTCTCCAACCACACTCCCTGAGAGCCTCAGCACTTCATCAGTTCTGTCAGAACACACATTGTCTCCTGAGAGTTCCCACACCACATCTGGTCAGTCTGAATCCACAGTCTCCTCTGAGGCTTCTCCCACCACAGTTTCTGGCAGCTCCACCTCCATATCAGTTCTGTCTGAATCCACAGTGTCTTCTGAGAGTTCCCACACCACATCTGATCAGCCTGAATCCACAGTCTCTTCTGAGGCTTCTCCCACCACAGTTTCGGGAAGCTCCACCACCATATCAGTTCTGTCAGAATCCACAGTGTCTTCTGAGAGTTCCCACACCACATCTGATCAGTCTGAATCCACAGTCTCTTCTCAGGCTTCTCCCACCACAGTTTCTGGCAGCTCCACTACCATATCAGTTCTGTCTGAATCCACAATCTCTTCTGAGGATTCTCCCACCACAGTCCCTGGGAGCTTCACCACTTCATCAGTTCTGTCAGAATACACATTTTCTCCTGAGAGTTCCCACACCACATCTGATCAGTCTGAATCCACAGTCTCTTCGGAGGTTTCCCCCAGCTCAGTCCCTGGGAGCTTCTCCACCACATCAGGTCTGTCAGAATCCACAGTGTCTTCTGAGGGTTCCAAAACAACCGTCCTACTGAGCTCAACCACCACATTTGTTCAGTCTGGATCCACAGTCTCTTCTGAGGCTTCTCCGACTACAGTCCCTGGAAGTGTTATCACCACATCTGATCATTATGAACCCACAGTCTCTTTTGAGAGTTCCCATACCACATCTGGTCAGTCTGAATCCACAGTCTCTTCTGAGGCTTCTCCGACCACAGTCCCTGGAAGTTTTATCACCACATCTGATCAGTCTGATTCCACAGTCTCTTCTGAGGGATCTCCCACCACAGTCACTGGGAGCTTTATCACCACATCTGGTCAGTCTCAATCCACAGTTTCTTCTGAGCATTCCCCCATCACAGTCCCTGGAAGCTCCACTTCCACAACAATTCTATCAGAATCCACTGTCTCTTCTGCCAGTTCCCATACCACATCTGTTCAGTCTGGATCCACAGTCTCTTCTGACGCTTCTTCCACCACAGTTCCTGGAAGCACCATCACCACATCAGGTGTGTCAGAATCCACAGTGTCTTCTGAGGGTTCCCTAACCACCCTCCTACTGAGTTCCACCACCACATTTCATGAATCTGAATCCACAGTCTCTTCTGAGAGTTTCCACACCTCACCAAGTCAGTCTGAATCCACAGTCTCTGAGGGTTCCCCCACCACAGTTTCTGGAAACTTTGTCACCACATCTGGGCAGTTTGAACCCACAGTGTCTTCTCAGGGTGCCCATCCCACAGCCCCTGGGAGCTCCACTTTTACTTCTGTTCAGTCTGAATCTACAGTTTCTTCTGAGGGTTCCCTCATCACAATTCCTTTGAGCTCTGTCAGCGCATCTGGTCAGTCTGAATCCACAGTCTCTTCTGAGGGTTCTCACACAACATCTTTTCAGTCTGAATCCACAATCTCTTCTGAAGGCTCCCACACTGCAGTCCTTGGGAGCTCCACCACTACTTCTGGTCAGTCTGAGTCTACTGAATCTTCTGAGGGTTCCCTCACCACAGTCTCTTGGAATTCTACCACCACGTCTGGTTGGTCTGAATCCATCGTCTCTTCAGAGAGTTCCCACACCACATCTGGTCATTCTGAATCCACAGTCTCTTCTGAAGGTTCCCTCACCACAGTCCTTGGGAGTTCCCCCGCTCCTTCTGTTCAGTCAGAATCCACAGTCTCTTCTGAGGGTTCCCACACTACAGTTCCTGGGAACTTTATCACCACATCTTCTCAGTCTGAATCCACAATCTCTCTGGATGGTTCCCATGCCACAGTTTCCATGCCCTACCCAACCACTTCTGGTCTGTCCAAATCCACAGTCTCCTCTGAGGATTCCCACACCACAGTCCCTGGAAGCTCCACCACTTTATCTGGTGGGTCTGACTTCACAGTGTCTTCTGAGGCTTCCCTCACCACAGTCCTTTGGAGTTCCCCCACTACTTCTGGTGGACCTGAATCTACAGTCTCTTCCGAGAGTTCCTATACTGCAGCCCCTGGGAACACCATCACCACATCTGATCAGTCTGAATCCACAGAATCTTCTGAGGGTTCCTACACGACATCTGGTCAGTCTGAATCCTCAGTGTCTTCTGCAGGTTCCCACACCACGGGACCTGGGAGCTCTACCACTACTGGTCTGTCTGAATCCACAGTGTCTTCTGATGGTTCCCATACCACAATTCCCTTATCCTCCCCAGCCACTTCTGGTCTGTCTGAATTCACCATGTCTCCTGAGGGTTCCCTCACCACACGCCCTGGGAGTTTTGCCACTACTTCTGGGTGGTCTGCATCTAGCGTTTCTTCTGAGAGTTCCCACACAGGAGTTGCTGAGAGCTCTACAGCCCCATCTAGCACTGGAGAGATATCTTCCAGCTCATCTGGTTCAGTACAGTCTACCACTTCTGTCACTCAGAAATCCACAGATCACAACACAATATCTGATTTTTCTCAAGTCACGGACTTGCCTACATCGACAACTTCTCAAGAGGATGGAAGTCCTGTGTCCACTTCAAGTCCAGCTGAATCCATTACCTCCTCCTCTGGTGATGAAGAAAGGACCACGTATTCTACTCCTGAAGCCACTGTGTCCACAATAGTCTCAGCACCATCAACAGATACAGTCTCCTCTTACACCTCAACATTTTATATACCTTCAAACTCTGAGGGACTTTCTACCACTACCTCCAGGACTGGACTCAGTACAACAACAATTACTGAGATATCCTCTGTCCTTTCAACCATTTCTGAATCTTCTATGTCAGCTTCCTATCCCAGCCATAGTAGTAGCCTAGCTTCCTCTTCAATTCCCAGCCTGCTGTCTACCACCCCCTCTGTCTCCACACAGACAATCACAGGCCTCACAGAGGGACTCACTCTTGCTACTTCCACCCCTGATTCATCAGAACCCACAGGCACCTTGAGCAGCACTGTTACTGCAGGGAATGAAATTTCTGCTTCAACATCAAGGCCTGGAGAATCCTTAACCACTTCCACTGGTGATGGACACATGACCACACCTTCTTCTCTGGGATCCACTCTCTACACCAGCTCCTCAGATGGGTCCTTGCCATCATTCTCTACCCATTCTTTGCACAGTACAAATGGTGCAAGTCCTTCCTCATCAAGCCCCAGTGAGACCTCCACCCACACCACCACGACTGCCAAAGAGGAGTCGACTTCTGGTTTTTCTTCTCCTGTGGCCTCCACTTCACCTGGCTCCACTGGAACTCCAGTCCCTGGATACCGTACCACTTCAACCCTGCAACCCCTGTTCACTAGGACACAGACAACTGTGAGGACAACCCACTCTTCAACTATGACACCATGTAAGTCTGCTTGCATATCACTCTACGGGCTCCTCCTGCTCGTCTCCCTTATCAGCTAATCCGTTTTGTCCTCCCTGTGGTCTTGTTCCACACTTCCAGTACCATCTTGTTGCCAGTATACATCATCCAAGGGGATGGCGTGCCTGTCTTTTGAGTTGTAGGACTCTTGATTTCTTTGAGTGTCCTCTTTCATCTCTTGCTTCCTTCCATTCTGTTGTTCCTTTTCCTTTCCCCACTATCTCCTGGGGATTGAAATGGTGGCAGAGGGCTCTCAGTTACAGCATGATTATCTAGTCCCATTTCCATCTTTCAGTGCAATGTCTAAATGATGGGACTTGGAATGAGAGTTGGTGCTTTGTGTCTTGGGCTTCCATGGTAACCTCTGGAATGTTCTACCTCTTTGCAGTGCAGTGCTACAATAACGCCACTTGGAATGGAAAAGAATGTGTCTGTGCCCAAGGCTACTTTGGTTACCAGTGTAAAGACGTCAGGGAATACTTTTTCATAGGTAAAGACCTTTTTTTTTTTTTTTTTGGTAAAGACCTTTTTTGAGACTTGTAGATCATTTCCACATCCCTTAACCATTCAAAATAGGAGGGCAACATTGGAAGGTTCATTTGCTACCATTGGCTAATTGTGCAGGTCGAGGAGAAAATGTGACTTTCACCCAGGCCAAAATGCAGGTAGAGCATGGATTTCCTGCATCCCACTTCGAGGAGGATGAGCCCTTTTCACTAGTTAACTTGCCTCTCTCATCTGAATGATCACCTGGTGCCCTCCAGTCAGGTCTCACTGAATCAAGATTCTGACCAGTAGCTCCTCCTGGTATTCAGAGACAAGGGGCAGATGTTTCAGCTACTCCTACCTGCCTTTTGAGTTTCCGTCTGCCTCCCTACACACTTTGTCCTTTCCCACAAAGCCAACAAATGAAGAATTAGCCATTCCCGGAAGGCATTACTGTGAGGTTGCTGTCTCATGCATAATATGTCCTGTTTCCATAGAGACCCCCAAAAAAATCAATGCCACTATAGACCTGAGAGTGAAAGTGACTAACAGGAATTTCACAGATGACCTAAATGACAAATCCTCTGATGCATACAAGAACTTCGTTCAAGTATTCAAGAGTCAGGTAAGAGGAGAGGAAGCCTAGATTCCCTGATGTGAATCCTGGAAGAGGGGACATCCCTGTGCACCCCCTTCCTTCTTTCCTATGGGCGGGTGGCATCACTGACTCAATGGACATGGGCTTGGGTGGACTTCAGGAGTTGGTGATGGACAGGGAGGCCTGGCATGCTGCGGTTCATGGGGTCACAAAGAGTCGGACGTGACTGAGCGACTGAACTGAATACAGGGACTCCTTGGGGAAAGGAGGTTCTGAGGGACTGCCCCCAGCACAGAGAACAGGGGCTGCTGCACGCTCCAGGCTTCTATGAACTCAGCTGTCTTGTTTCTTTCAGATGGATAAAGTTTACAGGGGCAACAACTTTCCCCAATACAGAGGCGTGAATGTCATAAGACTGCTGTGAGTATGGGGGTGGGAAGGTTTATAGACTGTGGGAAGCTCTTCTCTCTTGCCTGCTCTCCTGCCTCCTCCTATCATAAATGGTTAGAGTATCAGTACCTGGCTGGGTTAAAAAAAACAACAACACCTGAGGGCTCTGAGACCATGCGTCCGTTCATTCAGCATTCATCCACTTATCAAGCTTATTCCACTTATTGGAAGTCCACCCTGCGCTAGGAGCTGGGAACATTGGGTTCTGCTCTTCATGGTGCTTAGAAGGGCAGAGCACAGGTAGCTAGCGTTATGGTGGTTATGATAACTCAGTTACTGAGGTTAGAGTTATGATAAGAGACACAAGGTACGGAGGGAGAGGTCCTGAATGCAGGGTCAGTGAGACTGAGGGAAATCTTCCTGGAGGAAGTTACAGCTAAGCTGAGGCTTGAAGGATGAGGAATGGGCCAACTAGAGGCAAGGGAGGGGGAGAGTGTTACAAGAGGAAATCCATGATGTGCCTACAGGTAAGAGAAAGGAGCGCAGACTCTAAGAACATAAAGCACACTTGGCTTCTTAAAGACAAAGGGGCTGTGGTGGGAGAGGAGGTTGGAAAAGTGACACGTGCTCATTTACATGTGAAGCATCGGCAGTTGTGGCTCATGTGGCAGAGTAAATGCTTTGCACTGCAGACCGTGCAATCTGTTTTCAGGGTTGAGAACGGATGGACAGAGGAGGGAGACGATAGTAGCCTGGGCCTGAGAGGTGTTAGTAAAGAAAAGTAGTCCAGTGTGAAAGGTCTTTAAGAGGCAGGACCAGCAGATCATTGGATTTTGATGGGTGTTTGGAGAAAAGGAGGAATGATATCAGATTTCTGGGCTGCTGGGAGTGTGGGTTGCCCTTGGCTGAGATGAGGAACATAAGAAGGAGCAGGACGATAGAAGAAGATAATGAGTTTGACATGGGTCTTGTTAAGCCTCAAGTGTCTGGGGCCCAGCCATGTGGAGTGATAGAGCAGCTGGTTGTCAAATGTATGATAGTAAGGGTCTATAGCAGAGACATCGGCATTGATGTCCCCAGATAGGCATCACTGGAAGCTGGGGGAGTAGACCAGATGGCTGGGGCAATTGTCACAGCATGGAAGTGAAGCTGTCCTTGGGCAGAAGCATGGGAAACATCCATATTTAACGGATGGTCAGGAGAAGCAGAGCTCCCAGAGGAGAATGGGAAGAAGCAAACAGAAGGGTGACGAGGGAGCCTGGGGCATGTCAGTTACCAACATATCAAGAACCCATGGTGCTCCATAACCCAGCATCCTCCACCCAAACCCAGCCTCAGCCATGGTCTCTGTCTCCATTCTGACTCAGGATTTTGTTGGGTTAGGTCCTCCTGGGTCCTGCTTCTGACTTCTTTGTCACAAGGACTGTGGGTAGTGATGGACCTTGTCTCAGGAGCTCTCTGCTCAGAGCATTGCTGACCATCTAACCAGAAGCTTCTGGGTTGGAATCCAACATTTCTAAAGTGCCCTCATGTTTCTTCATACCTAAAAGTTTACTTATTTGGTTTTCAGAATACAGTCCGTTAGCTTCTGTCTTAAATTTTTAAATTTAAAACATTTTCATTGTGGTGAAATACCCATAATAAAAAATCTGTCATTAGCCACTGAATTCACCCTGTTAAGTATATGGTTTAGCAGCATTAAGTAAATTCACATTGTTGTACAACCACCACCACTGTCCATCTCTAGAACTTTTTAATTCTATTTTTTTGGGGGGGTCTTCATTGCTGTGGGGGGTCTTTCTCTAGTTGAGGCAAGCAGGGTCTGCTGTCTCATTGTGACCCATGGGCTTCAGATTGCATGACTTCTCCTATTGCTGAGCATGAACTCTTGCACAAGCGAACTTGAGTAGTCTCAGGCTTAGTTGCCCCGCAGCATGTGGAATCTTCCCAGGCCAGGAAGGACCACCAGGGAAGTCCTCCAGAACTTTTCCATCTTCCCAAACTGAAACTCTGTACCCATTAAACAGTAACTCCCAATTCCCCCTCATCCCGCCTTTGACAATCACCTGCTGCCTTCTGCCTCTATTCTGAGTTTGATTACTTCAGGGATCTCATGTACTCATCCAGTATTCATCCTTTTTTGACTGGCCTATTTCACTTAGCATAATGTCCTCAAGGTTCATGCATGTTGCCGCAGGTCTCAGAATTTCCTTTCTTTCAGAGACTGAATAATATTCCATTGTATGTAATATTCCATTGCATCTTGTTAATCCAGTCATCCGCTGACGGGCACTTAGATTGATTGGTTCCACTGTTTAGTTATGAATAACATGGCTATGAACATGGGTGTATAAATATTTCCTCCTGCCCCTGCTCTCAATTCTTTGAGGTGGATACCCAGAGGTGGAATTGCTGGATCACATGATCATCCTATATTTCATTTTTTGAGGAACCATCATACTGTTTTCCACAGTAGCTGTACCAGTTTGCTTTCCCACCAGTGATGCACAAGGGTTCAATTCCTCCATGTCTTTGCCCAACAGCCTCCATTTTTAGGAAAGAATTTCACCCATTGGTGTATATTGTAATCCCAGGCTTATATTGTAGCCTCTCTAGGTTGTTAACTGCTGGAGGGAAGAGTCTATATTCTGTCCTGCCCCTAGGTCACATGACTATTTGTTTCTCATCACCCTTCTTGTTTCTTGGGCCCCATTTGCTGGGAGGGCAATAAGGGTTGACTGATGACTCCTGGTTCCAGTCCTGGCAGCATCGTGGTGGAACATGAAGTCATCATGGAGGCCAACTATACTTCGGGGTACCTGGAGCTGTTTGAAAACCTCACTAAGATTGTAAAGGCCAAGATTATGAATGAGACCACACAGCTACACGGGAATTCTAAAGACTGCAAAAGTAAGCCCCCCGAAAACCCCTTGATGTTGGTGGTGAAAGGATGGGTAGGGCCCCTTAGGGAGGTCTCAGGCCCACCCCCACATCCCGCATCTCTCATCTCTTCTGGAACTCCAGAGACCTCCCTCGAGGAATCCAGAGGTCAAGCCTGGGTACCTTCCCTATAATCTGCGCTGCTCCCGGCAGCCCCTCTCAGTCCTGGGCTGAGGTGGTCAGCAGCCCCAGTGACCTCCTCAGAGCCAGCTCACAGCCTCAGCTGCATCTACTAGTCTTGGCCACAGCAAGGAGAAAAGGGGAGGCTGACTACCCCCAGCGGGCAGTGGGAGGCATATCTGTTTTGCTCTTTCTCACCACCCTGGGCAGACCTCTCACTTCTGTGCTACGATGAGACGGCCACCATCGTGAACCCCGTGAAGGTCGGCTTTGACCCGCAAGGTGAGCAGCTCCATGGAGAGTGGATGGTAAGCCTGCGGGGTGGGGGAGCCTAGGGACGGGTTCATCTGGCTGACGCTTCCTGCCCGCCCCCCACCTGCCCCCAGAGCAATGCACTAAGAATTCTCCGAAGGAATTCTCCCAGTTCTACTACATAGAGGAGCTGGATGGGAAGCTGGCCTGTGTGACCAAGTGCACTCCAGGGACGAAGTCGGAAATGGACTGTCACCACGGCACGTGCCAGCTGCAGCAAAGCGGCCCCCGTTGTCTGTAAGTGCTTGCTCCCTCTAAGGCCAGCGTCTGCCCTCTCTAGCAGCAGGGTCCCGCTCTCCCCAGAGGTCACCCAAGGGTGCAGGGTGAGGGTGGACAGAGCTCACAAGGCACCTCCAGCCCAGCCTCTACATCCCTCTTTCCTCTACCCAGGTCTCCCATATACCATGGGAGTGGTAGGTGCAGATTACTTACACAGGCCTCATAGAACAGCAGTCCCCTTTCTGAAAAAGTTCCAGTTATCCATTGAAAATCTGTATCTATGGACCTCTCTCTTCATCTACCATTCATGTCCCTAACAACATCCCAGCCACCATGCCATTATCACCTCCTTGCTGGCGCGCTACGTCTTAAACTAAAGTACAAAATATAAAACATGGTGACAGGCCATCCAAGTCCCAGCTGCTTAGCGATTACACACTTAGCAATTACGTGGGTGAACATTACGTGCGTGAGATGAGGTGCGTGGCCCTCTCAGATTCTGCTCTGTGGCTCTGCAGTCCCTGCACCCACTCACCACCCCTTAGACTTGGGGAGTCAGGGAGGGTGCCCAGCAACTGCCCTCAGTGGGTGAGATGGTTTCCTGTGCTTTGACATTGATCTTTTTTTTTCAGGGGCAGGGGGCGGGGGAGGGGGGCAGAAATTGGGTGGGTGAGGGAAGCTGGCGGAATGGCCTGAGCTTGTGTGTGTCCCCAGATGCCTGAGCTCAGACACACACTGGTACTCGGGGGAGACCTGTGAATCCAGCACCAGCAAGAGCATGGTATATGGGATTGTGGGGGCCTTGGGGGCGCTCCTGGTGGTCTTGGTGGTGGTCCTGATCTTCCTACTCGGCCGATCCCAGAGAAAACTGCACAGGTAAGCTTCCGGGGCTGGGCCTGGGGGAGAGGGGACCATAGTCAGAATATCCTGAGGCCCTGCTGAGGCCCAACAGGGGTGGGTGAGGCCCTGCCCCCCACCCCCGAGTCCCTCCTAGTTCCTGCTGGCCCCTCCCAGCTCTGTGTCTAGCAGAAGACAGCCTGCAGATATGATAAGACATATCCGCTTGGCAGAGAAATGGAAACAGAGACTTAAGCACTGGAACTGGATTGTGTAATGAAATTACCTGGCGCTTCTTATCACCTTGGCTGCCACAGAGCAGCACTGTCACTCTAGGGCGCTGGGAATGATCGCTCTCTTCCTGGCTGTGAGAGGCTGAGTCGCGTTCTGTACAGAGCCCGGCAGGCAAAGGAAGCTGCCCTGACTCTAGTCCGATGCCCCCAGCTCACAGATCAGGTCACTGAGGCCCTCTGAGGGGTGGGGGTGGGGGGGCAGGCGATGGGGTCATCCTCAGGATGTCTATTCGGTTTCTACCCCTGCCACTGGGGGCAGGCCCCTCCCTCCCTGACTCAGGGCTTGGCCAGAGATAACTCTTCTGGAGGCTGAGGGTCAGAGGTCTCTGAGCCCTTCCTCTACCTCTCCGTCATCAGCTGCTCACGTCATTTCTGTTAGCAGGCAAGAGTGCGACATGTCTCGAGAGTGGCAAGATGCAGACTACCCTGGCAGTTTTGAGAACACAAGCGTCTGGGAAGGTAGATCTTATCAGGGGCCAAGGCGGGGCAGGCTGGCGGGGGTGGAGGGGGTGTGGAGAAGTGCCAGTTAGACTCCCAGTGGTTGTGGGTGACACGCACACACGTCCTGCCAACCAGTCCTGCGTCTGCCGCAACAGCCAGTCTGCAGCCTCCTGACCCCGAGTCCCCATGGGCAGCCCTGCTGACCCTCCAGCCTTTACTTGGCTTCTCCCCATCAAGTTCCCTGCACTCCAGTCTGTGGCCCACCGCTTTACAGAGACTGCTGCTTCCAGTCGTCTGAATCTCTGCACATCCCCATCCCATTGTTTCCGAGATCCAGTTCACATGCAGTCCTTCCATGGAGCTTCCCGTGGGTTCAGCCCGCTCTGGCTGCCAGAGCTGCTCACAACGGCTGAGCCTGATCCTACCCCAGAGCCCAGCCCCAGTGTGTCACACACACAGTGGGATGACAGGCCATGGCGAAATAAGGCCTTGTCCCAGGACGGGAAGGGAGAGGGGCTTTCCAGGCAAGGGTCCCTGCTTAAGAAAGGGCGTGGAGGTGGGGAAGAAGTGGCCTGTAGCGAACCAAGGGCGGGTCAGTGGGACGGGAGATGACAGAGCTAGGTCAGGACTGGTCAGTGGACCATGGTGGGGGGGGACCCACTGGAGGAGCTTGAAGGGAGGGGGACCAGACGTGCATTTTGGGTGGCTCATTCAGGAGGATTTGAGGGGGACGCATGAAAGTGGGGAGTTCAGGGAGCGAACAGCACTCTAATGCAGGCCAGGGACAATGAGGCTGAGTGGGGGGACGGTGGGGACCAGGAGGCATGGACAGCAGTCAGCATAGTTCAGATGCCAGTGAGCTAGCTGGCAGAGCCTGTTGTTTGCAGGCTCTGGGAGGGGATGATGGAGATGGGATGCAGTGGGGAGAAGCCGCAGGTGGGGCATACTGGGGGGGCAGTTAAGTGCAGAGGGGAAGATACCTCAGATCTGGCCAGTCTGAAGTCTGCAGAGAGGCCTGTGGCCTACGGGCAGTGCTGGGGAGTCAGCTCAGCTCAGCCCACATTGTTGGGGAGAGCGGGCGAGGAGGGCAGACTGTGGGGGAGGATCTTGAGGGAGGGAGCAAAAGAAGATGCCAGGTGGACCTGGAACCCTGTTCTGAAGGCTGAGGAGCGAGTTTATCTGCATGATGGAGACGGGGGGTGCTGGACTCATGCCAACTCACACAAGAAGATTCCAGGCACAATTGCTTCTGTCTGTTGTTGCTACTGTTGCTATGAGGAAGTGTTCCCGTTGACCCCAGGCAGTCTCGCCCTCCTACCCCACCTAAACCAAGTGACTCCTTGGGGACCCACTCACCAGGCCTTGACTTTTGACCGTGGCGCATATCAGAAGGCAGCTCCCGTCCCTTCCTGTCCCTGCGTCACCCGAGGCCACCTCCCCAGCCCCTCTTCTGCATCCCTGATGAGCTGGGCTTGGGGGAGGATGGGCAGTGGGAAAGGAGTTTAGTGCAGCTCCGGG
Source organism: Ovis aries (assembly GCF_016772045.2). Lineage (NCBI taxonomy): Eukaryota > Metazoa > Chordata > Mammalia > Artiodactyla > Bovidae > Ovis > Ovis aries. Next base: position 36,085,496 of record NC_056077.1, on the reverse strand, counting down.
GCCAACTCCCCAAGCCCATCCTTTTTACTGCAAACAGTCCGTCCTGTGTGTCTCTTCTGCTTCCCCCAGGCTCACTCTCACCCCAGTACCTCTCCTTACAGGTGAGGATCTGAAGGGGGACACATTTGGCCTTGAAAACATCTACAGAAACTTCCAGCCCTCCTTGGGGAGTGTGGACCCCACTACAGAGGTGACTCAGGAACCCCCAACTCCCTGCACCCTCCCCCCCCCACAGCTAGGGGCTTCTCCCCTCTGTCTACTGCCTGGGGCTGCCTGGGGCTGCCTGGGGAGGGTGGGCCCCCCTCAGCCCAGAGGCAGCTCACTCCCCCTGGACCAGCCATCACTGGGGCCCTCTTTGGTCTCACCTCCTCTCTCCCACTCGCCCCAGCTCCACATTCAGAAGCCCACAGTGGTGACCACTGCTCAGTGACGGGGACAGGGACTGCCACCCCTCACTCAGATCTGGGTGATGAGGCTGCGGCCAGCAGAGCCCTCCACGGCCCCAGGCTGCAAAGAGGAACCTGAAGTCTGAAGTCGTCAGGCCCGAGGATGACCCTCTCAGGGCGAGCGGGCTTGCCCCGTCGTCACTGCTGTGCTCCCTCGCCCTCCAGCCAGGAGCCCGGAGGCATCTCGTTTACTCCACTGGTGTTTACTCCACTTGCGTTTACTCCACTTGTGTTTACTCCAATGGTTTACTCCACTTGTGACACCCATGCAGGAATTTCCTGCCAATAAAGGACAAGTCTTATAGAGCTGAGCGTGGCCAGAGCAGTCTCCTCCCCTCCCCTGCAGGGGGCCTGCAAGTCTGGGAAGGTCTTTCTCCGAAGAGCACTGCAGGGTTGGACACCACATCTGGGCCCCTTCCCATGCCCACGTGTGGAGCCTGGGGCCCCTCATCTGCTCCAAGCCCGGGCCAGATCAGACCCACCTCTGCCTGAGGGTTCTGTGGCAGCTGAGCTTGGGGTCACATCCGGGAGTGGACCTCGGGCCAAGGGAAGGAGGAGCGGGAGTCCCCAGAAGGCAGAAGAGTGAGCATGTTGCCCTGCTGACCTTGAGAGGGGCCAATGTCACTTCAGATGACCCCAGGGGCTGTGCTTACCTGCAAACCCCTCAGACCCAAGAATTCTCAGCCCTCCTGGGGCTGGGCACTGTCCTGCACCCATGACCTGGTGGGGTACACTGAGCAGAAGTAAAGCCAGCTTGAGAAGAGGGGAGGAGGTCTCCACTGCCGGTGTTGGAGTCAAAAGCACCCTCTCCTTGCAAGCTCAGGCCCACCCTCTCCTCCGCCTTCTGCTTCCCTCCAGCGCCGCCTAGTTCTTCCAGGCCGCTTCAGGCCCTGCTCCCGACAGATCTGATGGCCTGTGTGCCTATGTGCTGTGCGGGCAGGGAGGACCTCCCCTTCCCTCTGCCCTTTGGCCTGAAACAGGGCTTCTCATGCTCCCAGTCGTCAGTGAAGCTTCCAAGACTGCCTTAGGTGGGCCCTAGTTCTCCAGTGTCTCCAGGATCAAAGGGCTTGGGGCCCGTTTATTTCTGGGGTTCCTTGACCAATGTTTGTTTCACCAATTCCCTGAAGTGTGAAGGGCAGGTGCGCTGCCCTCCAGGCTCTGAAATCGAGACTGGTGGCAATGACGCTCCATCTGCTGTCTCTGTTCCTTCGGCTCCTGCCCCTCTCCATGGTGACTGACCCCACTCCATTGCTCTCACAACCACAGCCCTGCGGGGTCCTGGACCTGCCCACGCCCAGGGAAGGCTGCATCCTGGGGGCCCAGGCGGGGGTACTCTCAGCCTCCTACCCTTTGCCTACTCCTCTCTCCTCCCCAGCGAGGTCCGGAGGAAGAGCCAGGGCTTTAGGGTTCATCTGAGTTGGTGTCTTGGAGCCTCAGTTTCCGTTCCAAAAAGGGAGAATAAGAAATCTGACTTGTCAGGGCTGGAGAATCAGACAGAAGCCCCCAGACAAATCCCCAGGCACATGAGATGCTCAGCCAGTGCTGGGACCTGTCCTTACCCCGAGAGTGTGCCCCTCCTCTCCCCTCTCCCCTCCACCCCTGCCCCAGATGCCCAGGGTCTCTCATTGTGGTTGTTCAGTCGCTCAGTTGCATCCAACTCTTGGCGACCCCATGGACTGCAGCATGCCAGGCTTCCCTGTCCTTCACCATCTCCCAAAATTTGCTCAAACTCATGCCCCTCAGGCCGGTGATGTTATCTAAACATCTCATCCTCTATTGCCCCCTCTCCTTTTGCCTTCAATCCTACCCAGCATCAGGGTCTTTTCCAGTGAGTCGGCTCTTCCAATACCTCACACCTCTGCTCTCTCCAACTCTTGCCCTGACCATGTCTGCATCACCCTACCCCTACCTTGTGCCCCAAGGATATCACAGAGCTGTCAGACAACCCTAAACCAGGCGAAAGGCTGCTGCTGGAGCCACATGGACACAAGATAGGGTTTGGGAACAAACCCTAACCTTACCTAACATAACCCTAACACTAACCCTTCCTGGAGGCAGCTGTGTGCCATAGGGCAGCTCAGGTTGTCTCTGGCCTCAGTTTCTCCCACTGAAGAACAAAGGTTGGGACCTCTAGGACTCCTTCCAGTTCAGCCTTTCTGGGCTCCATGGCCGTGGACCTGGGCTCAACTCAGCAGAAGATGATAGCAGGTCCTAGCTGGACCCTCCAGGATCCCCTCTGCCCCTTGTCTGCTCCCAGAGAAAGAGGGAAGGGGACAAAGGTCAAAATCAAACTGTGGGCTTCAGGACTCCTACCCCACCTTGGGTTGTCATCCTGGGATTGCCTGGGTGGGAGGGAAGGGAGCTTGGGGCAGATGTGGGGGCTCATGCTGGGCCCTGTCAATGTCATTCAAACAGCCACGTCCTCGACTTTGTCCTGCCCTGAGCTCATGGCCCCAGAAGCAGGGGTTGGCGGTGGGGGGCTCCTATCCCCTTGCCCCAAACTGTGGACAGCTCTCCTTTAAGGCGGAAATGGAGTGGGGGAGGGGGAAAAAGTACCCCTGAGTGTAATCAGGGAGACCATGGCCTCCTTGGTCCAAACCTGCCCACAGGAGGCAAGGCCTTCTTTGGGAGCCAATCTGAGAGCTGATGGATGGAGGTGGGAAGAGGGGGAGGGAGGCTAGGCAGAGCAGGACAGCAGCTTGGCTTGCTCTAAAGGGCAGATTCATCACTGATTTGAATTCTGCTGTTGCTTGGCACAGATGTTCCCAGGATAACATCACCAGAAGCTGATATCTTATCAGTAGTAAGAATGGCACCCTCCCTCCCAGTCCTGGCATTTTCAATGCCTTCCAGACAATGGTGGCATCTGGGGCCCCATGATACGCCTTAGGGAAGACCTTTCTGGGCCCCTCTCCTCCCTCTGCCCCTTGCCCTTTTCCTTTCTTCCTGCTCCTGCATGCCCTCTTTCTGGCCCTCTCTTCCTTTCCCTCTCCCTTTCTTCTTCTTTTCTTTCCACCTTCCCCCATCACCCTTTAGCCTCTAACCACATTCTGGACTCTGGGACTCATTGCATCTCTGGCTTCAGTCTCCCCGTCTGTGAAATAGAGCCTTTCAGACTCTGCTCCTGGATTCTGTCGTCCTCTCTCTGGGCCTGGCATCCACCAGTCTGGAGACCCCTGGCCAGCCTTGAGTGGCATCTGATCCTCCCATGTTTTTTCTCTGGGGATCCAGAGCCACATATACTTCCTCAGGCTACATGGCTGAGGCAAGGGCCTTAAGAAACATTCTAGTGGCCTCTGCCCGGCCTTGCCCTGTCCCAGCAGACACACCCACTCCCGCTGCCTTCCCTTGCAGCACACCCCTGGTTATACTGGACATGAAAGAAACACAATGTCCTTTCAGCCCAGGGCAGGCATGTCCAGGCTTGCCAAGTGCCTTCTCCTTGCCCACACCCGGCATGAATGGGACCCAGGACTGGTTGCTAAGCCACAGTTGGCTTGTGGCCACATCACCTGTTGTCTCTGTTTACCTTCATGTGGCCTTTTGTGTCTGCGTTCAAACTCCCCCTTTTTACAAGGGCACCAGTCATTTTGGATTAGGGTCCCACCCTACTCCAGTGTGACCTCATCTGAGCTAATTATATTTGCAATGACCCTATTTCCCAACGTTAGCATCTGTGGTACTAGGGGTTAGGACTTCACTGTCTGAATCTGGGGAGGGGGGACACCATGCAACCCGTAACAGAGGCCCCGAGGAGTTTGCGGCACAGAAGTCACTTGCCAAATGTGTTTTGAAGCAATCGCTCTAGCTGTGATGTAGAGGACTGTTCGGGGTGGAGGCCCAAATGGGAAGCAAGGAGGTGGGTGTGTGGGGATGATACCAAAAACTCAGCCTCTTTGCCCTGGGACCGAATTGAAACTCAGAGACAGACTTTGGGTAAATTAAAAAAGAACAGCTTTATTGCTTTGCCAGGCAAACAGGGAAAAGGTGCACTTCTGCCCTTGGAAACCATGTCCCAGCCTGGAGGGATTTGGTGAGAAGCTTTATAGAAACCAAAGTACTAGTTGCTCAGTCATTGTGACTATTTGTGACCCCATGGACTGTAGCCCACCAGGCTCCTCTGTCCATGGGATTCTCCAGGCAAGAATACTGGAGTGGGTTGTCATTCCCTTCTCCTGGGGATCTTCCCAACCCAAGGATCAAACCTGGGTCCCCTGAGTCTGAGCCTGGTGGGCTACAGTCCATGAGGTCACAAAGAGTCGGGCAAGACTTAGCAACTAATACTTAATAGAAATGATTAGGGTGGGGTTGCTGATAAGGTTTAGGGTGTGTGAAGGCCTGCACTCCTTTAATTGGTCTTTATTTATTGATTGACTGCATCGGTTCTTAGTTTCATCACTGCGAATCAACATTGTGGTTTGTGGGCTCTCTAGTTGAGGTGTACGGTTTCAGTAGTTGTGGCAAGCTGGCTTAGTTGCCCACCCACCACCCTTCCAGCATGTGGGATCTTAGCTCCCCTACCAGGGATCCAAGAGGAAAAAAAAAAAAAAAAAAAAATCAAACTACACAGCAGTCCTCTCTTTAATCCATTTCCAGGCTCTACCAGTTTCCTAGGGCTGCAGCAACAAAGTATCACAAACAGATGACTTAAAACAACAGAAATTTATTGGCTCACAGTTACAGAGGCCAGAAGTCCAAAGCCAAGGTGTCAGCAGGGCCATGCTCCCTCCAGAGGCAGCAGAGAAGGATCTGTTCCAGGCCTCTCCCCCGGCTTTTGGTGATTTGCCAGGGATCATAGGGCTTCCCTTGTGGCTCAGACAGTAAAGAATCTGCATGCAATGCCTGGATCTGGAAGATATCCTGGAGGAAGAAATGGCAACCCACTCCAGTGTTCTTGCCTGGAGAGTTCCATGGACAGAGAAGCCTGAGCCTGGCGGGCTGCAGGCCTGGGGTTGCAAAGAATGAGGCACAACTGAGCAACTGACACTTTCGCTTCTGGTGTTCCTTGGCGTGCAGCCGCATCACTTTGACCTCTGTCTCCATCTTCTTGTCCTTCTCCATGCATGTGCGTGTCCAAATTTTCCCCTCTGAGGACACCAGTCGTTTTGGGTTATGGTGAGAAATGGATGAAGCACAAGCTGGAATCAAGATAGCTGAGAGAAATATTAATACCCTCAGATATACAGATGACACCACTCTTATGGCAGAAATCGAAGAGGAACTAAAGGACTTCTTGATGAAAGTGAAAGAGGAGACTGAAAAAGCTGGCTTAAAACTCGACGTTCAAAAAATGAAGATCTCGGCATCCAGTCCCATCGCTTCATGCCAAATAGATGGAGAAACAATGGAAACAGTGACAGACTTTATTTCCTTGGGCTCCAAAATCACTGCAGATGGTGACTGCAGCCACAAAATTAAAAAACGTTTGCTCCTTGGAAGAAAAGTTATGACCAGCCTAGACAGCATATTAAAAAGCAAAGACATTACTTTGCTGACAAAGGTTCATCTAGTCAAAGCTATGGTTTTTCCAGTAGCCATGTATGGAAGTGAGAATTGGACCATAAAGAAAGCTGAGCACTGAAGAATTGATGCTTTTGAACTGTGGTGTTGGAGAAGACTCTTGAGAGTCCCTTGGACTGCGAGGAGATCATTTGTCAATCCTAAAGGAAATCAGTTCTGAATATTCATTGGAAGGACTGATGCTGAAGCTGAAGCTCCGATACTTTGGCCACCTGACGCCAAGAGTCGACTTATTAGAAAAGACCCTGATGCTGGGAAAGACTGAAGACAGGAGGAGAAGGGTGACACAGAGGATAAGATGGTTGGATGGCATCACCAACTCGATGGACATGAGCTTGAGCATGCTCCAGGAGTTGGTGATGGGCAGGGAAGCCTGGTGTATGCTACAGTCCATGGGGTTGGAAAAACTGAACTGAGAAATGGAGTATTTCCTGCCGTATCAGTACACAAGGATGTCACGGTCATCAGAGATAGCAGCTCTCAGTTGTGAGCTCCTAAGCCCTCAGGAAAGAGAGGAATACCTGCTATCCAGCAGCCATCAGACGGCAGCCCTCCCCACCCTACAGTAAACCCTGAGAAAGGAAGCATAGGATGTGAAAAACAGGATACCAGCCCCAATAGCTGAGATGCATATAAAAGGAATGATTTTAGTGAGCCCAGACTCTTGCATATTCCTGTACATGCTCTGTGCCTCAGTCATGTCTGACTCTTTGTGATCCCATGGACTGTAGCCCGCCAAACCTCTCTCTCCATGGGATTCTCCAGGTGAGAATACCGGAGTGGGTTGCTGTTTTCTTCTCCAGGGGAGCTTCCTGACAGAGGGATCCAACCTGTGTCTCCTGTGTCTCCAGCATTGACAGATGGATTCTTTACCACTGAACTACCTGAAAAGCCCTTCCCATACATAGTGAAATTTGCTCAGTTGTGTCCGACTCTTTGCGACCCCATGGACTATACAGTCCATGGATTTCTCCAGGCCAGAATACTGGAGTGGGTAGCCTTTCCCTTCTGCAGGGGATCTTCCCAATCCAGGAATTGAACCTGAGTCTCCTGCATTGCAGGCGGATTCTTTACCAACTGAGCTATCAGGGAAGCCATTCCCATACATAGAAAAGTGCTAAATTCCTTAACTTGGGATATCTGGTTTTCTTTAATTATCAGTAATCTTTTGATGTTCAGACTAGCTGCCCTTTGTCGCAAAACTTCTGTACAACCTGGCTCCTCCTCTCGTCTCCTCAGAGCAGTTCTCTCAGGGTTACTGGAGATGCTGCCTCCCAGACTTGAAGTCCTAAAAATTCCCACTGAATAAAACATAACTCTCAATTTTTAGGTTGTGAATATCTTTTTTATGTCGATGGGGTTTATCCTAAGGACCTCATTTTAACATCATTACTTCTGTAAGACCTGTCTCCAAAGAAGGTCCCATTCTGAGGTACTGAGGGCTAGAATTTCAATGCATCCTTTTTTGAGGCGTGAAGGGACATTTCATATAACGGTTGCCAAGAATCAAAAAGCTAGCTAGTGCATTGGGTGTGGGAAACAGGCCCAGCCACAGAGGGGTAGAGGGGGTGCAACTGGTACCGTGCTGCAGAAAGAAGTAACACGACATTACTTATGCTCTTTCACAGGGCAATTCCGATGTTTAGGAATTTACCCCACAAGTGCATTCAAAAACCCACCCAAGGTCGCTTGGACAAGGAAATTCAGATACCCTTCAACAAAGGACAAGATCTGACTCTATCGGTTTTCTATCGCTATCCTGACAAAGTTCCACACATTTAGTTCACCCTTTGATTATCCAATAGTTTTGTGGATCAGAAGTCTGGGCACAGGGGTGGTTCTGCTGAGTTTTCAGCTTAGACACTCATCAGGCTGAAATTAGGGAGACAGCCAGGCTGTGTTCGTTGCTGGGGGCTCCGTGGAGGAATCCACTTCCAAACTGATTCAGGTTATAGGCAGAAGCGACTTTGCGAGGAGGTCCCCTCCACCTGAAGAGCCAGCATCGGCGTGCCCTCATGCTTCAGATTTCTCTGATTTCCTTTCTGCTGTTTCCTCTGCTTTTAAGGACTCATGCGATAATACTGGGCTTGCCCTGATGATCCAGGATAATCTCCCTATTTTAACTGACTAGCCAGCTGATTAGTAACAGGAATGTTGTTACTCTATTTTGGCCAGAAGCAGGACAATCACTTTGTTGAAAGCCTTTGATTAGTGTTTATTTTACATTCTTGGGCTTCCCAAGTGGCTAGTGGATAAAGAACCTGACTGCAATGCAGGAGACAAAAGAGACACAGGTGTGATCCCTGGGTCAGGAAGATCCCCTGGAGAAGGGCATGGCAACCCACTCCAGTATTCTGGCCTGGAGAATCCTGTGTACAGAGGAGCCTGGCGGGCTGGAGTCCATAGCGTTGCAAAGAGTTGGGCACGACTGAAAAGACTGATGCATCTGAGCACATTCCTGGCTAGTCAAATTCCATGAAATGTTTTCAGTTGCATTTTTAAAATTAATACATTACATTTCCTATTTAAAGATTTCCATCTTTTTTGATGAATAAACAAAAGCTTTCCAACTACCCAAGAAGCTCCGTAAATCTAATACAATTAAATATTTTTTAAAGCTTTCTCCACACTTAATTTTACAAACCCAATAAATTAAATGCACCTATATGAAGACCCCTGGAGAAGGAAATGGCAACCACTCCCATATCCTTGTCTGGAAAACCTCATGGACAGAGGAGGCTGGCAGGCTACAGTCCATGGGGTCTCCAAGAGTCAGACACGACAGAGCGCCTACACAGCACAGAACAGCAGGATAAACCTCAAGTTCTCTTAAGTGTTCTAACCCTGTTTACAACCTCAGCGAGATTTAATATAAAATCACAAGTCTAAATCAATCACTCAGTTATATACTTTAAACTAAATCAAGGTGGACATTCCAACAGGCCAAATTCTCTTCAGTGTTACAAACATATTAAATCCCAAATGTAAGGAGATTGTTTGATCCAAAAATATTAATACTAAAAATCTGAACTTCTTTAGGATGACCGATGGCTCAGCGGGTAAAGAATATGCCTACAATGCAGGAGACACAGAAGACATAAGTTAAATCCCTGGGTCAGGAAGATCTCCTGGAGGAGGATATGGCAACCCACTTCAGTATTCTTGCTTGAAAAATCCCATGGACAGAGGAGCCTGACAAGCTACAGTCCAAAGGGTCCCAAAGATTTGGACATGACTGAGGACAAGATGAGAGTAATTCTATTAAATATCTGTTCCTCAGATTAAACAATACCCTTCCCTGTAGCAGTTAGGATATTTTAAAATCTGCTGTAACAAATATGCCCCAAATGTATAATGGCTCAACCACAATAGAATATTTTATTTTCTTGCTTCTAGAACTGTGCTCCTGATTGGCAGGTAGCTTTCTTCCATGTGGTGATTCAGGGATCTAGGTTCCTTCTTCAAAGCTTTGCTAGTCCCTTGGGTCTCCTCACCATGTGTCTCTACCTGGAAGGGCAATCAGTACCCCCAGGGAAGTTGTATGGATCAGGTCTGGAAGTGGCATCCATCATTTTGCTCACATTCCAATGGAAGGAACTTAGTCATGTGTATTTACTAACTTCCCTGAAATCCAGCTCCTGAATTGGGTGTGAGCTCCCTTTCACATAGCTGCACAATTAGACATTATCCCCACCTCCTTGAACACTTACAAGACCTCATCCCCATACCCCTAGATTCTTGCTTCGCTTCTATGTATATTAAGTCCTGATGCCAAATTTCTAGGCTGTGAGACAAGCAATGTGGTACCAAGGCCCTTCCAGAGAAAAGTGGGTGAACTCATGGAATTTGTGAGAGAATGAAGGATCCCCTAGAATGGGAAGGAGAATTATAGTTTCCAGAGACTAACTTCCCTTTCTCTCCTTCAGATCTCAGGGAAGACAGGGTGTCTGGGATGGAGGAGGGTGTGTATCCCAAGAGGACCCCCAGTTCCAGTAGCTATGGAAGAGCTATAAAGTGAGGTACTGGGGCTCTGGGGGTACTGAGAAGGGGGCACCTTCATGCAAAGGGATTGGGACAGTCCCCAGTAAGCTAGCAAAGGAATCAGACTTCATAGTCCAGAACTACTTGTCTTCTGGGGCCTTACAAAGATTCCTCAAGGGCAGAAGGAACGCAACCTGGGTCTGTGGAAGGGGTTTCAGGCTCATCTCAATTCAGAACAGATTAGAAGAAAAGGCAAGAGAGACCCAAATATGCCTGGAACAATGACTGTCACGGCAAAGGCCACAACTGGTGTTGGTCATCTCTCTGAAGGTGATGGTCCGACCTGTCTTTCTGTTCTCCGCTTGTACTTACCAACGGGGAAGAGGAGATAGACCACAGTGCTGGGAAACTCTCAAACAGAAACACCATGGAAGCTCCGATAGGTGCAGCCCTCACACTCATTCCAGGAAGCTTGTGCCACCTGCCAGCTCAGATTCAGAACCAAGGACAGCGCCCGAATCACTTTCCCTGAGAGCCCAGATCCCTTAAAATACTGGCCTGAACTTATGCTCGTGTAAGATTCACTGCATTTCATTGTTATGAAAAACCTATGTTTTTAAGCACAGATAATTGTCTTTTAATATATCAGTTCAGTTCAGTCACTCAGTCGTGTCCGACTCTTTGCGACACCATGAATCGCAGCACACCAGGCCTCCCTGTCCATCACCATCTCCCGGAGTTCACCCAGACTCACGTCCATCGAGTCCATGATGCCATCCAGCCATCTCATCCTCGGTCATCCCCTTTTCCTCCTGCCCCCAATCCCTCCCAGAATCAGAGTCTTTTCCAATGAGTCAACTCTTCAAATGAGGTAGAATATATAGTATTATGCCTATTTTAAAGTTATTTTTATCTGCAAGTTCTGATTTTTTTTGTTAGTCCATATCAAGAGATGGGAATACCAGACTACCTGACCTGCCTCTTGAGAAACCCATATGCAGGTCAGGAAGCAACAGTTAGAACTGGACATGGAACAACAGACTGGTTCCAAATAGGAAAAGGAGTATGTCAAGGCTGTATATTGTCACCCTGCTTATTTAACTTATATGCAGAATACATCATGTCTTGCCTGGAGAATCCCAGGGACAGGGGAGCCTGGTAGGCTGCCATCTATGGGGTTGCACAGAGTTGGACATGACTGAAGTGACTTAGCAGCAGCATCAGCAGAGTACATCATGAGAAATGCTGGGCTGGAAGAAGCACAATCTGGAATCAAGATTGTCAGGAGAAATATCAATAACCTCAGATATGCAGATGATACCACTCTTATAGCAGAAAGTGAAGAGAAACTAAAAAGCCTCTTGAAGAAAGTGAAAGAAGAGAGTGAAAAAGTTGGCTTAAAGCTCAACATTCAGAAAACAAAGATCATGGCATCTGGTCCTGTCACTTCATGGGAAATAGATGGGGAAACAGTGGAAACAGTGTGAGACTTTATTTTGGGGGGCCCCCAAATCATTGAAGATGAGGATTGCAGCCATGAAATTAAAAGATGCTTACTCCTTGGAAGGAAAGTTATGATCAACCTAGATAGCATATTCAAAAGCAGAGACATTACTTTGCCAACAAAGGTCCATCTAGTCAAGGCTATGGTTTCTCCTGTGGTCATGTATGGATGTGAGAGTTGGACTGTGAAGAAGGCAGAGCGCTGAAGAATTGATGCTTTTGAACTGTGGTGTTGGAGAAGACTCTTGGGAGTCCCTTGGATTGCAAGGAGATCCAACCAGTCCATCCTAAAGGAGATCACCCCTGGCTGTTCATTGGAAGGACTGATACTGAAGCTGAAACTCCAATACTTTGGCCACCTCATGAGAAGAGCTGACTCACTGGAAAAGACCCTGATGCTGGGAGGGACTGGGGGCAGGAGGAGAAGGGGATGACAGAGGATGAGATGGTTGGATGGCATCACCGACCTGATGGACGTGAGTTTAACTGAACTCCGGGAGTTGGTGATGGACAGGGAGGCCTGGCGCGCTGCGATTCATGGGGTCGCAGAGTCGGACACGACTGAGCGATTGAACTGAACTGAACCGATCATCATCTCTATCTAATAAATACAAACAAGAAAAACAGCTTCATTAAAATTTTCATGGTTCCCAGGCCTTTCTCCAGTCAGCGCCCTATGCAAGCTTCTGTTTCTCACCCACAGTCTCTCTCCTCATCTCCTCGGATATGGATTCTGATAAGTTTGGCCTCCAGATGACAAGAGGGAAGTATGAAGCCAGGAAGCATGCCAGTCCCTGACCTCCCCCTTCATCATTTGCTGAGCCCCAAGGATGCCACGAGTGAGGCAGGGCCACACATGCTCACATGATACAGATACGCACTTCCCCATGCAAGGAAGCTAAGTTCTCTTTCTGGAAATGGGCTCATGTGTCTTTACATAGATCTGAAAAGATAGAGTCCTGGGTTCTCTTTCCAGCTTTCTGATCAACTCCCTGAGTTACATTTGGGAAAAATTATATTTGACCATTTGGTCACAATTTTGCGTTCTGTTGTATTAAGAACTAGGTTTTTATAAAGCATCCCTTATGGATATCATTTTTAACATTTTTAGGATGTTTTATGACTGTTCTTGCCATGCAGCTCAAGATTCATTTTGTTCTGGAAGGTGTCTCCCATAGGCCGTACCAGTTAGACCTTAACCTAAGAAAGAGGCTAAGCTCTGGTGCCCCCTCATGGACATTTGGAGCATCTGCAGGCATCCTTCAGCTTCTCCCCCGTGAGAAATCTTTAGCCTTCACTTTCTTCTATTTGCCATCAAACTACCCAGATCCTAAAACTGGGCTGTCTTTGTCCATTCTGACTTCTATAACAGAATGCCGAGAAACTAGGTGACTTAAAAACAACAGATATTTATTTTTCACCATTTTGAAGGCTGGGGAATCCAAGATCAAGGAGCTGACAGGTTCTGTGTCTTGTGAGGGCCCACTTCTTGGTTCAAAGACAGCTGTCTTTTTGCCAACCTTCCCACATCTTCCTCTCTAGGACCTGACTCATCCTGAAACTCCAGTTCCACTTCCTCCAGGAAGTCTTCTTTGATACAGCTCTTCACAATTAATAGCTCTCACCTATGTCTTTCTGTCTTAGCTCTGGCTGCTACAACAAAATTCCATACCCTGGGTGGCTTAAACAACGAATTTTGATTCTCCCACAATTCTGGAGGCTGGAAGTCCAAGACCAAGGGGCTAACAAGATCTCTTTCTGGTGAAGGCTCTCTTCCTGGCTTGCAGAAGGCCCCTTGCTCGCCATATGCTCACATGACCGCTTTTTCTGTGCATGCCCGCACCAGAGGTGGGGGAGGGGGCAAAAAAGCAAGCTGTCTGGTGTCTCTTCTAAGAGCTCTAATCCCACTGGGCCAAGGCCCTGCCCTCATGACCTCATCTCACTCCACCTCCCAAAGGCCCCATCTCCAAAAACCATCACACTGGGGGCTGGGGCAGGGAGTGCACAAGTTTTCAATCCACAGCACTCCCTAACAGCGCTATATACACTCTTACATCACCTTCATGATTTTCCCTTACATCTGTCCCCGCAGGGTGAGGTCGTTTCTTTGTTCCCCTCTCTGCTCCCACAATGCCTGACGCACGGCCATGTGCACAGAGGATGCTACTGATGCTTGTTACATTTAATCGAATCAAGACTCATCTCCACAAAGTCTTTAAAAGCATCCCCTGCCGCATTCGTCCATCCTTCTTCAGCCTCCTTCTGGGCTTGTCTCAACGTGACGAACCAGAATTCTTATTTGCTCTCTAATCGCGTCATACATGGGTATCTCCCATCCTTCAGAAAGCACCGTGTTTGAAGCACTAGAACCAATTCAGGCCATGCAAGTACAGGGCACTTGTACTTCCTTCCCTCTCACAGCCAAGACTTGCCCTCACTGGAAAAGAAGGAACCATCAGAAGAGCTTCTTCTTTAATCACAGCGGGGGCTGGGGTTTCAAGATAAGTAAACATCCTCATCTTCTTCCCTCTCCTTCTCTGGATCTTTCCAGATCACTTTCAGATACTCAGAGACCCTGGGAATGGGTCAAGTATAAAATAAAGCTGGAAGTTCAAGGATTATCTCCTGATGATAAACTAAGACTAATGCCGCTAGCCCACTCTCAAAATGTGTAGAGACGAGGGAGATTTTCCAAAGCATCCTCTAAAATGCAGCTGTAAAAGATTATAGTATAATCTTTAGACTAATAGCAAGGGTCTGGGCATTTAGAACCCCAGAGATTTTACTAGACCTGGGAAGACGTGACAGTTGTGTTTTGCTGCTGAGGGTGATGTGACTGTCGATGGTGTTTAGATTACACCCCCAGGTTGGGCAAGCCTGATTCATCTGTGATGATACGGCAGGCGGCAGGCAGGGAGCTGGCGGCTTCCTAAGTCGGGCTGCCTGACAAGAGGCAGGGCTCGCAGGGGAGCCTGGCGGCTGAGGAAATTTACTGCGCGTGGTAGCCAAGAAAAGTGAAATTGGACCTGGGCGATAATCAGCCTGATTAGCTCAGGGCCTCCTGGAGAGAGCCAAGGGCAGGGAGGCAGTGCCGGGTGGGGGTAGGGAGGACAGGTCAGCCAGCACCGAGGTGGAGACCCAAGGGCTGGGGTTTGCTAAGGTCAGGAGCATTGGGGGCCCAGAGAAGTGTGTGGAGCGGGAAATTCAGAGAAAACAAGCCCCATGCCCAGTCATGGGAGTGAGGGTGACTCAAGAGCAGCAATCAGGCTGAAGGCGAAGAGTAGGGATGTGTGGGTGTGGTGGGGGGGGGCGCCAGGATGGAGGAGGAGGACATTGGGCAGAGTCAGGGTGCCCATAGCGTCCTCTCACTGCGCCCTGGTCAAGGGGTTGCTCCTGGCCAAGTTAAAGGCTGACAACCCCCCAGCCTCAGACCCCCCCTCGGAGACCCCGGTGTGTGTTCAGAGCAGAGATCAGCAGCACTGATCTTGGGGGCGGTCATGAGGTTCTGGTGCTGTGGCTGCAGGAATCCCAGCAGCTCTGGTTTGCAAGATAAAGCGGCAGGCTGCTGCTGACTCTGCCCTCTCCCTCCCACCCTGCTTCTTGCTGTTGTGGTTCAGTCCCTCAGTCGTGTCTGACTCTGAAATCCCACAGACTGCAGCACGCCAGGCTTCCCTGTCCTTCACCATCTCCTGGAGTTTGCTCAAACTCATGTCCATTGAGTCGGTGATGCCATCCAACCATCTCATCCTCTGTCACCCGCTTCTCCTCCTGCCCTCAATCTTTCCCAGCATCAGGGATTTTCCAGTGAGTTAGTTGGCTTTTCACATCAGGTGGCCAAAGTGTTGGAGCTTCAGCTTCAGCACCAGTCCTTCCAGTGTACACTCAGGGTTGATTTCCTTTAGGATGGAATTCTGGTTTGATCTCCTTGCTGTCCAAAGAACTCTCAAGAGTCTTCTTCAGCTGCTGGCTCTCTCATGCGCAAGGCTGAGCTTCTGAGGTGGGGAGGAGGGGGAGGAAGGTTAGATACTCAGCTGTTTTCTCCTCATCTTCCTCCCTTACTGTAATGGGGCTGTCTGCACTGCAGAGACCGATGCTGAGAAGATCCAGGTCTGGGATTTGGTCCAATAAGTCAGGGACGCCTGATTTGATGCTAGAGCAACCAAGCATTTCCTGTGCCTTTGTCCCCTCTTAAACTTGGAGAGCAGGCTGAGCCCCGGAAGCCTGATGCTCTTCTTGAGAACAGCCCCACCTTCAGTCTGGTTAATCCCCCGCAGACTCATCACCAGGCACCAGATCAAGATGCCCCCACACACACACTCCAAGGAGAGGCTAACTCCCCTGTATTTGTTTCCCAGGGCTGCCATAGCAAAGCACCACAAAGTGAGCAGCTAACACACAGAAACGCATTCTGTAGCAATTCTGGAGTTCAGAAGCGGTGTCAGATCGAGACGTTGGCAGAGCTGGTTTCTTCTGCAGGCCTTGGGGAAGACTCTGTTCCCTGCCTCTCTCCTGGTTTCTGATGGTTGGCTGGCAATCTTGGCATTTCTAGGCTTGTAGAAGCATCACCCCTTCTGCTTTTGTCTTCAGATAGCATTCTCCTTGTGTGCATCCAAATTTCCCCTTTGTATAGGCACCAGTCCTCTTGGATGAGGGCCCAGTGGATTCCACTGTAACTTCATCTCAGTTTAACTAACTATATCTGCAAGACCCTATTTCCAAATGAGGTCACATGCTGGGGTAGTGGAACTTAGGTTGGAGTCCAAATAGGAATGGGGCGGGGGCACGATCCAATCCACAGCATGGCTCTTCTCTTGCAACTGTTCTCACACTTACTTGGGTGAGGATCGGAATCACCATTGGCGGCCTCCCACGCTCACAATCTTTGCTTATTTTTCTTCAGGTTGCTTGTCATTTTAAAACTGATTTGCAGGAGTTTATTGATTATGAATCCTCCATCAATCTGAGATATTGCAGGTGTCTTTTTTCAGCTACAGTGCCCTCTGTTGAACAGAAAAAAAATTTTTTTCCTATGCATGGTTTGTGTTTTGAAGCTCCAGTTCAAAAAGTCTTCTCCTAAACAAAAATCTCAAAGATACTTTCCAGCACAATCTTCTGTTAGTTTTGTAATTTTATTTTTCACATTTAGATTTGGACCTATTGGGAGTTCACTTCTGTATATGGTGAGTCAGAGGTCTGCATTAGCTTCCCATTGCTGTTGTAACAAATTACCATAAATTTAGTGACTTAAAAACCGTGCACATTCATTATTTTACAGTTCTGGCGGTCAAAAGTCCAAAATGAGCTTTTGGGGGGCCTATAACCTAGGTATTAGCAAGGCTGTTGTCATCTAAAGATTTTAAGGAGAATCTATTTTCTTGCATATTCCAATTTCTAGAGGCCAGCTGCATTCCTTGGCCTGTGGCCCTTTCCTCGATTCCAAAAAAAAAGAAAAACTGATGGTATGCTTCTCTCCCTCTGACCACAGGTAAGGTTTTCCACTTTGAAGGAATCATGTGATTAGACTGGACCCAAGATAAGAAGTGACGTGAAAGGTGCTCAGTCGTGCCTGACTCTTTGCGACCCCATGGACTAGCCAGTCCATGGAATTCTCCAGGTCAGAATACTGGAGAGGGTAGCCTTTCCCTTCTCCAAGACAATCTCCCCCTTTCACAACTTAATCACTTCTACAAAATCCCATCTGCCATGGAAAGTAACATTGCCACAGGTTCTGGGAATTAGGATGTGGACATCTCTGACGTGAAAGTGAAGGTGTTAGTTGTTCAGTTGTGTCCGACTCTTCACAACCCCATGGACTGTAGGCCACCAGGCTCCTCTGTCTATGGGATTCTCCAGGCAAGAATACTGGAGTGGGTTGCCATTCCGTTCTCCAGGGGATCTTCCTGACCCAAGGATCAAACCCAGGTCTGCATTGCAGGATCCAGCTTGACTTTTTTGCTCCATCTGCTGAAACGGTGTTCCCAGTGGCATCTGCCAACAGCCAACTCCCCTATCGATTTGTGGTGTCATGCCTTCCATATGCCAAGTAGCTGCATCCACACAGATCTAATTCTGACTTCTCACCTCTGTTCCATTGCCAGCACAAGTATCAGTGTGTGCTGGTTGTTGTTTTGTTGGGTTTTCTTCAGCTTCGGTTTTATAAAATATTTTTTTTTAACTAGTAGAGTGAGTCCTCCTTTTCAACATTTCCTTAACCGTATAAGGACTTTATTCTGCCATATAAACTTAGGATTACATTTAATAGATTAACTTGGGGGAGAATTGCCATCTATGCAGTGCTAAGTCATCATATCCATGAGGATAGTATATTTTGCCTTTTATTCAAATCTTCTTTAAAGTCCCTCAAGGGAATTTAAGCCTTTTCTCTAAGGAGTAAAGGTTTTGTTCATCAAACTCCTATGTGTGTGTGTTGAGTTTTCCCCATATCAACAAGCAATTATTTGACACCAACTAGGTGTGTCTTACTATTCAGTTCAATTCTGACACTGTCTACTGGAGACAGCATCTGATTCTCCAGGTAAAGTGTTCACTCTCACAAGGCTGCCCTCCACTTCGGATGCTAATCCCAAGTCCAGGTTGTCATCTCCACTTCTCATCAACTAGGTATAAATCAGAGGTTCCCATGACTTCCTCCTTGCTGCTGCTGCTGCTAAGTCACTCAGTCGTGTCCAACTCTGTGCCACCCCATAGACGGCAGCCCACCAGGCTCTTCCATCCCTGGGATTCTCCAGGCAAGAACACTGGAGTGGGTTGCCATTTCCTTCTCCAGTGCATGAAAGTGAAAAGTGAAAGTGAAGTCACTCAGCCGTGTCCGACTCTTAACAACCCCATGGACTGCAGCCCACCGGGCTCCTCCGTCCATGGCATTGGCCAGGCAAGAGTACTGGAGTGGGGTGCCACTGCCTTTTCCTCCTTAGGTTCGTTCAGTTAACTTGCTAGAGTAGCTCAAGGAACTCAGGAAACATTTATTCAGTAGATTACCGGTTTATTACAAAGGACAATAAAAGATACGGATCAATAGCCAAATGAAGAGATACGCAGGACAGGTTCCTGAATAAAGGAGCTTCTGTCCCCTTGAAGTCTGGGGCTGGCACAGCAGCATGTGGTAGAGTTCTGGTTCACCAGCTTGGAAGCTCTCCAAACCATGTCCTTTGGGTTTTTATGGAAGTTCCATTACGTAGGCGTCATTGATTGAATCACTGCCATTGACAGTTGATTCAACCTCCAGCCCCTTTCCCCTCCCTGGAGGTCAGGGAGGTGGGACTGAAAGTTTCAACCCTTTAACCACCTGGTTGGTGCTTCAGGCAACCAGCCCCCAACATAAGGTGGGGTCCAAAAGTCACCTCTGGAACCTAACAAAAGACACTTGCAAGGCTCTAATCACTTAGGAAATTTCAAAGATTTTAGGAGCTCTGTCCCTGGAACTGTGGACAAAGATCCAATATATATTTCTCGGTCTAAACCACGTTGCAAGAGGTCACACAGAGCTCACTGATGGCAACACTGGGCGGGCATTCCCCAGTTGTTTTCCACTAGGTACTTTTCCTGGATCTTACCACCTTCTCACACTTGGAATGGTGAGTGACAGCTATTTGTCTGGATCTCTTGAATGATCGAGCTAACCATTAAAAGGCTTTGAATACTGAGATTTATGACTCTTCTCCCTTTGTCCTGGGCAGTGTGAGGGAATGGTTGGAAGTGCCTCTGACGTTTAGGGTCAGGAAGATAGGATAATCCAGAGATGACGTGGGGAAGGGAGTAGGAAGACGGCTAGGGATCCAGGAGGCCGACAAGCGAAGAGGAAAGTTTCAAGGAGCGTGGATCTCCTCTGCCAGGCACGGAATAAGAGGAGCACAGACGAGGTGAAGGTCGTTGGTGACCTTGACCAGAGCCGCTTCCCAGGGAGCGTTGAGAACAAAAGCTCAATTGTAGTCAGTTCCAGAGGAAAAGGAAAACAAGACAGAGAGGGGTAGGGCAGGCGAGGTCAGGCGGGGGACTGGTTTTCTTTTGTTTTAAGACAGGAAATATGCTAAAGAAGCATCCAGGGGCGAGAAGAAAGGTGATTCTGCAGGGGAGAGGCGAAAACAGAAGCCATGTCCTTGACTAAGTGGTGGGGGGTGAAACCCAGCTGTGCCTGGCTGAGCCAGATTGAAGCCCGAGACCAAAGGAAAAAAATCAGTAATACTGATTCCGTCTTGACTTCAATTTTTGATAATTTGTTCATGATGTATTTTTGCATTCATGGTAATTATTAAAATATCATATATGTTGATTAATGACATTTAGGGGGTTCTTTTAGATTTTGCACCTGAGAAAGAAATCTTTGAGAGAGACATTCTAGTATAAGAGGGAGTATGCAGGAAGGGAGTGTATAAGAATAAGGGGGCAAGGGCCTCTGATGATTGGCAAGGGCAGCCCGCAGGTTGACAGGCACCAGAAAGAAACAAGGAGAGGTGGTTTGTACCCTCCGCAAGGCGGTGGACCGTGCTCCGGAATGCAACTTCAGCAGGGATAGAGCTCCCCCTGGTGGGCCAAGGTGGGAACGACAGCTCAGAATGGATGGGGCGGGAGCCTAAGGCTCGCCCTGGCTCGCAGAGACCAGAATGAACCAACCCGCTCCCTCTCCGAGAAGGGGCGTGGCCCCAGAGGGAGGGGGAGGAGCAGTCGAGAGCAGAGCAAATTTTGAGAAAGGAGGGATCAACAGTTTGAACAGTCAGAATAGTCTCAGGTGCCTCCTTGAATTTTGGCCTGTTTGCATAGGTGCAGCAAGAGGTGAACATTTAAGCCAGTCAACCTCTTCAGGTATGCGGTATTGCACAAACTAAGATGAAAAGCTTTACCTTTTATGTGCAAATATTCTAAAGGAATCTTGGCGTGGACCTTTAAAAGTCCTGATTATTTCTCCGAAGTCTAGGATCAAGGTCAAGAAAGTCCCTTCACACATGTCACCTGCAGCGCCTATGAGTGGAAGTGAAGTTCTATCTCAGAGATGCTGCCGACATTTTACGAGCTTCTATCAAGGAGCAGTCTTCTTTACCACTGTGAGGCTGGGACATTTTTTTAAAAATAGATTTTAAAAAGTGTTACTGAAGTCGAGGAGTGTGAAAGGTAAAAGGAACCGACTATCAACCTGGGTAGCCAGGCAGGTTTGGCTGTCACTGGGCATCTGATCCCAGGGTCTTTGATGCTGGGCTGTGACAGCTGTCTGATCAGAGATCAGATGGAGTTTGAATGACTCAGAGCAACTTTGGTTGCTATAAGACGGAGTGACTCCAAGACTCACATCATCAAGAAAATTGGGACTGCATCGGCAGTTTGGCATAAAGAAGGTGAGCAGGCATTTGGAGACTGCGACCTGACTTGCTTGGACAGCAGGAGGTAGGATTCCTTTGGAGCAAGAGATAAGCATCAGTCATGCTTCTCAGAGAAAGTGGACACCTCCAGCCTGATGGGTTCAGGATACAGGCAAACCTAAAGCAGACAGCCAGCCCATGTTGTCATAGGGCCCCAGGTGAAGTCTGCCTCCATAATTTTACTTTTAAGTGACTATTATCCAATAATTTCATTTGAAACTATTTTGGAAGCATAACTACTTCCAGAATGTAATGGTTTTTTAAAAATGATACTTGTCTGGGATGTAATATTGCTAAGTATTCCGTGAGATGAGATGGTTAGATAGCATCACTGACTCAATGAATCATGAATCTGAGGAAACGCGGGGAGATTGTGAAGGAGGGAAGAGCTTGGGGTCACAAAGACTTGGACCTGACTTAGCGACTGAACAACAATGTCTTGTGAGACCTGCACGTCCGTTTCCTCTGTAAAACTGAGGGGAGCTGGCAGAAAGCAAAAACCAGGGGAAATATCTTCATATTTCAAAAGGTTATTAGCTTTTGCTATTCAACAAAAAATAATAATAATAAAACCCTCATAACTTGTTTGGAGAATTTCAATGGTTTTCATTTGTTATTATAAAAATCAAGGGCCATTTTGGAACTTTTTCAAGTATGTAGTTGTTACATGTATGGTAATATGTCTTTAGTGATAAACTCCTTTTAAGGAAAGGTTTTCTCTTTGAGTTAAACATGCTGTTTAAATCAATTTCTCATTTAAAATTTAATAAAAAATAATAAAATGAAAAACATAAACAAAAGAAAAATAAAAAAGAAAATTAAGAAAAAAACAAAAAAATTAAATTTAATTAAAAAATAAAGACATTCTCAGATAAATACAAACAGAAGTCGTTGCTAGCCAACCTGTTTTACAGAAGGAAGTCCTTGGAATTGATAAGGAAGGACCCTGGATGGTAGGTTTAAGTCGCAGGAAAGAATAATACAGGAAATGCTAAACTCATGGGTAAATCAAAACACTGATCTATATCTTTCCTTCCTTTACTGTCTTTTAAAAATGAAGTTGTTTAAATAATTATTATAGGGCTGTATTGTTGGGTTTTTAACACACGTAGATGTAGGAGATATGACAAAAATAGAATAAAGAAGGGGAAGAAATAGAACTACATTGCTATATATTTATTGGATTTAAGTCATTATAAATCTGAAATAGTTTCTCATAAGTTAAAGAAGCATACTGTAGTTCCTAGAGTAATCACTAAGAAATGAGCTTAGAAACATAGAAACAGTGGAATTAAAATAATACAGTAGAAATGTTTTAAAGAATTTCTCAGTTACACCTTATATATATATATATATATTTTTTTTTTTTTTGGATGATCTGGGTTTCTGTTGCAGCATGCAGGGGCTTCCCTAATTGGACTCTCTAGTTGTAGCCCCTGGGCTTAGTTACCCCACTAAATGTGGGCTCTTAGTTCCCTGACCAGGGATAGAACTTGTGCCCTCTGTATTGGAAGGTGGATTCTTAACCACTGGACCATCAGGAAAGTCCCAATAAAAATATTTTTAACACAAGAGAAGGCAGTACAGAAGGAACAGTTTTTTTTGTGTTAATGCAACAGTTCTGTGTCTTGATTATTGTGGTGGCATGGTGGTTATACTTGTGATAAAATTGCATAGAACTAATACCCAGTAACAGGGGGCTACCCAGGTGGTGCAGTGCTAAAGAATTCGCCTGCTAATGCAGGAGATGCAAGAGATGGGGGCTCTATCTCTGGGTTGGGAAGATCCCCTGGAATAAGAAATGGCAACCCAATCCAGTATTCTTGCCTGGAAAATTCCATGGACAGAGGAGCCTGGCAGGCTACAGTCCCTGAAGTCATAAAGAGTCAGACACGACTGAGCTGCTGAGCACACACACGTACAACATACGCACGCACACTTGAGCACACGTGAAAACTGGTGAAATCTGCATAGGGTCTCAGTCAAGTTCACAGCGTCGTGCCAAGGTCAATTTCCTTATTTTTATATTGGACTATTGTATAGTGTAATTGTGTTGGTAATTATTTAACTGTATACGTTGGCGAGACTCATTGAGCTCTACATTTAAATTGATGATTTTCATTGTACATAAATTATACCTCAGAAAGCTAATTTAAAAATATAAAACAATTTTAAAAATAAACAAAAGAAACTATAAAACCATAAATACTACAGTCACCTGAAAAAGGAGGAAGGAAGGGAAAGAGAGGGGAAGGAAACCACAGCTTGGAAGGAACAGATACTGTGCAAGACGAAGAAAACTCTCTCTCACACACACCACCACCAACAACCACAGCAATGACAATAACAATACCGTCATTTACATCCTCAGAGAAGTAAACGATAAAAGGAACTCGTGAATTAGCATCGTGGCAGCAGATTCGAAGGAAAGCACAAGGACTGAAAGTTTAAGTTAGAGGAAACCTCCCAAAAAGTAGTACAAAAAAAAAAAAAAAAAAGAAGATTAGATATAAAATTAGAAGACCATCTGGGAGATGCAAAAACCGAATAATGGAAGTTCCAGATGGGAAAACAGAGAAAGCAAAGGGGAAAGAAGCAACGAAATACTTGAGGAGAATTTCCCAACCCTGAGACGCATGTGTGTTGAGATTGACGAGTAGACAAAAAGTACATGTACGCTATATATACAACTATGTCAGATATGTATAAATATATATACGCAGCTGTGTGAAATATACTCACAAGGACAGAGGCCAGAGGAAATACACATAGCGAAAAAAGAGTTATTTTGTTATAATGATGATATGAGTCTTTTAAATTTTATTTTCAATTATGCATATTTGTATAAATTAAGATCAAAAACCTTTGCTTTTAATCTCACCCCCAAGTACCTGCAGAAAGAGTCCAAACTTGCCTAATAAAAATTCTATAATGGCTCCCCATTACCTTAAGGTCTTTCAGGATTCTCAATAAGAAATGGTGAAGTTCGTTCTGCCTGCATGCTCCCATCTCCTGCCACATCCCTCCACCCACCCGCACTCCCATCTTATCGGAACACCCAGCAGCAGAGGCTTCTTGAGGAAACCCCAGCATCTGGCAGGAACTCCTCCTTCTCCCCAGGTCTCCATGGTAACACTTAACCACTCGGTTGTAAGCGGAGTTACCCCTTGATTTGGATGCCTGATTTCAGGCAGAAGAAACCAATTTCCTGAGGTCTGCTTCACACTTTAAACAATTGTTCGACGTTCGGGGTGAGGGAAGGGCAATCATTACAATGCTGCTTCTTTCATGAGGCCTTCCTGATTCCCACACAACCACCACCACCACCCCCACCATTCCAGGAGAAATCACACTTTCTCTCTGTGTTGCCACAGCA
This sequence comes from Ovis aries, assembly GCF_016772045.2. Lineage (NCBI taxonomy): Eukaryota > Metazoa > Chordata > Mammalia > Artiodactyla > Bovidae > Ovis > Ovis aries. The sequence continues at coordinate 36,061,299 of NC_056077.1, read as the reverse complement.
TTTTGTGTGACCTTGGGTGACTTATTCTATTACTCAGTTTCCTCATCTGTAAAATGGGGGCAAGAATGCTACCTACCTTATGAGGTTACTGTGAGGATTAAATCAGGTTATGTTTGGTGCCTTAGGGGTAAAGAACTCACCTGCCAATGAAGGAGATGTGGGTTTGATCCCTGGGTTGGGAAGATGCCCTGGAGAAGGAAATGGCAACCCACTCCAGGGGTATCTTAGTTACCCAACCAAAGATCTGACCCGTGCCCCCTGCAGTGGAAGCACAGAGTCCTAACCACTGGACCACCAGGGATTATAAACTGCCCCTGGGCTCAGTCATGTCTGACTCTTCTGCAACCCCATGGACTGTAGCCCACCAGGTTCCTCTGTCCATGGGATTTCCCAGGCAAAAATACTGGAGTGGGTTGCCATGCTCTCCTCCAGGGGATCTTCCAGACCCAGGGATCAAACCCACCACGTCTCCTACATTGGCAGGTGGATTCTTTACCACTGAGCCACTAGGTAGCCATCCAGGAAATCTTCCTTGACTGTGCAAGGACAAGCACACACGGGGTCTGTACGCGCATGCACAGGTGTGTACACACACTTGGGGACACACGTGGTCAGTATGTTCTTCTGTGCTCATCATGGCTGACCGTCCAGTCTGCAGCATTTGGGCCGCAGTGACCGCCTCCCCCTTCTGGAGGTGCAGCATCCTCCAGCCGAGGTTTCTGGGACCTTCTCTCTCTCGGATTTCCACCTACGTCTCTGGAAGTACCCCTCAGCCTCTTCTCGCCCCAGGCCCTTCCCCCACTTGCCCTTGAACATGTTTTCTTAGTGCCATCTCAGCCCTGCTCGTCTCACTTTGGACTCTGCTGGGCAAACTTCATCAAAACCACAGATTCATTGGAAAAGTCTGGAAAAGTCACAAGCCCGGGTTATCACCCGCTGAGCCCTCTGTGCTGACCTCCAGGTCTCCAAAACCCGAAGGACTTCCTGCTCTCCTTCTGTCATCTCCCTCACAGGGCCAATTACAAGACCTCAGCTGCTGTCACCTGTACCAGCTTGCTCACTCCTGAGGCTCCCCTCTTCCACCCCCAACCCTGCCCCTAGTGGTGCTGTGTCAGCTCAGACCCCTCCGCTTTCCACCTGGAAAACAAGCTCCCCTCTGTTCTCTTGGCTGATGCCAGAGTGAGTTCTCACCGGTTGTGTTTCTTCCTGAAATCCTGTCCCTGTGAATAAACGGATGCCTACCTGGGTAGCTGTATGATGAATCAACTATGGCAAGGTGTTAACTGCAGAAACTAGGGGATAGACATGGGGGTGTTTGTTGCAATTCTTTCGACTCCTTTGTGCTTCATAATTTCCAGAAGGTGTTGGGGGAAATGTCCTTCGATGGCTTCTTTTGGCTTTGGGGAAGACTCTGTCTTATCTCAGACTCTGTCATGTAGACCCTAAGACTCTCTGTGATCCAGCCGCTGCTTCCTCGGTGACATCATCTGCTACTAGTGACATGTCCCTTTCCCACACATTGTTCCTTTTTTATTTTTTAACTTTTTTTATTTTGTACTGGGGTACAGCCGATTAGCAATGTTGTGATAACTTCAGGTGGACTGCAAAGGGCCTCAGCCATAAATATACACGTATCCGTGCGTGCGTGCTCAGTCATGTCCAATTCTTTGTGACCCCACGGACTGTGGCCCGCCAGGCTCCTCTGTCCATGGGATTCTCCAAGGAAGAGTACTGGAGGGGGTTGCCATTTCCTCCTCCAGGAGGTCTTCCCCTGGAAGATAGAACCTGCGTCTCCTGCATCTCCAGCATTGGCAGGTGGATTCCTTACCACTGCTCCACCTGGGAAGCCCATGTACATGTATCTAATCCCTCTTAAACTTCCCTCCAATCCAGGCTGCCACATAACATTGAGTTCCCTATGCTATACAGTAGGACCTTGTGGGTTGTCCATTTTAAACATGGCAGTGTATACATGGCAGTGTACACACGCCCATGCCCAGCCTCCCTATCTCTTTCCCCATCCTTCCCCCTGGCAACCGTAATTTCTCCCACAAACCATCCTGAATTACTTGGGAGCCCCCGCAGAGTATGTGGTGTCTCATTCCTCTGGGCCCACCTCGCTGTTCCCAATTCCTGGAATGCCCTTCCCTGCGTTCTCCTCTGGCCATCCCCGACCCCTTTGCACTCTTCTGACTCATCTCAAGGGACACCTCCTCCAGGACCCCCTCCAGAATCTCAGCAGAGAATTGTGGTAGAAGGGCCTCACCTAGGGCTGGATGCCGCAGCCCTGGAAGCCTGGCCCGAGGCCGGGGCTCTGGTTACCCTGCGTCTCCGAGAATCACCTAAGATCTCTCATTTCTTCCCGTAGAGGATACATCCTCAGGCAGCTGCCCTGCCCTTGCGACAGACACACTTAGCAGGCTGAACAAATCCCCAGGCTCAAACGGACAGGCCGACCTCGGAGACTCCAGCCGCGATAGCTAACCCAGCCCGCACGAAGCCCGGGAGCCTGCGGGCGGGGACTGTGCCCCGCTGATGGGGGAAGGCCCCCCGCCCCCTCCCGAGGAAGAGGTCCAGGCTGGGGAGGGAAGAGGGCGGGGCCTGCGGCGGTTCTAGTCCGTGTCCCGGGCCTGGGACGGAAGTTGCAGAAGTACGATTAGTTTCAGTTTTGTTTCTCTCTCGGGAGCCCGGCAACAGCCGCATCAGGGTCTCCGAGGGCTGGGGCGGGGGGTCCCCCAGCTCTGGGTCCTGGAGCCCAAGCTAGGTAAGGAGGGGGCTTGGGGGGCGGCTAGAGGGAGAGGTGGACTGGAGGGGGTGGGGGAAGGGAGACGGCCGGAGGAAGAGGAAGGGAGGGGAGGGGGACAGAGACCCAGAGGGCGGGAGCAGAGGGGAGGCGCCTCTCTCCGGGGCCAGAGAGCTGAGGTCTCCCTGGGAAACCCCCTTCGCACTCTCTCAGCGCTGCCCGCCCCGACCCTCGGCCCAGCCGCTACTTTCTGGAAGTTTGGGGGAAACGCCCCAAATTTCTTTATCAAGTATTTCACTGGCCACTGTGCCGGATGCGGGGGGCATTCGCAGACGGAGCCTCACGTGACTCCGACCCTCCAGAGGCTCCTCGGAAAGGAGGAGGCCTCCAGCAGCAAGATGGGCGGAAAGAAAAGGGCTGGGGGAGCCGGGGCTCGGACCCGGAATCCGAGAAGCTGGAAGGAAAGAGCCGGGCAGCCCCTTCCCCTCAGCCGCCCCTCTGACTTCTCCAGAGCCCATTGCGGGGCCGTCGGGGCAGGAAGTTGGGGGGCCCCCAGTTCCTGTGATGCTGCTGCGGAGGGGGAGGGGGGCGGTCCGGGAGGCAGGTGTACCCGGCCCTGGGACTTGGGGCCCTGGGACTTGGGGCCCCGGCAATTGAAGCCCGTTGTTCCGCCCCACCTGCCAGGAGTCAAGGGGACTCTGCCCCCGTAGACCCTCTGCTGTGTCCTCCCTGCCCAACCCCCGCCCCGGCAGCTCACACACAGCAGGGTCCTCAGGGTCTGTTCACACCAGACTCTCACCCCATGTGCCACAAGGCCTGTCAGCGGCAGGGCGGGCGGGCAGGGGCACCCATCATTACCCCATGGGCTCTCTAAGGCCTGGCCCCTTGGTCTCTTCCGATCTCGCAGGGCCTGACACGCGCGAAGGCAGCTTTTACTTTTTCACATTTCTGAACGTGTGTACGGAGGAGGGAGGCGGTTCTTTAGCTCCAGAGAGGACAAGAAAATTCCCAGCCATTCAGGTGAGACCCCAGACCTGGTGGGGCTTGAGTATGGGGCAGAGGTGGGAGGGCAGAGGACGGCCACTTCAGGAGTGCCCTCGACCTCTTGCTTGCAGGATGGTTTCCCAGGGCTCCTCACCATCCCTCCTGGAGGCCCTGAGCAGCGACTTCCTGGCCTGTAAAATCTGCCTGGAGCAATTGCAGGTGCCCAAAACGCTGCCCTGCCTGCACACCTACTGCCAGGACTGCCTGGCACAGCTGGCCGAGGGCGGCCGCCTCCGATGCCCTGAGTGCCGCGAGTCTGTGCCCCTGCCGCCCACGGGCGTGGCCGCCTTCAAGACCAACTTCTTTGTCAACGGACTCCTGGATTTGGTGAAGGCCCGGGCCGGTGGCGACCTGCGGGCAGGGAAGCCGGCCTGTGCCCTGTGCCCCCTGATGGGGGGCGCCAGTGCCGGGGGGCCAGCCACCGCCCGATGCCTGGACTGCGCCGATGACCTGTGCCAGGCCTGTGCCGACGGACACCGGTGCACCCGACAGACCCACAGCCATCGGGTGGTGGACCTGGTGGGCTATAGGGCCGGGTGGTACGATGAGGAGGCCCGGGAGCGCCAGGCGGCCCAGTGTCCCCAGCACCCGGGGGAGGCCCTGCGCTTCCTGTGCCAGCCGTGCTCCCAGCTGCTGTGCCGAGAATGTCGCCTGGACCCCCACCTGGACCACCCCTGCCTGCCCCTGGCTGAGGCTGTGCGCGCCCGGAGGCCCGGCCTCGAGGAGCTGCTGGCCGGCGTGGACAACAACCTGGCTGAGCTGGAGGCCACCCGGCTGGCCGAAAAGGAAGCCTTGACCCGGCTGCGGGAGCAGGCGTCCAAGGTGGTCACGCAGGTGGAGGAGGCGGCCGAGCGAGTTCTCAGGGCCCTCCTGGCCCAGAAGCAGGAGGTGCTCGGGCAACTGCGAGCCCACGTCGAAGCTGCCGAGGAGGCTGCTCGGGAGCGCCTGGGGGAGCTGGAGGGCCGGGAGCAAGTGGCCAGGGAGGCGGCCGCCTTTGCCCGTCGGGTACTTAGCCTGGGGCGCGAGGCTGAGATCCTCTCGCTGGAGGGGGCGATCGCCCAGCGGCTCCGGCAGCTGCAGGGCTGTCCCTGGGTGCCTGGGCCCGCTCCCTGCCAGCTGCCCCAGCTGGAACTGCATCCCGGGCTCCTGGACAAGAACTGCCACCTGCTGAGGCTCTCCTTTGAGAAGCAGCAGCCACAGGACAGCGAGAAGGATGGAGCCCGAAGCGAGGGAGGTGATGCAACCCAGCCCCAGAGCAGGGATGGCGTTCAGACCCCCGATAAGGACAGAGCGCAGACACCCCAAGAGGACGAAGCCCAGCCCCTCAAGGCGGAGAGAGCTGAGACTCCTGAGGACGATGGAGCCAAGACCCCGAAAGAGGGCAGAGCCCAGACACCCCAGGAAGATGGAGGAACCCAGGCCCGGGGGGGCGGCAGGTCCAACAAGAAGAGGAAGTTCAAAGGCAGGCTCAAGTCCATCTCCCGGGAGCCCAGCCCTGCCCCCGGGCCAAACCTGGAGGGCTCCGGCCTCCTCCCCAGGCCCATCTTTTTCTGTACCTTCCCCACCCGGATGCCCGGGGACAAGCGCGCCCCCCGGATCACTGGGCTCTGTCCCTTTGGCTCCCGGGAGATCCTGGTGGCGGATGAGCAGAACAGGGCCCTAAAACGCTTCTCTCTGAATGGCGACTACAGGGGCGCAGTGCCTGTGCCCGAGGGCTGCTCCCCATGCAGTGTGGCCGCCCTGCAGGACGCCGTGGCATTCTCAGCGGCCGCGCGGCTCTATCTCATCAACCACAACGGTGAGGTGCAGTGGCGCCGGGCACTGAGCCTCTGCCAGGCCAGCCACGCTGTGGCTGCCATGCCGAGCGGGGACCGGGTGGCGGTCAGCGTGTCCGGACATGTGGAGGTGTACAACATGGAAGGCAGCTTGGCCACGCGGTTCATCCCTGGGGGCAAGGCCAACCGGGGCCTGCGGGCGCTGGTGTTCCTGACCACCAGCCCCCAGGGCCATTTTGTAGGGTCCGATTGGCAGCAGAATAGCTTGGTGGTCTGTGATGGGCTGGGTCAGGTGGTTGGGGAATACCGGGGACCCGGTCTGCATGGCTGCCAGCCGGGCTCCGTGTCCGTGGATAAGAAAGGCTACATCTTTCTGACCCTTCGTGAGGTCAACAAGGTAGTGATCCTTGATCCAAAGGGCTCACTGCTTGGCGACTTCCTGACGGCCTATCACGGCCTGGAAAAGCCCCGGGTGACCACCATGGTGGACGGCAGGTACCTGGTCGTGTCCCTCAGTAACGGGACCATCCACGTCTTTCGGGTCCGCCCTCTTGACAGTTAAAGGGCTGGGACTGGGGAGGGACTGGGGGTGGGGGGGGAGGAAAAGGGTGGGGAGAAGGCCAGCAGGGCCGCCCAGGAGATGTGGCGGCCAAGGGCATTTTCTCAGAGAGCAGGGGTTGACAGCTTTTCACAATGTGAGGTGCCAAACCCCTCATCAGGTGCAGGGATAGGGACCAAGCAGGGTTGGCATGACCATAATTCTCAGAAGCAGAGGAGGAGGGGTTGGAGAGGTGCTGGGCATTAATGCCTCTTGCTTTTGAGTTGGGGTTGGGGGGGGTGGTGACTGCCACTGCCGCTACTATAGAGTCTAGGTTTCCAAGATATGTAAACTAGTTGTGATTTGCGTTCTTCAAAACCATTCCTGATGGGGTGGCCCGGGAGGGGCTTGGGGAGGTGGGTAGAGACGGTCCTTGGAGCCAAGAAGGGTTCAGGGTATGTCAATTATGCACTTTGCAGAAGAGAGCTGAGAACCCACTCTTCTCCAGCTGGAAGGGGACAGGCTAGGTTAGCAGGGGCCTGAGATTTTGAACCCGGCAGTCAATGGCATCTTTCGCCGCAGAGATGGAAGGGCTGAGGTCATTCATTGCCTTCAGCCACAGCCGGGAAATTGAGGCTCCTCCTCCGATAGTGGCATCCCCCAGTGAAGAACGGGGTGGGCTTTGTGGGGGACCAAGTACAGACACTACCCCAGGGCAATGCATGTTTACCTCAAAGCCCTGAAGAGAACGTGCTGTTAGAAAACGGAGCCTGGTAGGGCTGGAGTCTAAAACGCAGGGCTTACCTGGGGCTAACCCTCCCAACTTCCCTCACCTCTCACCTCCAAGCCAGCCTGAGGTTGGACCTCTGTAGAATATAAAGTCTCTTCTGTTTTGATGTCTTAATACTTCCTGGAGTTTATTTTTAGCCCCTTCTTAGTTTCCCAGCACAATTCCTTTTGAGAAATTCTGGCTGAACTAAGGTGTTAAAGGCATTTGTCTGTATTGCTATTATGGGTGGGGAACACACCTAATCCTAGAGGCTAGGTGTGGAACTCAGGGGCCAAACCAGTTGGAAGACCTGAGAAGTCAGTAGTGGGGCTGACATGGGTGGAGGAGTGGACATTGTATGGAGGGGTCGTGTCAGAAGTGAGCCGTAACCACAGGCCCTTTGCATGGGCTGTGGCAGTGGTGGAACTGAGGTGGCCGTGGTTAGCCAAGGGCTGTTGAGAGATGACCAAATGGAATCTTAATGTAAGGATCACGGGCTGTGAGTGGTCATGGGAACCAGAGAGATTTTGGACAAGTCCAGATGGAAAGTATAGGACGTTAGGTGGAGGGAAAAGAAAATCTTTTTCCAGGGCGGCCATTGATTTGTTTCATGAAGTGAAGGGGGAAATAATCAAAGTCGAGTGGATGGATTCAATTATATAAAAATTTGAGATGTGTGCACAGCAAATCATAATGAAGATTAAAGGAAAAATCGATGAGGGGAGGAAATTACAGAGTGTTGATCTGAGAGCTGAGTCTCCAGGGTGTACAGTGACTTAAAGAGATCTACTTGGTTCAAAGGACCAAATAAGTTGGGTCCCCAGAAGGGAATCCACACAGGCCAGGACACATAAATTGAAAAAGAAAATCAACCATTTGCATTCATCAAAAAAATATTTTTGAAGCTATATCATGGGGAAATAGGCTCCTGGCATGATAAATGCTTCTTCCTGGAGATGGGTTTGGCAGGACTTGACAGGAGTGAAAGAAATGATTGTAAGATGAAGTTACTTCACATTGGGGAATACGTTCTGGGGAAAGAATTGAAAAAGAAAAAGGATTTGCAGATAGGTATTTGTGACCACGCTGTATTATAGTCATTGACAGGAAACAGCTCAGCTCTGGAAGGAATAGCCAAGTTGATTGTGGTCTAGCAGGACAGTGAGTTACTGCCTTCATGTATGACAACTATGAGAACTATTTAGACGAGTGTGATGTTCTGTGATGCAATCATAAGCAAAAAAAAAGAAAAGCTTTTGGATTTCTGATCACATCATTATAGCAACAAGGTAAAAGCATGTCTGAATAGTTTACTGAGTGTTAACAGGTTCAAAATGTGTAAATAGTGACAGGGGAGGTTGGGTTCTTTTTGAGTTATTTCATGCTGTTATTCATATATGCACATTTCTACTTCAGTTACTATTGTCCATTAAATAACGTATATGCTTAACTGTACTGCAGAAAAATACACCTCTATAAATGATATTCAAGAATAACTCCTGGATTTGCAAATGAATGTCAGAATAAATGAGACTGTTCTGGCGGGGGTAGGGGTAGAGCAGGAGCGAGGGGGAGAATCCCAGTGGGTCTGGACCCAGCAGGGAGGAAAGGCCAGCAGATCAGGGGCCTGTTTGGTGGCTGACCGTGGAATGTGCCCTGGGAAGGTTTGCAGTGGTCAGGCATTCCCATGGGTGATCTGTCATTGTGGAGTGTCCAGAGGCAAGAGACGGTCTTACTGAGTTCACCAGCTCATTCAGACCAACTGGAAACCGAGTTGTGGTTCTATGGAACCAGGTGGTATAGGGTGAGTTGCACGAGTGGGGAGACTGCGTCTGTCTTTTTCAGAGTCAGCACAGTGATGGCTCCTAGTAGGTGCTCAGTAAACATCTGTGGAGTGAATTGGTGTCTAGTAAATGGCACCCCACTCCAGTACTCTTGCCTGAAAAATCCATGGATGGAGGAGTCTGGTAGGCTGCAGTCCATGGGGTCGCTAAGAGCGACACGACTGAGCGACTTCACTTTCACTTTTTACTTTCATGCATTGGAGAAGGAAATGGCAATCCACTCCAGTGTTCTTGCCTGGAGAATCCCAGGGACGGGGAAGCCTGGTGGGCTGCCATCTATGGGGTCGCACAGAGACGACTGAAGTGACTTAGCAGCAGCAGCAGCAAACAGTGGGACCCACCAAGGTGTCCAAAACCTTGGCTTGTGGGAAATCTCCAGTAGGGGGCACTGTGGACTCAGCCTATCTTAAGCCTCCAGGAGCGTGAGTCAGCTCTGAGTCACAAAAGAGATGAAATCGGGGTGTCCTGCTTATGTGTCCTGGAGCGTTCTGGCCTCTAAGGGATAAATACCTTCAGGTTAGAACAACAGTTTTGCAGAGCTGCATGGGAACTGTGTGCAGAGAGCCAGGCTGGTGGAATGGCTCCAGCCAGGAGGTGGGAATAGAGAACTTCAGAGGGGAAATACCACCTGGATACAGGAAGAGACTCCCACAGATATTGTAAAGAGGAAGCAGTTGCAGGGGACACCTGGGAAGTCAGGCTTGGGGCGATTGACAGGAGAAGGGCTTGGTCGAGGTGGCGAGGCACGCGGCACTGGGGAAATGTGAAATGGATGGGAAGTATAGCACTTGAGCATCATTTTGAAAGGAAAATCCCCAGCCTCCCAACTGTGACCTGGGAATCCTAACACATCCTGGTGCCGAAAGCACCACGCAGCACCGGGACAAAGAGTTCTTGCTTCAACTACAGATGTTGAGAAATCAGGAACATCATGAAAGATATGACATCCCCCCATCACACCCCCGCAGTGGACAGTGACAATTAACATGATCCATCATTCCTTTTCCTGTTTGGGACTTCCCAGATTGTGTACAAAAGGAGGGTGCCATTTAGGTAGAGAAAAGAGGAGTAGAGAACCTCGTTCGTATTTTTGTGCCTCGAAATGAGAGAGGCAGTGGAGATCTGGGTTGAGTGCTGGCTTCCCTGGTGGTTCAGCTGGTGAGGAACCCGCCTGCAATGTGGGAGACCTGGGTTCAATCCCTGGGTTAGGAAGATCCCCTGGAGAAGGGAAAGGCTACCCACTCCAGGATTCTGGCCTGGAGAATTCCATGGCCTGTATAGTCTATGGAGTCGCAGAGAGTCGGACACGACTGAGCGACTTTCACTTTCACCTTCTTCCAGCTAAACAGCTGTGTAATATTGGTCACTCTCCCTAACCTCTGTGGACCTGTTTCTACATCAGTAAAATACCCGTCATAATATCCACTGTGCCAACCTCACAGGGTTATCGTGAGGACTGGCTGAGAGGCGTGAGGTCTTGGTTAGGAAAAATTTTAACCGACTTGTATTCATAGTACTGAGTTAATGCTTTTTTGTCAGGGTAAGCCTGAAAGGGGATGTGGTATGCATGTATTGTGAGGGAGAGGCTCGAGAATGTCTGGGAAGAGCTGTTACCTGCTTCTCTGTTGGAGGAGACTCTTCAGTTCTGCTTTCCAGCGTTTATCTGAAGAAGCCATTTGCTAAGACTCAACAGTGAGCGTAGGTGCAGAAGGGACCGATGGCCATCTTGCTAAGGCTCAGTTCTGCTCCTAAAAGCCAGCTGAGAATCAGGCTCTACTAAACCTGTATACTAACATGTAGAAGAAATGGCCAGAGTAGCCCAGTTTTGTGTTTTTTGTTTTGGGTAAGAGAAGATAACAATTTGGGAGGGAGTCGCTCTCCGTTTGCCTTAGTCTTATTCTTACTGTATCTATAAAGCCACTCATAGGATAATCTACAGAGATAATATTCCAATGGGGCCGATGTCCAAGAGAGAAGTCAGAAATCTTCCAAGGAAGTTGATGAGGTTGGTGACCTGAGCTGGGCAGGATGTGGTAAGTGCGTGCCAATATCAAGGTATTTTGATCATCTCTCCCGAGCTTCCCTGGTGGCTCAGCGGTGAAGAGTTCACTTCCTGGGTCTGGAAGATTCCCCTGGAGAAGGCAACGGCAACCTACTCCAGTATTCTTGCCCAGGGAATCCCATGGACAGAGGAGCCTGGTGGGCTGTAGTCCGTGAAGCCTCAAGAGTCAAGACACAACTTAGCGACTACACCACCACCCCGGCGGGTTAGCTGAGAACTAGAGCCACCTGGAAGTTAAGTGGGAGGTTGGACGGAGGGACAGAGTTCTGTCTGGGGGAGAGGGTAGCCTTGGACTAACCGGGGCAGGGAGCTGCGAGAGACACTGCTCAAGAAGTTGCTCCCAACAAGAGAAAGGTCAAGATCAGATGTAGGCTTAGAGAAATAGGTGACTTGACCAAACCAGCCCAACCGGTTCATGAATGTAGTTCATTTAAACGAATGCAGATGGGAATAGAGTGACTGGGAGAGTGGAGAAGGCTCAGCAGGGTCTGGCTGACCTCACCCAAAGCCTAGGTGAGGAATCGACCAGGCAGAGAAGGGCCGTAAAGGCAATTGGGAAGTAGTTTGGGGAGGTTTTGGAAGGCAATCTGACTTCTCTTTGGAGGAAGTTTCTAGCTGGTTGGGTTAGCAGCCAAGAGAAATGGGATGGAAAATGGAATTGGGGCCTCCGTACCCTTGGTGTCGGCCCAGCAAATATTTCTTAGCTGCCACTGGCCTGAAGAAGCTATGTTGTAAACTCTTTCATTCCTTTAATTGTGTACTTTATATCTCCCCCCCGCCCCGCTGTTTCTTAATAAATTCCTTTGAAAAATTGAACCTTTTCTCAGATGGTTCATGTGTGTGGGGAACGATCAACACCCAGGTAGGGAAGGGAATCAGATAGTATGGCCCTTCTTGCTGTAACTGCGAAGATGCTACCTGGAGTCCTTGGAGACACTTCAGCCGCAGGGTCTGTCATCGTCTGTGGTTCCCCCATCCTCGTCCCAGGCCACGCCTGCCTCTGTGGGACAGAGGGGCCCTCTGGGCAGAGGTCTGCATCTTCCAGGCTCACATTTCGTGGGAGGGAGCCAGCAGGTGATCTGGCCCAGCAGGACCCCCGAAGTTGTGTGTAAAGGAGGTGAGTGGGGGTGCAGGTCAGGGTGGCTGTGCCCATCACTGGTCTCTGCTTGTTTTCTGGTTTGCGGGCTCCACCTGACCTGCTGTGTCTGTGATACCACGGTGGCCCCTGCCGGGCTGGGAAGTATCCACCTACTGGCCAAACCTACCTCCTCTGACCTGCTCTCCAAAGTCCCTCCAGGAGTCCCTGACCCTCCTCTCTCAGTCCTGAGCAGGAAGAAGGAAGATCTCCGGTCCTTCCTTCCAATTCACTCAACCTCTGTCCTCCCTCATCAAATGCAGGGGTCAAACAGCAGTTACCGAATGTTCCCTCCCTGTGCTTCACATCCATCGACCGCCAAAATGGAAGTGGCCACCACCAACACTGTGTTAGAGATGCGGAACCCTAGACCCGGGAGCTTTGCTCATTAGAAGCAGATTTTGTTTCTGACCCCAAAGCTGCCCTTTCGAGCAGCTCTGAATCCTAAGCCCATGTCTGTTTCCTCGTTCATCGATGAGAGAGCTGAACGAAATGAGATCCCAGGTTCTTCCCTGAGCTAACAGGCCAGGACCCATCCCCAAACAGGTCCAGAATCTAGACACAGAAAGGGAAGCTCGGCAATGCCCCGTGCACCCCAAGACCGCCTTGTGCTCATTGCCAGGGCGCCCCCTCCCCCACTTGTCTCTTATGACAAGTGATAAGAGAATGCTCTAAGTGGCCCGGTGGGGAAGCAGGAGGCGGGGATGAGGGCCCACCACTGCTGCGGTGACAGCCTGAATAAGAATTCTGCTATTCATCATCTGATGACTCAGCCTGGCTCTGGACCGGCGCCTCTGTGAGCCCTGGGGAGGGTGACTCAGCAGCTGAGGGGGCCGGGCGCGGGAGAGCCTGTGGGTCCATGTGAGCGCTGAGTGTTGCGAGAACGACTCGTTCTAGCTCCAAAGCCCCAAGGCGGAGCGTCTGTGCCTGTGGTCAGAAACACGCGGCCTCGGTCCCCAGCCATGCGGCCGAGCCTCCTCCCTCAAGCCTGGGTCTCTCCTCTGCACTGGAGAAGTCACCGGCCTGGAGGTGGCAGGCCCGTGGCCTCTGCGCATGGCCGTGGGCCCATCTGCGAGTGGCCAGGCCACAGACTGCAGGGTGGGGAAGTGGGGCCGTGTCACAGGCCAGGCACACAGCTGGACAGATGGTCTCTTCATCACTGAGGTTGGGGGAGCTGGGCTCCGGGGTCTTGCTTTTGCTTCCGCGTCAACTCAGAAAATGTCTCTTCCCCTTCAGAAAGAGCAGCATCTATTTTCTCTGCCTTGAACCCTACGTTAGGGACAGGCTCATTGGAAGAAGAGAGCCAAAGCAAGGAACCAGCGAACAGGCCCCAAAACCCAGCGTGGAGGCTGGAGGTCCATGCGCAGGGTGGCTGCATTCAGACGGCTCGCTTCTCCCCTCCAGCGCCCGCTTCCCCCAGCCCCATCCCTGGCCGCCCTGACCACTTTCTCACCTCGATTATTCACCCGCGTCCTCACCTGCAAAACCCTTCAGGTCAAGAACTTCTGATTCACACCGAACATTCCATAATCAGGTGTTCTGTAAATACCGGTGAGTGAAAAGAGCAAATGAGTGAATTAGTGCTAAAACCTCATCCCTATCACTCACTCACATGGTTGGGTCGAACAAGGGCAGGAGCTGGAAATGTTGCTGGGGCAGGCCTGGAGGCAAAAAGAATTTATCCCTTTTCCTTAGGAGGAAGCATGAGTAACAGTGAAATGATCCAAATTCTGGAGAAAAAAAGATGCTAGTCTCACTCCTCTGTACTCTTTCTTTGTTTCATAGCACTTTGACCTCCCAACACACTGTTTCATAGGATTATTTATCCTGCCTGTGGCTGATCGTTTTGTCTCCTTCTCCAGTTTCTACCCCAGGTACAATGCAAGCCCCAGGACGGGGCATTTTGCCTGTTTTGTGCACTAACACACCCCGTGCCCGTAGAACAGTGTGTGAGGTGCAGTAAACTCTGAATGAATGAATACACAGATGAATGAAAGTTCTGTGTGGACATTTACCCTGAGGGGCAGTTCTCTCTCCATCCGCTCTGCATTTACCTGTATTAATAAAGCCCAGCAGGTACATTTTATTATCACCCTTGACTTAAAGATGGGGATGGTGAGGTTACATTATGTAAACGGGGTCACCAGGAGCTGGGCGAGGAGCTGGGCAGAGGTCAGTGCCAGCCACAGCTGGCTTGGGGCCAACTCGCTACCACTGCCTGGCGAGGTGAGGCACACGACACCTTCCTGGGAGCCACATCTATTGCTGGCCAAAATCTTGGCTTTCGCTGCCCACCGAAGCCAAATGAAAAATATGGAGACAGGCTTTGGAGGAAATAGAAAGGTGGTTTTAACTCTCAGCCGGCAGAGAGGGGAACCCAGAAGGCTCATGTGCCTCAAGAACTGCGCCCACGTTCCATGAGGAGTCTCTGTGTGTGTGTGTTAGTCGCTCAGTCATGCCTGACTCTTCAGCTGCACAGACTGTAGCCTGACAGGCTCCTCTGTCCATGGGATTCTCCAGGCAAGAACACTGGAGTGGCTAGTCATTCCCTTCTCCAGGGGATCTTCCCGACCCAGTGATCGAACCCTGGTCTCCTGCATTGCAGGCAGATTCTTTACACATTTGAGCTACAGGGAAGTCCTTTAGGGGAGGAGTCTAGGGGCTTATATAAGATGAGGGCTCGCAGTTGGGGGTCAGTGAAGAGGACCAAAGGTGTTTGGATCTTGTCGAAAAACAGTCACAGGCCGATGTCAGTAACCCAGTAATTGAGTCCGACAGTTCCATGGCTCTGTGGCCTTCTTTCTGATACCTAACTACAAGGGGAAGGGTGTTGTAAGGGCAAACACCAGATACAGGATGCGTTAGGCATAGAGTCAAAGGAAAACAGGTGCGAAGTGTAGCGGGGAGAAAAGCAAGCTTAGTTACAGACGTGCTGAGTCAGGAGCAGTTGAAGTATCGACTGCCAGGTTGCTCTGTTCATGGGATTCTCCCAGCAGGAATACTGGAGTGGGTTGCCATTTTCTTCTCCAGAGGCTCTTCCTGACTCAGGAATTGAACCCAGGTCTCCTGCATCGCAGGCAGATTCTTTACCATCTGAGCCACTAGGGAAGTCCAAAGTAAAAAAAAACAAACAAACAACTAACTAGGAATATTCAGGCCTGCTCATTGTTCTCTTTATCGTCTTTGTTCTCAGGAAAGGGAAAGAAAAAATAAACTCATTTCTCTTTTTTTCCATGTAACTGCAAAACATCCCAGTCCATCTTTCCTGGGTGAGGCTTTTTTTTTTTTCTCTCCATTTCCACCAACTTCCTGCACGACTCCATTCCCACCCAAAGTACAGCTTCTTGTCAGCAGATAGACTTTTCCTGGCAGAAGAACCATGGAGACACGGGAGCAGAAGGGCAGGCCATGGGGGAGACTGGTTCTGGCTCTCCCTGTTTGGGACCTGCAGACCTGGCCCAGGGCTGTACTGTTCCTGCAGCTGGCCCCCACCACCGACACCCCACAGACCATGTGGGAGGCTCCTAGGCCCAAGCCCAGGGCAGCTGGAACTCCCCAGCTCACTTATCTGTGGGAGCTGAGCTAGAACCTAGGGAAGGGCCTATGCAGCCCTAGGCATGAGGGCTCCAGGCACTGTCTCCTTTCCAGGCCGGCCCTGCAGGGCTCAGGCAGGGGGAACCATGCTCCCCAGTTTCCTTCTCAGCTCCTGTGTCTCCGTGGTTCTCTTCCAGAAAAAGCCTTTTACAGCTGAGAAGACGCTGTACTCTGGGGCAAAGGTATCTCTTGGAGGGGTGTGATGGTGTCATGTGGGAAGTTAGTGGAAAGGGAGACAGAAAGTAAAACATCTCGCAGGAGACGTGGATTGGGGTGTGGTTCCCGGGAAGGCATTGTGAATATCATCGTCCCCGGGGAAAGTGCTGGGAGCTGGCCCCAGGCCAGCCGCTGGCTCCTGTGTGATCCCAGGAGAAGAGAATAGAGACCCGAGAACACCAGGCTGCAGAGACTTGAGAACACGCACGTCCACGCTCAGGGAGACCCTGTGCCATTGGTCTCCTCCATCCAAGGCCTGGGGGAGGCAGTGGGAGAGGAAGGGAAGGAGACTGGGATGTCTGAGCATCAGCTGGAAGTGGTCCATCGGGGGAGATGGAAGCTGGATTGGGGTTTGTCGGGGAGAATCTGTGCCCAGATGTTGAGAAGCAGTGAGTGCCACGCCCCGCGTGTGGGTTTGTGCCTGTGGCCGGGCCCGCTGGGCATTTGTGCCGGTGGGTTTAGGTGAGGTGTATGCCTGCTCTCTAGCAAAGCCCACGGGTGTGGGGGACTTGCTGTCAGGGTGTTCCTAGGAAGGGTATCATGCCAACTTTTGCCTCATTAGAGAATCAAGCCTGGAATTTCCCTGAAGCTCATTTCCTACCACTTAATCCTTAGCACAGGATCACAGTGGCCAAGTCTGTCCCCCGCCCCGAGGGCAGATGCTGGGCGTGAGCGAGCAGCAGAGCCCTCCAGGAGTGCCCCGACCTCCCGTCCGCCTCTCCCCACCGAGGCCCCTCTCCTAACACACAGTCACATGTGCCTTCCCCCCTGGCTTCTTCCTCCCTTTCCAAAAAGAACGGGAGTCAAGGCAAGGAGATCCCCATTTAACCCCAGCTCCACCGCTGGCTAAGCAGCTGACCTCTGCAGAGGCTCCTTCACCTCTCTGAACCGCCGTCCCTCATCTGTAAAATGGGTGTGGTACAACAGTAGGAAGGCTCTCGGATGAACAGGCAAGATGAAGAACGCACAAAGATAACTAAGTAAAATAGATGACCAACAAGGACCTACTGTATAGCACAGGGAATGCTGCTGAATAGCCTGTGATAACCTAAATGGGAAAAGAATTTGAAAAAGAAGAGACACATGTATAACTGAATCACTTTGCTGTACACTTGAGACTGCCGCAACATTGCCAAACAGCTATGCTCCAATAGAATGTATTAATAAACAATTTTTAAAAATAAAAAGACGAAGGATGTAAACGCACTCAGAGAGTGCCTGGCACGTGGAGATGTTTGATCCAAGGCCACCCTTTCCCTCCTTCTGTCACCCACCCACCCCTTGGGACCACGGGTCTTCTCTCAATCCTTTGAGAGACAAAACACCCCTTGCACCTATCGCTCAGGCCATTATGCAGCGGGTATTTATTGGGCTCTGCCTCTAAGTAACCAGTGCAAACAGCAAGTGCAAAAGTGTCTGGGAATGGGATTTCCCTGGAGGCCCAGTGGCTAAGGCTCTACATTTCCAGTGCAAGGGGCCCAGGGTTTGATCCCTGATTGGGGTACTAGACCCCACATGCCGAAAGTAGAGATTCTGCATGCCACAGCTAAGACCTGGTGCAGCCAACTAAATTAGTTCAAAAAAAAAAAAAAATGTCCAGGGAAGGCATGACCGGGGGGAAGGCTGACCTGTCACCCAGACACAGTGGCTCTAACACGGTGCTTCATCACAGCCCAGCACCTGCTTCTTGGCTACACGTGTGCACCCTGGACCAGCCAATCTCAGGTGCCTGCAATGCAGGAGACCTGGGTTCAATCCCTGGGTCAGGAAGATCCCCTGGAGAAGGAAATGGCAAGCCACCCCAGTATTCAAAACTGGAGAGTCCCATGGACTGTACAGGCTATAGTCCACGGGATCGCAAAGAGTCGGTCCACTTTCAACATAAAGTGGACACACAAAGAATAGCTTACAGACCCCAAATGCTGGCTTGGACATCCACAGGCACGTGGACTCATCTCTGCCAGGAGCCTCAGAATGTGGCTTTAGCGTGGAAGCAGAAGAAAGCCGGGGTGCCGGATGATCTTAATGGCTAGCTGACAGTCTGGGGCATCCTCGCCACCTCTGGACACACCCTTCCTGGGTCCTGGCCACTGCAGTTGTGGAAAGTGAAAAGTGAAAGTGTTAGTCGCTCAGTTGTGTCCTACTCTTTGCAACCCCATGGACTGTAGCCCGCCAGGCTTCTCTGTCTATGGGGTTCTCCAGGCAGCAACACTGGAGTGGGTTGCCATTCCCTTCTCCAGGGGATCTTCCCGACCCAGGGATCAAACCCAGGTCTCCTGCGCTGCGGGCAGATTCTTTACTGTCTGAGCCACCAGGGAAGCAGTTTGTGGGATGCAACACCAATTCTCCTGCAACGCTTGGAGACCTGGCACCAAGATGGGTCTCTTTGGATCTGCCTTTATGATGAGAAGGAACTTTCCCTTCGTCTTGGCATCTTCCTTTGGGCAGAAGACAATGCAGTTACCTCGTTTAAATGCAATCACAACCTTATCTGCTCCTCTGAGGTTTCACTGAGGTCTCCTTAATTGGATTTGGGATATTCACAGACAGACAGTCTCCTAGGTAATTTCTACAGAGGGCTAATATCCTCTCCTAAACTGAGTTTCTTCCTAATTGAATCCTCAGAAGGCGATGCTAACTTTAAGGTACTTGGCTGTCCGGCCCAAGTCCCGCCCACATGCGGCAGTATCACAGGACACAGGCGGAAAGGTTACACCCAGTCCCTGCCTCTAAACGATGTACAAGCCGGTAGGGAAAACAAAGCAAACGCGTGTGAATAATCCAGGGCTGAGTGTGTGGTTGTGTGGGTCCTACGAGGGAGCCAGTTCAAAGGAGAGATAGCCCAGGGTGGCCTGGAGGAGGCTGGGAAGGCTTTGGGGAAGAAGCAGAAGGTGAGGCATCTTGGGAGTCTCTGTGGATAGCTGGCTTTCGTAAGAAAAGCAGGGGAGGTGGAACATTCCAGAGGCAAGAAATGGGTCTGGAAAATGGAAATCTTTGGTCTAGGTGGAAAGGGGACAGATATGGGCGGTTCAGATCCCGGCCCCTCTCTCACTCCCACCGCTCTGGGTCCTCTTCCTCATCCTTGAGCTGGGCTTGCTGAGAGTGTCAGGGAGGCTGAGGGTGGGGGAGGGCCCTGGGTGAGGCCTATCTCCTCCATCTCCCCCAAATACACAAACACATGTGAGTCCAGACACAGCAGAACTAACGGTCTGCCGGACAGGAAAGCCCTGTCAGAGGGCAGGGAACCTCCGCCCCAGGGCCCGAGGGACAGCCCTGGGCCGTCCACCTGCTGCACAGCTCACCACCTGATTCAGCCCGGAAACCAGCCCCCACCCCCTCCCTCACCCCCGGGTGCTAGACACAACACGACCTCTTCGCCTCACCTACCAGCCCCTTGGGATTCTCAGAAGTGGTAACAGGGAGTTCCCAAGTCAGGGGCTTTCCATCTAGCTCCCACCTCCACCCTCATTTCCCTGAGTAAGCTACCAGCACAGGGAAGATGGAGTCTGGCATGCCATTTCTGGAAAGAGGGAAGACTGGAGGAGAAAACCCCTCGGAGCCCCGCTCTGTTGGTTCAGCTTTATATCCAGACATTGACACACCCAGAACAGAATGGTTTCTAAAGCAGGAACTCAGAGGAACTTCCCTAGTGGTCCAGTGGTTAAGAATCCCCCTTCCAATGCAGGAAATGCAGGTTTGATCCCTGGTTGAGGAACTAAGATCCCACATGCCTCGGGGGCAACTAAGCTCATGCTCGGGAAGAGAAGCCAGTGTGCCACAGAAAAGAACTCAGAAAAAAAAAATTTTTTTTAATGGGAGCTCAGGATGAGAAGGGATGCCGCCTAATTTCCTGGGGTCCCCTCTGAAAGAGCTAGACCCTGAAACAAGACAACGGTTCCTCTGCTTCCCCAGACTGCCTGGTCCTTAGACAGAGCTGGCCTGTGTGGAGCCGAGGACTCAGGAGGAGGGCGAGGTCTCTGCCTGCAGGGCCCCCAAGGCTCCTGCCGACCCTGGCATGCCAGAGGCTGCTGGGTCTGGGGCCAGCCTCGCAGCGTGGTGAGCTGGCAGGCCGGGCTGCATCCTGGGAAAGAGGGAATGGGCCCCAGGGAGCCGTTGTCACTCTGGGCTGTGAATAACAGAGGCCTCATCAGCGCCCCAGAGCCTAGGGGCAGAAGCTTCCAGCATAGGGACTGACTAAGAGAGCAGGTCTGGGCAGGTGGGCAGGGATCAATCGGTGAGGCTGTCGGGCCACACACACACACACACACACACACACACATGCGCCCGCGCGCTTGAGCAAATCTCCCGGCCGTCTGTTTGGGGTCCTTCTGCCCAAATGACTCTCTGCTTCTCGAGGCTGTCACACTCCCCTACACTCCTTGGCTGGACTTCTCCTCACCTGCCCCAGGCCTTGGCTGCCTGCCTGGTTTCATGTGTCACTCAGGAGGCATTTGGCCTAACCCTCTTTGGAGCCCCTTATCTTTAGAAATGCCCATCTTTCTCTAGAACAGGGCCCTGAGTCCTTCCAGGGCTAAGCCATGTCTCCAGCTCCAGCACTTTTATATTCTCCTCGCAAGCAGAAAACATGACGAAAGTATCTCTCCAAGAATGCCAGCAGAGGACAATTATGATAGTGGCCTTCATTCTTTACATTCTAAGCACCTTCCGGCTCCTCCAGCCCTGAACTAGCTTCTCATCTCCTCTCTCACTTCTCCACCCAGATCAGAGTTGAACTGGAAGTTCAAGGTAGCAGAAAACCAGCTCAAGCTGCTCATGGAGCAACTGGGTCAAAGTTCAGCACACCTGGCCTCCTCCCCAGCCCACCGCCAGAGGCTGCAGCTCCCTGTCACCAGGTGACCCAGCCTCCAGGCCTTGGGGAACACTGACCAGCTGTCAGGTAGACTCAATCCAGTGCAATAAAAGGAGTCTCTGCCTCCAACAGCCACCCCAGGGCATCAGGGGCCTAACATTTCAGGTCACTGGTTCATCGGGTTTAAAGGTCACAGTCTCAATTTCAGAAGCATCCGAAGAGCTGGAAAAACAAAACAAAGTCCATTATTCCAGGATTCCAGTCCAAGATTCCAATAGTCAGGGTTGAGTCTGGATCTCAGGACTTTTCAGAAGCTCCTGGCTGGGCCTAAGGTGAAGTAGGGCATGAGAACCGCTGGATCAAGGCACAGAATGTCATAATTCCAAAGCGAGTGTGACTCAGTAGGGTTTAAAATGGTGAATCCTTAAGACCTGAGTGGGAATCAGTTCCTTGCTTGGTAGCAGATCTGAGGGGAAACGGGATGAGACCAGGATCGGAAGAGTCCTAAAGGAAAGAGTCAAGGGTGATGAATTGGGATTGACATAGATACACTGTTGGTACTGTGTATAAAAGAGACACACTGTGTATAAAAGAGATAAAGAGACCCTACTGTATAGCACAGAGAATTTTACTCAGTGCTTTGTGGTGACCTAAATGGGAAGGAAACCCAAAAAGAGAAGGGATATATGTATATGTATGGCTGATTCACTTTGCTCTACAGCAGAAACTAACAGAACCATAAAGCCACCGGACTCCAGTGAAATTGTGAATATAAATAACCCCCTCCCCCAAAAAAGAGTTAAGGGCAATGGGAAGGTGGCTGTGTGAAGTGCAGTGAGGGAAGGGCCTGGTCCCATTTTGGGTTGGGAGGTTTGGGGGACAGGCGTGCAGGCGGACAGCTAGGGGGAACTGTGAGGCACTGAAAAATAGGATGGAGGCTAGTTAAGAGCTGAGGGCTCTGGAGCCATCTCCTCTCTTTAGCTGAGTGACCTCAAGCAAGAAATTCAACTCATCTTTGTGGCAGTGTCTTCATCTGAAGGGTGCAGACAGCGTCATCCCCAACTCTGAGCTGTAGGAGAATGAACTAAGGCGATGAGAGTCAGACAGAGCCTGGTGTGGGACTTCCCTGGTGGTCCAGGGGTTAAGACTGTGAGCTTCCAATGCAGAAGGCATGGGCTTGATCCCTGGTGGGGGAACTAAGAACCCACACGCTGCATGGTGTGACCAAAACAAAAACCAGAGCCTGGCAGACAGCAACCACTCAGCATACCTTAGCCTGTAGTTTGGGAAAGAGAGCATCTCCTAAAACCCTAACAAAAAGTCACACAGACCCCAATGCTTTAGAAAGGAATTAATTTGCAGATCAGAAGCTGCCTCAACACACTAACAAGGCAATCACAAACCCAGGCTGCTGGGCATGAGTCTTCAAAGACTCAGTATCCATCCTTCATCCAGGCTTGCCTACATGGGACTCTGGGATGCTACGGGCCTTGCAGTCCTGTTGGGTTGCTCCTTTCTCTCTTTTCCAGATGTAGGCTTCTTCTCTCTCTAGCTCTGGGATTTGCCACATTCTTGCTCTTTCTAAATACCAGTCAGGTCCGGGTCCTGAAATAGGAGGAACTTGCCCCTCTGGTATCACATACAGTTGAGGTTTCAGGAAGGGGGTCCCCTTCCAGGGCCCAAGGGGGGCTCTTGTCTAACACTCAGAAATGAATTGTCCAAGGAGACACACGTGTTGACAAAGCAAGAAACTTCATTGGGAAGGGCCACCCACGTGGAGAGCAGCATGGTCAGGGAACCCAGGAGAACTGGGTCTGCCATGTGGCTCAGTCTCGGGTTTCATGGTGATGGGATTAGTTTCCAGGCTGTCTCTGGCCAACCATTCTGACTCCGGGCTCTTCCTGGTGGTGCATGTATCACTCAACCAAGATGGATTCCACTGAAGAGGATTCTGGGAGGTGAAGGACACATGACATCTCCTTTTGACCTTTCCTGATCTCTTCTGGTTGGTAGTGGCTGGTTAATTCCATGTTCCTCACCAGGACTTCCTGTCGTAAAATCACTCACACAGATGGTTACTATGGTGTCTGGCCAGGGTGGGTGGTTTCAATCAGCATACTTCCCCTAACAGTGGGGGACTCAGGGCTGGCCTCCACCCTGACCTGGCTATGACCTCGTCCATCCCCGGTGAAGCTCCTGCAGGTTCCAGCTTCTGCAAATCCTGCCTTAGAATCTAGAATTGTCTTACTTCATTTCCAGCAGCCACCTGGCCATTCGGGGGCTGTGGCTGTCCCCATATAGCTGGGCTTCTCTACCAGACACTCCTTTGGTTCTCCTGGGATCCTCCTGACCTTGGCAGGCAACCCTGTATCCCCACCCCGGGAGCTCATCTGCCTAAAACCAGAAAAAGGAACAGGGGCCATTTCTTCCAGTTGCTCCTAAGCAGGACCCAGACCTCTGGGCTTCTACTCCAGTGCCCACACCTGGAAGACAATTCACCGGGTTTTCCCCAGAGTTGTTTGCCTGATTGGGGCAGGAAAGCCCAGGCCCCTTCCTTGCCCCCTTGCCCCTGGAAGGTGACTCCGTCCCCTGTGCATTGTTTCCTTTCCGGTGGAATTTCTGCTCTTGAGGACTCAGTGTTTGCGTCCCTCCTGCCGCCGCCATTCCTCACATCCCGGTTTCCTCCTGTCCAGACAGTTCTGGCTACCGGCCAGGACCTTGGCCATTCATGGAGAGGACAGCGGCCGAGGATGCAAAGGGTGGAGGCAGGAAGTGGGAAGCTCTTTGGTCAGAGCCTCAGGCCTCTTCTGTGGGGCCTGCGGTGTGCATCCCATGGGTGGTGCGTCCACTGTGGGTGGGCAGTGTGTCTATGGTGGGTGGCCAGTCCATGAGAGGACAAGCCCTCCCCACTATAGTGGGCACTGAAGCTCAAGAAGCAAGCCTGGAGTGTCCACACAGATGGGGACAGACTCTACAGCCCTGGGCTTCTCACTCCCAATTTAGTTCCTCCCTGGATTGAGTACAAGACTCCCCTGGCTCCAAGAAAGGCAGGGAGCCCAGACAGTCAGGCCAAGCTGAGGCTAATCTCCAAGGTGGTCTCAGGATATGGCATAAGGGGTGAGAGTGCGGGGGATGGGGGGCAGGCAGTTGCCCAACTTGTGCCAACTCCTCTGCCCATGGCACTTCCTGTGGGGTTGTGCAAGGTGGGGAGGTGGGGAAGGTGTGTGTAAGGGGGATGCCTCACACCTCCCCTCTCCTGACCTAGGCCCTAGCCCACAGGCCAGTTCCAGGAAAGGGCCCAGGTCTGATTCCTGAATGTTAAATGCAGCCCAGGCCAACCTGGCCTTCCAGCCACGAAGCAGAAGGGGCCCCAGAGCCTTTGTCAGGTCTGGGCCACCTCATATCTGCCACCTCAGCTCCCCTCACTCCAGCAGCCCAGCCCCTCCCCCCAGGCAGAGCTGCGATGTGAATAACAGTTACTCGTTAGCCTGCATCAGCCTTTACTCACAGGGCCCTGTTAGTTCCTGACACAGATGGGAGTTGGGGGCATAGCAAGCATACCTCCTCACTCCCCACACAACCCCCCACTGCAAGGGACTCAGGAGGAAGCTGTGTTATAATTCTGGGTCCTGGTAATAGGAGAGACAGCAAGCATTGCCAGCTCTGAGCATCTGCTTTAGATTGAATTTCTTAACTCAGTAAAGATGCCTTTTTGGAGCATCTGCGGGAAGCCTGGTCCTACCCTGCCAGCGCCAGACATGGGCCTTCCTTGTCCCAGAGCCCCAGTCCCACCTGCTGAGTTTCAGGGCTTCTTCCCTGAAGACCTAATTAGCTAATCTCTTCTATCACAGGGGTCCTGATCTCTACCCCTAGGAAATCAAGGGGCTCAAGAGAAGACACACACACATTTTTTAAAGTTAGCTGAAGCCTACTGATTGCTTTCTTTCTAAGGATAGATACAGTTGACCTTTTCATTCACACCATCTTTTGAAACTCTAATAAGATAGTTATGAAAGTGGATCATTTCCCCCTTCTTGCAGAAGAGAAAATAAGACTCTGGAGAGTAAAAGAAGTTGCCCAGCCAGCCTAGATGGGAAGGGCGTTTGAAGGGGAGAATGGATACATGTATGTGTATGGCTGAGTCCCTCTGCTGTCCACTTGGGACTATCACAACATTGTTAATCGGCTATAGGCCCAATACAGAGGCTTCCCAGGTGACAAAAGTGGTAAAGAACTTGCCTGCCAGTGCAGGAGATGTAGGAGATGTGGGGTCGATCCCTGCATCAGGAAGATCCCCCTGGAGGAGGGCGTGGCAACCCACTCCAGTATTCTTGCCTGGAGAATCCCATGGACAGAGAAGCCTGAATGGCTACAGTCCATAGGGTCATAAAGAGTCAGACACAACTGAAGTGATTTAGCAAGCACACCCCAATACAAAATAAAAAGTTTAAAAGCCAAAAAAAAAAAGAAGTTGTCCGGAGTCTCCTGCTTTTCCTCAGGCCACATCTGCCTCTTTCTATAAAAAGCATCTTGTTCAGACCCATGGTGTCTGTCTAGGGAGATCGAGGCAGTCTGGAGGGAAAATGATTTGCTCATGACCACACAGACAGTTAGAGCCTGTCTGGTCACAGTGATGACCACTGGAGAATCCTGAGAGCAAACACTTGGGGCTCATAAGAGTCTGACTGAATATAGTGGTCTCGGCAGGGCATGGGTTTCAAGGGCCCTGTGTTAGCTGTTCAGTCGTGCCCAGCTCTTTGCAACCCCATGGACTGCAGCCCACCAGGCTCCTCTCTCTATGGGATTTTCCAGGCAAGAGTACTGGAGTGGGTAGTCATTTCCTTCTCCAGGAGATCCTCCAGTCTCAGGGATTGAGCCCAGGTCTCCTGCACTGCAGGCAGGTTCTTTACCCACTGAGCTACCAGGGAAGCCCAAGGGCCCTGCAGATACCCAAATCCGCAGTTACACTGCCGCTAAGTCACTTCAGTCATGTCTGACTCTTTGTGACCCTATGGACTGTAGCCCCCCCACCCAGGGATTGAATCCAGGTCTCCCTAATTTCGGGCAGATTCTTTACCATCTGAGCCACCAAGGAAGCCCAAGAACATTGGAAAAGGTAGCCTATCCCTTCTCCAGGGGATCTTCCTGACCCAGGAACCAAATCCAGGTCTCCTGCATTGTAGGCGGATTCTTTACCAACTGAGCTACTCAGGAAGTCCTCAGTCTTTCTAGACCCTTATATAAAATGGTGTAGCCTCTTGATGAGGGTGAAGGAGGAGAGTGAAAGAGCCAGCTTAAGACTAAATATTAAAAAAACAAAAAAACTAAGATCATGGCATCTGGCCCCAGTACTGCGTGGCAAATAGAAGGGGAAAAGAAGATTTCCTATCCTTAGGCTCCAAAATCACTGCAGGTGGTGACTGCAGCCATGAAATCAGGAAAGCAATGGCAAACATAGACAACGTGTTGAAAAACAGGGACATTACTCTGCTGACAAAGGTCCATATAGTCAAGGTTGTGGTCTTCCCGGTGGTCACATACGGTTGTGAGAGCTGGGCCGTAGAGAAGGCAGAACGCCAAAGAGTTGATGCCTTCAAACTGGAGAAGACTCCTGAAAGTCCCTTGGATAGCAAGGATATCAAACCAATCTTAAGGAAAACAATCCTGAATATTTGCTGGAAGGACTGATGCTGAAGCTGAAGCTCCGGCATTGTGGTCATCTGATGTGAACAGACAACTCATTGGAAAAGTCCTTGATGCTGGGAAAGATTGAGGGCAGAAGGAGAAGAGGGCATCAGAGGATGAGATGGCTGGATGGCATCACCGATACAATGAATATGAACTTGGGCAGGTTCCGGGAGATGAAAGGGATAGGAAGGCCTGGCATGCCGCGGCCCACGGGATCATAAAGAGTAGGATGCGACTGGGTGACTGAACGATAACAGCAACCTCCTGCTCTGCCCTTTGTATGCGCAGGTAACGCATCTGCGAATCTTGCATCCGGGGATTCAGTCAACTGTTATGTGATTGGTTGGTTGCAACCGGATACGCAGAACCTACAGATACGGAGCCCTGATTGTGCTCAGCAGGAGGGGAAGGGGAATCTTCCAGTGACGGATCTCCTTGGGACTCCTTTCCCAATCAGGACAGGCTCTCTGAAGTCAAGAGGAGGCAGCAACCAAGATCAGGGAGAGAAAAAGCAGGACTCCTGAGGGAGATGTGAAGGACAGGAGCGGTGACTACGAGGAGCTGGGTTCTCTGGAGAAGGGAACAGGGGCTCACAAAGTCGGGGGTGGGCAGAGGCGGGAATCGTTTCTAGGTGGTCTCCAGCCTGCAAGGGGGTAGAAAGTGTTGCTTAGGACTGTGACTGCCTTGCAAGCTCTTTGAAGGCACCTCTGAATGTCCCATCAAACACGTCCCAGAAGAGATCCAGAGAAGCTCCTGAATGAAGCTGAGCTGGTGGAGGAGAAGGCAGTTGTCCCCTGACCCCCCCCCCCCCCCCCAACCATGCTAAGGTCCTTCTGTTCCCCTTCCTTCACACTCTGCATCACTCCCTGCCGGCCCTTTTAGCGGCCAAATGACCCAGAAGGGCATGGGAAGGGTTCTGGGCTCTAACTGATCCAAGCAAGCCAACAGCCCCACTGCCTTCCTGCTCGCCAAGCCAGCTGAGGCCACCCTGGGTGACTCAGATGAAGAGGCACGTAGAGAAGGCCTGCTTTCATATGGTGAGGAAGTGAGAATGGCCAGTGACTTGGGACGTCCCTGGCTCCCCAATAGCAAATTCCATCTGTGTTGCATCACTGGGCTGCTTCATTCCTGGGACCTCCGCCACCCACAGGTTCCCCACTGACCCAGAGTCACTGTCTCTCTGGGCGTCTGCCCGGCTCAGTAAGCTGGTTGTGTCCAGAGCCAGGATGCAGATTCCAGCAGAAGCATCTACTTCAAGAACCTTTGGGGGGAGGCCACAGAAAGAGCAGACTTAGAACATGAAAGCCCATGAAGAGGGCATGACGGAGACAGGATGCCCCAGCAGAAAGGGTTGCTGCCCAGAGAGGAAGATGGGTGGAGAGGCGATGGGAACATTGTCATCCCTTCCCGTCCTGGGCTCTGTGGCCTGTCCCCCTCTGACCCGCCCCAGCCATGCTGCCCTCTGCTTCTCCCTCACAACCCAGCATCAGTCCCTCTTCCTCCAGGAAGCCCTCCCTCCACGTTCAGAGTTACCCTGATAGCCTGAGTCTTACCGCTTTGTATACAGATGGTTTGACAGATGGCTCTAATTTAATCATTGCATATATGTTAATCTGTCCCAGGGCGTGGGTCTGTGCCTTTGAGGGGAGGAAGAATCCTGTGTTTCTCTGAATCAAATCATGGAGTGTTGATTGTCAATAACTGGGCATTTCGGGGAAGACTTACATAGCAGACAGGGTAAATTGAAACAGGATGTGTCCAGAGCAAGTGCTAAGGGGAGGCTCAGGAATGCAGGGAATGAGGAATGAGTTCTGGTAAAGAGGAAAGAAGTGGGTCAGAATTAGACCTCAGCACACGTGGAGAGAGAAGTGGGAGGAGGTTCAGATCAGGCTAGGGTGGCCCCTGGTCGGGGTGGGGGGCTCCCAGGCCTGAGCTACCTCATTCTGACTGCCACTGGTGAGCTCTGCCGGGACACCTACCCCAGACATCACTCACACCATCTGCCCCAGACTTCCTTCTGTGACTACACTGGGTCCCATTTACTCTTTCTGCTTCTTTCTCCCAAGAGAACAGGCCCTTTCTTGCCTCTCTCTGGGGGCCAGAGAGGGTCTCTGAGGCTCATTGAACACATTATAAGAGGCCCTTCCAAGAGACTGCTGCCCCCCAGTGACCTTCCCCCAGACAAACGAGGATAAATGAGATATGGCGATGGCCACAGCAAAGTGAAGGGCAAGCACAGGAAACGACTGTAACCCAAGGGAATTCCTGTAAAAGCGGTTCAGTTGTCATGGGGTGTCAGAGAGGAATCAACAAGACACAGGGGAGGTGGGAGGCAGAGAAGGGGCCACAGAACCAAGACTAGAAGAATAGGTCAAACTCAGCCTGGGTTTTACCAGCTGATAAAGCAAGCCCCCCTCCTTCCTGGTATGCTGGAGGGTTCAAGACTTGGGTCACGTATCCGTGGGGTCCACAGGTGACCCTGCAGCCCAGAGAGGAAAATCTTCCCAGGATCTAAAGCCTGAGAAAGGGGGCTTTCCCTGACAGCCTAGTGGTTTAGAATCTGCCTGCCAATGCAAGGGACACAGGTTTGATCCCTGGTCCTAGAACTAAGATCTCAGATGTTACAGAGCAGCTAAGCGCACGCACCACAGCTACTGAAGCCTGAGCTCTAGAGCCTGTGAGCCACAATTACTGAGCGCATGTGTCCTAGAGGCCGTGGTCCACAGCAAGAGAAGCCACCACAATGAGAAGCCCCCGCACCCCAACCAGAGAGTAGCCCCCACTTTGTCACAAGTAGAGCAAAAGAAGCCCACAGAGCAGCGAAGACCCAGCATAGCCAAAAATAAACACTTTTAAAAAATAATAAAGCTTGCAAAATCGGCCAGTGGCAAGCATGTCAGGACTCAAGTGAAATTGGGGATCTGGCCTGAAATGGACAGAGGGGCTGGCAGCCTTTCTCTTGGGTAACCAGCCAGTCCACTTCCTAAGAGCCTTCCATCCACTCTGCTTATCACTGAGAGAAGTCAAACTGTAACCCAGGCGCCTGCCTAAGGCAAGAATTAACAGCTCAAGTTGTCTGGATTTCTGTCGTGCTTCTGCCCCAACTGGGAGCAGCTGCCACTTAGTGAGAGACTGGAACGTGCCAGACACAATATTTCATTTCATCTTCACAACAACCCTGAAGGGTGGGAATCGGTGTCTGTCTAACGAAAAACTTCTGTCTACCTACCTACCTGCACATAAAAACCCTAAGGCCCGCAAAGTTCAGTTCTGCCCAAAGACGCATAAGTAGCTAAGCATCAGAGCCCTGGCCAGGCCAGGTCAATGGGCACTACAGCTCTCTAGTTTATGGGAGGTCTCTGTGTAGCCTCACACATATCACCCTGCAGATTCAAAGGACTGGACCAGATGGTTCTTAGAGCCCTCCTGCTCTGAGACTCTGTGACATAAGTGGAGAAGAAAAGCTTCCCATGGTGGAGGTATGCCGATTTTCCTGTTTCAGGAATGTAAGATAGATGGCGAGAAGTAGGGGCTGGAGAAGGCGGAAACGAGAGGTGCTCTATGGAATCGGACTGGGGAGGCCAGTCAGGCTTGGCGCCATTGTGAGGGGGGACCCTGGATGGACCGAGGCTGTCCCAGGGCCGTGATCTTCAACAAGAAGAGGCTGACACAGAGCCCTGGCCTCTGCTCACTCTTATGAAGTGGGGAAAGGAGGGCTGGCGAGAGCCCAGCCCAAACATAGGCTATTTTGGGCCTTGTGATGTTTGGAGAGCAACCAGGCCAGAAATAGCACTGTGAATTAGCAGGACCCCAGCCTCCTGCCACCCCCGGCTCTCCCAGTGAAATCACCAAGAATTGGGAGGCCGGCTCCAACATTCCAGGGAGCCTGTGTAACTGACAGGAGGCCCCTCCTCTCCCCACAGGACGGCCTGGAGCAGAGAGAGCCTTTGACTGTAAAAGGGATTGTGCACACGGGGACAAGGGCGAGGGAGAGAGGGGCTGAGTCACGGAGAGCAGATTGGGAGGGTGGGGAGAGATCTCTCGGGGCTGAGACTAGAGAGACCACCGCGGGGTGGTGGTGGTGGGGGGTGATGAGGGTCCCCAGTGGATGCAGGAGTGAGCAGAAGAGATAAGAGCAGGGGAGTCTCGGAGGCAGAGAAAGGGAAAGTGAAAAAGAGGCGGGTGGCTGGGACTCAGAGCAAATGGGGAAAGAGGAACAGCAGAGAGCCAAGAGGGCAGCCAGAGGGCAGGAGATGAGCTGGAGGGGAGACCCAAGGCAACAACGGAACCAGGGCTGCGGGGGGGGGGCGGGGGGGGGGCAGGGGCAGGCCTGGGGACAGTCACGGAAAGCGATGAGTCTGGCCTTGTCATGAACCACCTGCCGAAGCGCCGTTGGAAACAGCTTTCCTAGTTAGCTACAGCTGGAACTTCCCTGAGCAATCCACAGCCGTGTAACTCATCCTCTTATCTCTGATTCTCCGGGAATCAGAGAACAGTTATTTCAACAGCAGGGACTTTTGACCTCTTACAAAAGAGCCCAGGCTTAAAAGAAGTGATGGGGTCACAGCTGTTAGTTTGGGGGGATCAGGGAAAGGATAGAAAGTGACATCCCCTTGAGTCAGGCGAGGTTCTGAGGAGGATATTGCCGGGAGGTCTACTTTAGGGCCTGCTTTCCCGGTGGCTCAGTGGTAAAGAATTCGCCTGCAATACAAGAGTGTCAGGGGATGCAGGTTTGATCCCTGGGTCAGGAAGATCCCCCTGGAGGAGGGCATGGCAACCCCCTCCAGTACTCTTGCCTGGAGAATCCCATGGACAGAGGAGCCTGGCGGGCTGCAGTCCATGGGGTCGCACAGAGTCAGACACGACGGAGCGCTCCTGCACGTACTGCTTTGGGACAGCGGGCCATCGGGCTGCCACTGCGGCGGGGAAGGTCTCCTCAGGGCAGACCGGGGTCGGGGGGGGGCGGGAGAGACGAGGTCATTTCACAGAGAGGAGCGGCAGGGGCCACAGCCAAGTCTGAGTTCAGATCATATGGTGGCCCCAGCTGCTCAGAAAGACAAAAGGACACCATCAGAAAACCCAGCATGGGACCCAGTTCCACTAAACTTTGCCTCTGCTTCTAATCCACACCCAAACACTTAGATGGGTTCCCTGGTTTGGGAAATAACCCCTTAGTAAGTCAGCCCTTTCTGTTTCCAAAGTAAAAATGTCCCCCTTCTCTCCCCAGCAGGACACAGAGCTGCTCCCAGGCACTGCTCGGGAACAGAATGGCTTTTCTGGAATGACCTCAGAATCATTCAGGTCCAGGGATGGGGACAGAAGTGGTCACGTCCTTGGCAGGGCCCAGGTGATCCCAGAGAACAGCAGGGCCTTTGTGGCCGAGGCCGCAGTAGCCCACGGAGGGAGGGATGAGACTCAGCTGAATGACTGGAGAGGCCAGGCAGCGGGGCGCCTGGAGAGCAGGTCCCGCCGACTCTGGACCCGCTGCTCTTCCAACTTGGAGTGTGGCACTCCCAACCCAGACTCCCAGCTCCCTGTCCCCCTGTGGCCCCCAAGGGTGGAGGGCAAGTCACTGGGGCCTTTCTGGGAGTCGGAAATGGCTTGGGGACTGGACTTCTGCTTTCTCCATCTGAGGGACAGCAGGCGTAACTGCTCTTCCTCCTCGCGGCTAACCACTTTCTCAGGGACTCTGGACCAGACAAAGAGAGATGTAAACAAGAAGCAGTGACAGATGCACAGTCTGGCCCTGGGAACGGGTCGGTGACCCTAACTTTCCAGCTGAGGTTTCCCCTTCTCTCTGTTACCCTCACCCCCACCTGGATCCTAGGAGCAACGGAGAAAACAAAGGCGGAGGCACAGTGAAAATGGGAAAGCCCTCCAGCTGTGGTTGCCCTTGGTATCTGTTTACTGAAAAAATCCAAAACAAACATCCCGACACATCCACCCACTTCAGCTTCCTGTGATGCTGCTGTCGGCTGTCTCCATGGATACCCCCAGTTGAATCCCACCACCCACACAAAGCATGACAGTGTGTGGACCCTCAAGTCAAGGGCACCCAGGCCCCCAGGACCCTTTCATCCCCGCCCTGTCCATGACATCCAGCTACACAGCCAAGGGTGCCTGTCCCCACCAGAGCCCTAAACACAGCAGCCCAGTCCTACTCACTAGCCTCCAGCCAATACCCATCATCTGTAGAATTCTTGGGTCACTTTTCCACCCCAAACTGCAGTGCCTTAGCAGCACACTCCACACACCCCGCCAGGAATTAACGCTCTTAGTCTCATCCCTACTCTTGCCACTCCAGCGCTCCTAACCTCTACATCTGGAGGAAGAGGTTAAGAAGTATTCCTCCGCAGCCGCAGCAGGCAGTTCAGAGAAATGAAACCTACACACTGAGCTCCTGATCCCCCGCCAAGGCTTTACCCTTCTGCCCTGGTAAGCCACCATCCCACCCAGCACACCTCAAAACCCAGCCAGACAGAGCTGTTGACACAAAGAGAGCCCCAGGGGCACCGGGAGAGTCTGGACACGTGGGGGAGTCAGCCGTGCCTCACCCGACGGCGGGCGGGCGGGCGGGCGGGCACTTGGCAGAAAAGAGAGAAAGACGGGAGGGAATCCTCAAGTTCTAGACAGTCAAAACCCAGACAATCAACAAGGCATGCTGTGTGCCCTCGGGCTTCTGGGATGCGGCCAAAAGGAGGGTGGAGTGTTCTTCCAAGTTTAACCAGCGCACGGGGCTGATGGACAAGGAAGTTGCAGGATCTTGAGCTTTAACTATGTACTGATCCGATTCTCCCAAGGACAAAGAGGAAATGTAAACTCTCCCCACGCTGAGCTCTGGGGAACGTAAACACTGGGTGCCAGGGGTCAAACTGGCTTAATGTCCTGAGACCGAGGGCAGCAAGATCAAGGGTGGCTCTGGGGCCCAGGCAACCAGGGTTGGCTCAATTGTTCCAGAGCCCTCTCTCTCTCTCACACACGTACACACACGGATGCCTCAGCAAGTCCCACAGAGGGAGGAGCTGAGAGGGCCAAAAAGTAGGCGGGGCCGAACCATGAGTTAATCGACTTCCGGCTCACATCTGGTATAAAGGGAGGCAGCAGCCTGCAGTGGAGCAGAGCTGCTTCTGGTTGAAGGGCCAAGAGCACCGTCCAGAGAGAGCCACACCCCTTCTCCAGTGGAGGAAGGGCAACCACCTTCAACACCCGCAGCGGCAGCAGGAACAAACCGCCCATCCCAAGGCACTTTGAGAAATTCAGGTAAGAGCAAAGCGAACCCTCTCCATCTCCGTACCTCCGGCTAAGGCAGAGAGCTCCCGTCTGCAGAGTCCCTTCTGTCCATGGTCCCCAGTGTTCCTCTTTCCTCCCTCGGCCCGGAGACCTGCAGCCCTGAGTTGACCCCTGTTACAGCGGTGATCACAGGGGAGCGGGGAAGATGGTCAGGACGCCCCAACAATCCCATCACCCAGAAGCAAGGGCCTTGCCTCTCTAGGACCCTCTCTGTGGAAGACATTCCCCCCTTCCCAGCTCAAGAAAGGGGTTTTCCACGCCTGCTGACTTGAATAAAACAACGATTGTGAAAGCATTATAAAATAATTAGGAAGCATCGTGTAAATCACAGATGCTATTATAATTTAGCCTTTCAGCCTCCTGGAAGGGAAGGGAGATGCCACCGGGCTCCAAATTCCCGCAGGTGAAAACGCACTCAAGATTCCCCAGGGCTGAGACAGGGGGAAAAGGCTCAGGATCTGAACCCACCGCGGGTTCTGTCTTGCCGGCTTGTTCACGTATCACATGCCAGCGGCAAACATGGGAGCCTGGCCGAGGTTGAGTTGCCACCACCCCTACTCCCTCTCTGTCCTTTCAGAGCTATCCACTTCATCCAGTCTTTTCCCGCTGATTCCAGGATGCAGATGTCTCCGGTCTCTGCCTGCCTCGCCCTGGGCCTGGCCCTCATCTTTGGTGAAGGGTCTGCCTCCTACCAGCACCAGTCTCCGGCGGCCAGCCTGGCCACAGACTTTGGAGTGAAGGTGTTTCAGCAGGTGGTGCAGGCCTCCAAGGACCGCAACGTGGTTTTCTCACCCTATGGGGTGGCCTCGGTCCTGGCCATGCTGCAGCTGACCACAGGAGGAGAAACTCGACAGCAGATCCAAGAGGCAATGCAATTCAAGATTGAAGGTGAGAGGCGGCGGGCAGAGAGGGAGGTGGGCACTCAGGGAGTCTTCCCAGGACAGGGCTGTAGCTAACCAGAAGCAGAGGGAGGGCTGACCCTGGCTTAGTGAGCCAGCTCCTGTCCTGCCTGATGCAGGGATGGACCACTGCCTCTCCTTCCCACCACAATCCTGTATCACTTGGCTCTTGGCCAGTCACAAGGTGTATGAGCCAGTGGATCTGGTGTAAAATGGCCCTGCCTCACTACTCCTGCACTTTGTGATCTTAACCCCTCTGAACCTCAGTTTTCTCATCTGCAAAATGGGGATCTACCACCTGGGGCTGTTATAAGGATTAACTCCAAAATGATGCATGTGAAAGGCCTACCTAGCATAACTATTATTGTTATTAAAAGAAGAAGGTTTGGGTTTATAACTTAAAAACAGATAAAAATATTCTAAGCCAAAGCAAGGGTTAGGACCCCTGATTTTTGAGGAAAAGAGGGAGATGCAGGAGAGATTAAGATTTGGAATAAAATCTCCCTTCAGAGACCCTTGGGGGAGCAGAAGAGTCCCGTCCACGTGGGCAGGTTTGGGGGAAGTTGGCCCTGCTGGGAGCCCTGGGTTCAAGGGGAGCTTAATGTGTCTTTCCCTCCCTCTTTTGGCCCAGAGAAGGGCATGGCCCCTGCCCTCCACCGACTGTACAAGGAGCTCATGGGGCCGTGGAACAAGGATGAGATCAGCACAGCTGATGCCATCTTCGTGCAGCGGGACCTAGAGCTGGTCCGCGGTTTCATGCCCAACTTCTTCAGGCTGTTCCACACCACGGTCAAGCAGGTTGACTTCTCTGAAGTGGAGAGAGCCAGGTTCATCGTCAACGACTGGGTGAAAAGACACACAAAAGGTGAGCAGGCAGAGAAAGGAGGCCAGTCCCAAGAGCCTGCAGAGATTGGGATTCAAGTCTCAAGTGTCCTGACCCCTCCCTTCCAGCACCTTCTGCTCTGTAGACAGAAGGTCAGGTGCTTTAAGAATCAAAGCATCTTGTTTTTTCCATAATTAGACTTGCCCTCTGAACCACCTCTAAAGACATCCCTAAAAAGTACTGTGAGATGTTATAAGAGCAGTAATAACCCATGGCAGGGGGCAAACACAGTCCTTCAAGATTACAGCTTAGGGAACAAAGTAAGGGGAGACTGACATTTCCAGGTCTGATCCTAGACAGGATCCCAGGACTAAGGCAGTGTGGTGAGCCGGAAGGCTTTCTGAGACACTTAGGAAGATGGAACGGGTTGAAAGCAGCTAGACTGGTTCACTAAACCTTACCCAGTACATCTTCTGATGGGATCCCTTCTGACACACGTCCATTTGAGGACTGGGAGCTCAAGGGAACCATTTAAAAGGATTAAAACAATATCCAGCCTCCTGATCACCTGGATTTCCCCTAGGCATGATCAGCGACTTACTTGGTGAGGGGGCTGTGGACTGGCTGACGCGCCTGGTCCTGGTAAATGCCCTCTACTTCAACGGCCAGTGGAAGATGCCCTTCCTGGAGTCGAGCACCCACCACCGCCTCTTCCACAAGTCCGACGGCAGCACCGTCTCTGTGCCCATGATGGCTCAGACCAACAAGTTCAACTACAGTAAGTGCAAGACTCCCCCTTCCCCAGGTCCCACAGTGACTGAACCTCATCCCTGGGGTGGTCCACTCCAAGGGAGGAGAAACCCTAGAACACACCCCAGCTGCAACAAAGACTTCCCAAGTAGGAGACACGGGGATTATCTTGCACAAGATGAAGCTGAAATCCAGAAATTACCTTAGGATCCCACTTGACCACTTGCTACCATCTCTCATCTTCGTGTGGTTCTGGTGTGATAACCTGGGCTTCCTCCTGGGGAAAAGCTATGTGAAGGCTGTGATTCAGGAGGTGGGGATCGGAATGAAGTGATAGCTGGAGACTGGGGAGAGGGGTGTGAAGGTAGAGAAAGCCAACCCGAGACAGAGAATGCCCAGGAGACACTGTGCCCTGGAGAAGAGAAGGCGAATGGAAATAGAAACCCTGAACAGGAGAGGGGTGGCGGGGGCGGGGGGGGGGGGTGGGGAGCCTCGAAAGCCAGGATGGAGAGCTGGCTTCCAGAGAGGATGGAGGGCCCGGGAAGACTGGTTGGAAAGCCAACACCAGGTTAGAATCGACAGGAGCTGGAGCTATTGCCAATGCACCATCTTGGTGTCTTTCCCAGCTGAGTTTACCACCCCCGACGGCCATTACTACGACATCCTGGAATTGCCCTACCATGGGAACACTCTCAGCATGCTCATTGCTGCCCCCTATGAGAAAGAGGTGCCGCTCTCTGCCCTCACCAGCATTCTGGATGCTGAGCTCATCAGCCAGTGGAAAGGGAATATGACCAGACTGACCCGCCTCCTGGTTCTGCCCAAGTAAGCCACCCCTTGCTCTAGTCCCCTCTGCCTCCCCCTCCCGCCTCCTCTGGCTCCCCGCTATTGCCACACAGGCACCGCCCCCAACAAGTGGAGTTTCCCAAACCTGACGTTTTCAGGGCAGCGAGCTGCTGCGTGGGTGCAGATGGGACACACTCTGGCCTGGGTTTGATTAAGATCCCGCTCATCTTCCCTCTTGCGGTGGAGGGCAGCGAGGGGAAGCTTTTCGAGACCACACCACGCCCACCACCCCCTGAACACCCAGCAAAAGTTAGCCAGAGGAAGAGCCGGAGAGATGATGGGAGGTGGGGGGCCGGGGAATGCGTTGGTCCTCACCCTTTTATGAACACCCCTCACTCCCACCTCCATCTCTTCAAGTCAACATCCACATAATGGAGACAAAAGGAATCACTTGTGCAGAGGAAGCAAGCCTGAACTCTGGCTTCTAGCTGGCTTGCCACGAAGCAGATTTTAAAAATTCTTCAGCAGAAGTGGAGAGGGTGCTGGAGGCTGAGGCTGGGTCCATTCCAGAATCGTGGGGAAGCCTCCCACTATGCCGACCCCGCATTTCCAGATGCCATAATGCCAGGCTTAGGGAAAGAGGACGATTTAGTTGGTTAGCACGCCCTCTCTCTCAAAGAACGGAGGTAATTAGTCGTGCCCTGGTGGGAGGCAGACCAAGCTCCCCAAAGCCTCGCTGCTGGAGTCCTCTTTGGGCTCCACTCTCAGAAACACAAGCTACAGACCAGATTTCTTTTCAGCTAGCCTTTGCAGGGGAATTTGCCCTTCCCCACTCCCACCCCAGTCAGACTGAACACAATTGTGCTGCAACCATTGCCTCATTTGAGGAAAGTAATTAGTCAGAGGTTCGAGGGGGTGGGGAGCTTGCAGGAGAAATGTTCATTAGTATCAGAATCTTCCCAGCAAGGAGAGAGACCTTGCCAACAGACTTGAAAGAAAAACAAGCCTCCCACTTCTGCGTTCGCATCAGTCCCCCCTCCTGCTGGTCTCTGTGTGTGTAGGGGGCAGGGACGCCCGCTAAGGCTGGGGGTGGCCTGAGCTGGAGCCCTGTCCTGCTGCTGTGTGTAGGTTCTCCCTGGAGACCGAAATCGACCTCAGGAGGCCGCTGGAGAACTTGGGAATGACCGACATGTTCAGGCCGAGCCAGGCGGACTTCTCCAGTCTTTCAGGTAAGAGGTTTCCCTTTCCCTTTCTTCCCCTGGTGGACAGTGGGGTCTCCCGAGGACAGAGGAGCTTCCCCACCACCACCCCTGAGGACCAAGGCTAATGCGCTCTGGGGTCCGCCTCCATTTCAGATCAAGAGTTTCTGTACGTGTCGCAGGCACTGCAGAAAGTGAAGATCGAGGTGAATGAGAGCGGCACGCTGGCGTCCTCCTCCACAGGTGAGTCAGGCTCAGGTGAGGCCTGGCGAGTCTCAGCCCCAGGCTTCCACGAGGGGCCATGATCTGGTACCCATACCCGGGGTGCACCGGGAAGAGCCCACTGCCCTGGTCTATCTACCGGGCCTCTCCTGGTAGAACAGGGCTTCCTGTATGGAGAGCATTACCGTTACCTGATCCCACTAGAAAATGGGCCTGCTTTCCCCGGGACCCCGTTCCCTCCCCACTGGCTCTGAAGTCCCCCTGAATGGGAGGTTCTGGCTGGCTCTCAGAGTGGCCAGTCGACTTAAAGGCGCTTGCCTCCAACATGCCTTGAAAGAGTTTAGATAAACCTGCCTTCGAGTGAGTGGGCTTCCCTTGTGGTTCAGCTGGTAAAGAATCCGTCTGCAATGCAGGAGGCCTGGGTTCAATCCCTGGGTTGGGAAGATCCCCTGGAGAAGGGAAAGGCTACCCACTCCAGTATTCTGGCCTGGAGAATTCCACGGACTGTATAGTCCATGGGGTCGCAAAGAGTCAGACACGACTGAGCGACTTTCACTTTCACTACTCAAGCAAATAGCTGCTAGAGCTCTGCCCAACTGCCTTAGAGGACATCCTGACACTTCTGGGTTCACAGTACGGGCTCAGTAGTCATGGCACGTGAGCTCAGTTGCTCTGCGGCTTGTGGAATGCTCCTGGACCAGGAAGCAAACCCGTGTCCCCTGCATTGCAGGCAGATTCTGATGCGCTATGCCACCAGGGAAGTCTCTGCTGTGATTATTTGGCTTCCCAGGTGGCACTGTGGTAAAGAATCTGCCTGCCAATGCAGGAGATGCAAGTTCGATCCCTGGTTGGGCAGATCCCTTGGAGTAGAAAATGGCAACCCACTCCAGTGTTCTTGCCTGGAAAATCCCATGGAAACAGAAGCCTGGTGGGCTACAGCCCATGGGGTCACAGAGTCGGATGTGCCTGAGCACACACGCACCAGGAAACAATGAAGCCTCCCAATCCACTCCCCAGCCCCAGCCCTGGTGTCACTGGATCACTTGTGGCCCATCCAGGCGCCAGGGCCCACGTCCCTCTGTTCTAAGATTCTGTCCTGTCTCTTCCAGCCGTTATAGTCTCAGCCCGAATGGCCCCCGAGGAGGTCATCATGGACAGACCCTTCCTCTTCGTGGTGCGGCACAACCCCACAGGTGAGCCGGGGACCTGAGAGGCCCCGCCACTCTCGGCCCCCCTCCCCATTCTCCTGGAGTCAGGTACCATCCAGGCAGGTGTAGACGCCCCCACTTCCCCCAAGAAGACTCCAGGCAACGAATCATGGCTGTGCTCTCCTTCCACTTGGAGGGGAGTGCTCTCTCTCCAGACAGGGTGCTTGTCTGTCCCTCTGCCCAGCTTAGTCACTAGAGCAGCTGTGTCTCTGAACACTCATGTCCCCATTATCTCAGTTCATCCATAAACACCGAGCTGGGTGAGCTGTCCCCCGCCTCCCCCCCTTCTCATCTCCTGTGATGCTTCCGTCCTCAGGAACTGTCCTGTTCATGGGCCAAGTGATGGAACCCTGACCATGGGGAAGACAGCCCTCATCTGGGACAGACTAGAGATGTCCAAGAGGAAGAAAGTCTGGAGCAAAGAATTATTAATTCATTTTTCTGGAAAAAGAGAAGATATTTATTTATTTTTTTTTTCCATGGTAAATTCTTTCAAATTTGCCTCTTAGACCTAACTTTGGGCTCTCTCAGGAGGGGCAAAGAGGACCTTTGAGTTAAACCCTCCAATGGAGACCCTGGGAGAGACTGGGAGGCATCACACCCAGCCGGCCTCCCAACTGGACTGCAGGACTCCCAGGACCGCTGGCCCAGCTGCTTCTGCCCATTGCTCTGCCAGGTCAGGCCTTGGGTCCCGGATCCCACCGAGGCCCTGGTAGGATGGCACCACAAGGCTTACACGAAGGAGCTTTTGTGTGCTCGCTAGAAATGTGTGTTCCGGTCACGTTGCCGTCACTCTTGCACTGTCTGCCACTGCTGAGAAGGCTGGCAGCAGGCCCGAGAAGGCCAAGGTGAGAAACACCCTTTCAAGCCAAGGTCCATCCTTCCCCAGCTCCGAGGTTCGAGACCCACCCCGGCCTGGCTGCTCCCTCCCCAGGAAACAGTGTGTCTATATTATTTTAGAGTGTAGGTGACTTGTTTACTCAGAGAAGCAGGTTTCTGCTTCCCACAAACTTTATGTTGCAGAAACGGAAGGAGAGATGAGGTGTGTGCCTGGTTCTTGGCTCCCATCTCCTGGTGGGGAGGGTGAGATGCCAGGGGTGTGCCTGAATATTTATCACATCCTTGTCCTTGTGCGCTTGGGAGAGAGAAACGTCTTCAGAGAAACATTATTTAACCTTGTTCACCGTGTTCCCTTGGGGGGCTCTGTGTGGCTGCATCTCAGGAGAGGCCTCTTGACTGTCCCTCCCCTCCACCAGGTGGCAAGCCTCCCGGGGCCCACACTGCCACCTGGTGGAGGCCCAGCGCCCCCGCGCCTCTCCTCTCCCCGGTTTTCCACCCGATGGAGCCTCGTCCCTGGCAGGACCATCCAACTTCGGCTCACTTTTAGGGACCGAAAGGATGTGGTGGGTGAAGAGAGACGGAGTGGTTTCAAAATTTTCCAGTATATTTAGGAGCAGGAGTGCAAGGGGCTCCACGACCTAGCAGGACAGAACTTTCCCCAATTACAGGGTGACTCACAGCCGCACTGGTGACTCACTTCAGTGTGTCATTTCCGGCTGCTGTGTGTGAGCGGTGGACGCGTGAGAGAGAGAGAGAGAGAATGACAGAGCCAGCGAGCTAGGGCTCAATTACCTCCGGCAGATAATCTTTCTGAAAGCCAGCTAGCTGAGGGGGTACGGAGAGAGGACCGATTTATTGAAGAATTGCACATAGACATTGAATGAATGTAACCTAACAGAACCCAATCACCCCGCTGTGCCCTTCAGTGAAAAACCTTCCTTCTTTGTGTGTGTGTTGTTTTGTTTATCTTTTTTCTTGATGCACTGGACAGTGTCGGCCACACTCAGTACCCCCACTTGTGGGGTCCATGGCTCTTGAAACTGCTTTTTCACTTTTGATATAGAAGCAAGTAAAAAAAAATGTTTTTTAAAAAAAATAATAAATAAATAAAAAGAATATTCCAAAATAGTCCTTGGCCATGACTTTCCTTGTTTCACACAGCACAAAATCCAGACCCTATCAGTTTACAGACCTGATGAACTGGGATCTTTATGAAACACACACCTGCAAGGGGCAAGGCACACCGACCTGTCCTGGGTGAATCTGCAGGGCTGGCCACTGGAGCCTGCAAGAAGACCCCCGGGGGGACACCCTGTGTAGAACGTGCTTCTCCCTTTGGGCCTCATCCTCGAAAAGAAAAGAGGGACTTCCTTGGTGGTCCAGTGGTTAAGACTCTGTGCTTCCACTGCAGGGCCGTGGGTTCCATCTCCGGTTAAGATCCCACGTGCCCTTTGGCATGGCCAAAAAAAATAAAAAGGAAAGAGGTTCCTCAGACACCTGCCACCCACCCAGACACCTCTTTTCACTGTCCCTGTCACTTCCCATTCTATTCATTTCTTTCCCCACCAAATGTTCCCATCCTCCCCGCACCTACCCCACTCCCCATTTCTCAAAACACAAACCAAATCCATTCCCTCCACCCTGGATTCCCAGGGGATCCAGTCAACATCGCCGCTGTCTACTTGGCAAGTACTCAGCTTCTCTTTTCCTGGTGTGTAACAGTGCTTGCACGCATGCACGCTCTTTAATTTGGGGTGTGCATGTTATCCTCTCCACCCCCATCGACATATCAGGTTCTTTGAAAGAAGGCTCTTTTGTTACATAGGTTGTTAATATCATCCTTAAAATGTTATCCTGAATTATTATCTTCTTCCAACATCTTGAAGGCTCTTGTCAGGGGACCTTCTTCCCCCAATTATTTTCCATTTATATATCCCACAGGAATTTTTAAATGGAAAAAATACCAAGAACTAGCTGTCAAAATCTTGTGCTGTCCAGCTCCAGAGCCCTAAAGATGGGCCTGATAGACCCAGTCCCCCTGGAAACTTGGATCATGTCTTAATAGGAACCCATTCTTGTCCAGGGGCTGTTGGTCAAAACATTGTCTGATAGTTAAGCAGTAGTGAGCTTTCCATCACTGGAAGTGTTCAAGGACAGCCAAGATGATCTGCTGGTGGGCATCATTCAGCAGTCAGGGTAGAGGGGGTGAATTTTTTTTTTTTTATGATAAGGAATTCCTTCTCATACTAAGACAGTTGAACACTTTGAAAGGGCAGAAGTGGATTGTTGATGGACATTTTGTTTCCTGGCTTAAAAAATACGCCATCGTTGTTGCCGAGAATGCGGAGATAGCCATCCTGTACCTCCATCCCTGTGCACATGTGCTCCCATATCCATGAGATAACTTCCTAGCAATGGGATTAAGTGTCTTCTAAGAACCTCCCAATCCCACAAGTATGTGATTCTGGTCACACAAACATCTTCAAATGGTATACAAAACAATTTAAAGCGACCATTTTGCCTGGTACGAATCTTACCTTTTCTGAAGCTTAAAAAAGCCTTCACAACTTTCCTAAATAAGCGCACCGCCATGAATAAAGACAGACTTTAGGACTTCCCTGGTGGTCCAGTGGCTAAGACTCCGAGCTCCCAATGCGAGGGGCCTGGGTTCAATCCCTGGTCGGGGAACTAGATCTCACGTGCCACACCTAAATTTGCCTGCTGAAACT
This sequence comes from Ovis aries, assembly GCF_016772045.2. NCBI lineage: Eukaryota > Metazoa > Chordata > Mammalia > Artiodactyla > Bovidae > Ovis > Ovis aries. The sequence continues at coordinate 36,018,335 of NC_056077.1, read as the reverse complement.
AAAAAGATCCTGCATGCCGCAACCAAGACCCAGCACAGCCAAATTAAAAAGAAAAAAAGAAGATAAGAGTTCAGATCTTGAACTAAAAGAAGCTTCACATTATAATTTTCCCTAAAATTATGTTAGCCTGCCTTGGAGCAAACTTTGATTGTAATGTTTTGGAGAGTAAATCCAGACAGGGTCTTCATTCATCGCCTCCCTCCTCAATCATTCAGTATGTACTGAGGCTTTCTTGCTACCCTTCCCATTCCTGTTCCCCTCCCAAAGGTCAGTCCAGGGGCATCCTTGGGCGCCTCCAACACGATGTACCAGGATGTTCCGAGGGGATGTGGTTGCCACATCTCCTTGTGGATTCCTCTCTTTACATTTCAGGCTTGCATCCCTTGAGGCTGTTGCAGTAAGAGGGGCCCCACAGTGCAATTGAGCCTGGAGGGGAAGTCTTCTTTTCTCCTTAAAAAGCCAGTGGGAATCAGGGCAAGATCCAGAAGAAAGAGGCCAAGGGTGAGCAGCTCCCCAAATCTACTCTCAGCTTTATTTCTATTTTTCATTAAAATTTATGTTATTAATAAATGTATTATTTCTGGCTATGCTGGGTCCCCATTGCTGTGCTTGGGCCTTCTCTAGTGGCGAGTGGGGGCTACTCTCTCCTTTCGTAGCACAGGCTCTAGGCACTCATTTAGTAGTTGTGGCACGTGGGCTTAGTTGCCCCAAGGCATGTGGGATCTCCCCGGACCAGAGATTGAACCGGCGTCCCCTGTACTGCAAAGCAGATTCTTAACCACTGGGCTACCAGGGAAGCCCTTAAAATTTATTTTGTCATTTATTTGGCTCCATGGGGTTTTAGTTGGGACTTCCCAGGTGGCGCTGGTGGTAAAAGAAACCATCTGCCAATGACGGAGACATAAGACATGTGGCTTTGACCCCTGGGTCAGGAAGATCCCCTGGAGGAGGGCATGACGACCCACTCCAGTATTCTTGCCTGGAGAACCCCATGGACAGAGGAGCCCAGTGGGTTATAGTCCACGGGGTGGCAAAGAGTGGGACATGACTAAAGCGACTTAGCACATACACACAGGTCTTAGTTGTGGCACATGGGATCTTTCCTTGTGGCCTGCAGGCTTCTCTTTAGTTGTGGCGCATGGGCCCTAGAGTGGGCTGGATCAGGAACCCCACGATATATAGTATCTTAGTTCCCTGACCAAGGATCGAACACGCACCCCCTGCATTGAAAGGCAGATTCTTAACCTGTTGGACCACCAGGGAAGTCCCTACTCTCAGTTTTGGATGAGAGATGCTCTCTTTTAACCTCAGTGGCTTCTCCAGCTTTCCTTTCCTATTCTCACTGTGCAATTGACAAGGCTGGCAGGGCCAAGATATGACTGTAGACCTAGTGGGGAGAAAAGGCCATAGAGGTTACTTGGCCTCTTCCGAGCTGGCTTAGACCACAGACACAAAGCCTAGACATGGCGTCATTTAGTTAACAAGATACTTCTATAATGAGACCTGTGCCCAAAACTTCAGCTGGTGCCTAGGCATCCCTCCTACTTCCTGCCTCCTAGACAGATCCCGCTTTGGGCTCACAGCGGGTAGCTGCGCTCATGAAGGCAAAAATCCAAGAATTCAGGGCACCAGGATCCAGATTTATCTTTTGTCCTCTTTATACCCTGAAAAGATGACCGATATCAGGTGCTGGGCTAGTTGTTGAGGAGTTACCCATCTGAAACAGATCTGCTTAGAAACCACAAGAGCCTCCTTTTTCGGTAAAAGATGCTGCTTCCAAAAGCAGGACACATTGTAGCCTTAATCCTGCCGGATGTAGTTCAAACACTGTCCGTACACGCTGAGACGGCTCAGAAGAAAAGAGTCCTTCAGAAAGGACCTCTTCACCACTGAGGGAGTTCGCTCCAGGAAGTGCCCCAGTTAACAGCCCCTTTTGCTCTTCTTGGATATTTTGAGGACAAAGACGGGGATGCAGCTTCAGAGTGCAAAGCCAGCCCTCCTTGGCTTCACCTGGGCCCCCTCCGTGGCTCTTCCAACCCACCCTTTCTCTATTTCTAGGGATGAAAAACCCACAAGACCTGCCCTGCCTCCATCGTAAAACTGCCGATTTCCTGTTCATCTCACCCAGTAGAAATTTTGTCTGCCTTCATATAGGCAATGGCTATGGATTCTATAAATCCCTCAATAGTAAAATGACTCTATCAGAGGGAAACTCATCAAGGAGACACCATCTGTTTTCCATATCATTTTTTAAAGGCGGTTCCTCAAGTGAGTTTCCTTGTGCTAACCGTAGCAGGTACTTCTGTAGAGACACAGAAGTTGAGTCACTCGCCCCGGGCTACCAGCCCTCTCTGTGACGTCGGTGAGCCCAGGTCACCCTGAACACACAGGAGGGCTCAAACGCAGCCAGGGTCAAGGGTGCTGCCCTCATGTGTCGTCACTAGGGCATCCCGCCTGCACACCTGTGCCTTCCAGCTTGAACACCAGCGTCCCCAATGCAGCCTTTTGTCCCCTGGCCACCAGAGGTCGCTTTGACTCCAGTGGAAAGTTTCTGAAGCAGAGCAACTGTGGCTTCCACCATCATCTTGCCGTTTGAACTCCAATAAATTTAACATGTTTTTCTTTAAACGTGTCTGTATACTGGGGGCTATGAAGCACTTTTTTGTGTGTGCAAAGCACTTTTAAAACTGAGCATAACGTGATGTTTCTTAATATCAAGTACAGGCATACCTTGGAGAGACACACCTTTGGTTCCAGAATCTCGAAATAAAGTGAGTCACACAGATTTTTCTGATTTCCCAGTGCATGTAAAAGTTATATTTATACTGTGCTGAAGCCTATTAGGTGTGCAATAACATTAGGTCTAAAAAAATGTATGGACTTTACATAATAAAGGACATCTTGCTGTCTGTGACAACATGGACGGCAGGAAGTTGAGGGTATTCTGCTAAGTAAAGTAAGTCAGAGAAAGACTAACACTGTTAGTCTTTGTTTCCTTGTTTGTGGAATCTAAAAAACAAAACCAAGAATAAATTAAAGGAAAGAAAACAAAACAACACTCACAGATACACAGAATAGATGATCTGTTTATGAGAGGGGAAGGAATTTGGAGGGGAAAAAGATTTAAAAGGGTCAGTTTTATGGTGACAGGGCAGTAACTAGACTTATTGCGGGGGTCCTTTGTAGTGTGTGCCAATATCAAATTATTATGTCGTACATTTGAAACTAATATAATGTCGCATACCAATTCTACCCCAAAATAAATAAATAAGAAACATGTATGCTGCTACTGCTGCTACTGCTAAGTCACTTCAGTCGTGTCCGACTCTGTGCGACCCCATAGACAGCAGCCCACCAGGCTCTCCGTCCCTGGGATTCTCCAGGCAAGAACACTGGAGTGGGTTGCCATTTCCTTCTCCAATGCATGAAAGTGAAAAGTGAAAGTGAAGTTGCTCAGTCGTGTCCAACTCGTAGCGACCCCATGGACTGCAGCCTACCAGGCTCCTCCGTCCATGGGATTTTCCAGGCAAGAGTACTGGAGTGGGGTGCCATTGCCTTCTCCAAGAAACATGTATGGACTTTATAAATACTTTATTGCTAAGAAATACTAACCATCATAATTTTAATCTCTTTGCCTTGATGTGGATGGCTGCTAACTAGTCAGGGTGGTGGTTGCTAAAGGCTGTGATGGCTGTGACAATTTCTTAAAATAGGACAACAACGATCAACTGCATTGATTGACTCTTCCCTTCACAATTTCTCCGTAGCATGCAATGCCGTTTGACAGCCTTTACTTATAGCAGAACTTCTTTCAAAATGAGAGGCAATGCCCTCTAACCTTGCCATAGCTTTATCAACTAAGTTTATGTAACACTCTCACTACTTTCTCGTCACTTCAGCCTTCTTCATAGCAACAGCACCAGCAGTAAATTCTATCTCAAGAAACTATTTTCTTTGCTCACCTGGAATAAAAGACTCTTCATGCATTAGTTTTATCTCGAGATTATAGCAATTCAGTCAGATCTTCAGGCTCCACTTCCAGCTCTCTTGCCTTTTCCACTGCATCTATAGTTACAACAGTAATATCAAAGGTCACCGATCGCAGGTCACCATAACAAAGATCATAGCAATTTAGAAGTTTAAAATATTGCAAGAATTACGAAAATGTGACACAGAGATGCGAAGTGAGCAAATATTGTTGGGAAAATAGTGTTAATAGGCTTGTTCAATGTGGGGTTGCTATAAACCTTCAACCTGTTAAAAAACAAACAAACAACTCAGTATCTGTGAGGCACAATAAAACAAAGCGTAATAAAATAAGGTCTGCCTGCTTCTACAGAGAATAGACACCAAAAAGCTGAAATGTTGTGGGTGTACTGTACGCTCAGTTACTCAGTCGTGTCTGATTCTTAGCAACCCCATGGACTGTAACCCACCAGGCTCCTCTGTCCGTGGAATTTTTCAGGCAAGAATACTGGAGCAAGTTGCCATTTCCTACTCCGGGGGATCTTCCCAATCCAGGGATGGAAGCTGAGTCTCTTGCATCTCCTGCATTGGCAGGCAGCTTCTTTCAACTGTGCCACCTGGGAGGTCACTGCAAAAATGGTTGAAAGGAACACTGTAGAAATAGTCACTGGGGTCTAGACTAGAGCACCGAGGGTCATCAGGACTGGCTGCGGGGTTCAGACTTTATAGGATGAGTAAGAGGGATTTGGGTCTGTTGGGAGGGAATGGCAGGGCATTCCAGAAAACAATGTGAACAAAAATCACAAAGAAAAATAAATAGCAAGGCAGGTTCAAGTCACCTGAGAATGAAGCCTCGAGTCTCAAGTCACCAGGGTGGTTTTCAGACTCCCTCCTCTGATAACCTAGCTAGTAGATTCCCCTTTTCCCATACACATTCTCTTAGTCTAACCAAGCAGTCTGATCTTTGTCCTTTGAACAGCCATGCTTTTTGTTACCCTTCATGTCCAAGGCTTAGAGTCTGCAAACTGAGAAAAAGGTAGCTGGGAAACCAAGAGATGGGATGGTTTCAGGGGAAGGGAGAAGGAAGGTACTCATTCTTGAGATGACAATGGAACTTTCCAGTGGGGGAATCCAGTACGTTTATTCAACCAATGGTGGCACCTGCTGTGTGCCAGGCCCTGTGCTCAGCACAGGAGAAACAGGAAATGAAGCCTGCTGGTCCAGTGGCTAAGACTCCATACTCCTAATGCATGGAGTGGAACCGAGGTTCCGCCTCAGGTTAAGAACTAGATCTCACCTGCCGCAACTAAAAATACTGCCTGCCATAACAAAGACCTGGTGCAGTCAAACTATTTTTACAAGAAAAACACAATGAAGACAGCCTGTCCTCCAGCAGGAATAATAGATAATAGATATTAGATAGGTACTACTATTTAGAAATTAGAATTTAGCATATTTGGGGTGAGAAGTAAGATGTAAATATCTAGGACTTCCCTAGTGGGCTGGTAGCTAAGAGTCCACCAGCTGCCAATGCAGGGGACTCAGGTTAGATCCCTGATCTGGGAAGATCCCATGTGCTTCGAGACAACAGCCTGCGCACCGAAATTACTGAGCACGAGCCCTAGAGTCTCTGAGCCACAACTACGGAAGCCTGAGGGCCGCAACACGAGAAGGCACTGCAATGCGTACCACAACTAGAGAAAGCTCCAGCATAGACAACAATAAATGAATAAATTAAAATAAAAAAAAATCTAGATGAGGAAACCATGCACACCAATCATAACCGAAGTCAATCAACAAGCACTGTGAGAGGTGCTGTAAAGAAGCAAAAGATGAGTAAGACACCATCCCACGAGGCGCTTCCAAACCAGCTGAACAGGTGGGGCCAACTCACATGTGTGGTCACCGGACGGTACAACCTGATTACCAAGTTGACCAATCAAGAGTCCTGAGTTACTGGGGATTGAAACCAACTCTGGCTAAATGAAACACGAAAGGAAACTGGGGAGCTCAAGGAATTGTCAGGAGGGCCAGAGAACCAGCAGAAGGTCTCATGCTAGAGACAGTGGCCCAAATCACAAATCATGGGATGCCTACATGGTACCCCTTGCCGCCATTGGTGCACAGGACGCTGCCATTGGTGCCACTCCACCTGCGCCCTAGGTTTTGACCCTCTGCCAGAATTCAGAGGTATTCAGGACCCTTCAGAATTCAAATTCAATACTTTGAATTCAGAATTCAAAGTATTCAGGACCCTTACCTGTCCTCATTATCCCATCCCCACCTCATTCCCTCCTGGATCAACCTCCAGGTTGGTGGATGGACTGGCCGAGTCCAGCAGACAGGCTCATGCTGTGGGCACAAAAAGCAAATTCAAATGCTACACTGCAAGGTTGTGCTATTTCCCCCGGGCATCATAATGTGAGGATTCCCAAACCCTAGGAAGGGGGTTTAGAGGCAGGGAAGTGAAAAAGAATGGCAAACATCTACCACACAAAGTATTCAGGACTCTTAGGAACAGCATACAATAAGGTCCCAATTGCTTAGTTAAAAAAAGAAGAAGTTAAAAAAAAACCCAGAGATGACTCCAAATGACATCATCAGAGAACAATGACTACTTACAGAACGAGCCAAAAATGGTTGCAGGGCGCATCATCATAAGAGGGAGACAGATCACAGACTCAGAAATGAAAGGCTTCAGGGGCCATCTGGACCCCCCTTCCACCCACTGCAGGAACTACTTCTACAACCAGAGGAGGGAAGGCTCAGGGAGGGGACAGCATGGGCTTTGCCAGATAACAATACAAACACCAATCGTACCTATGAAGGAGAATCTCACCTCTTCTATTTTTCCATTTATACAAAAGGCACCACTCACTAATCCTTCAGACTCATCTTTGATTCTTCTTCCTCTTCTATTTAGATGAGTTCGCAGCTTCAATTGATTGGTGCATTACAGGTATCTCTCAAGTTTGTCCAGCTCCAAGGGCTTCCCTCATTGCTCAGTTGGTAAAGGAGACCCCGGTTCTCAATTCCTGGGTTGGGAAGATCTGCTGGAGAAGGGATAGGCTGCCCACTCCAGTATTCTCGGGCTTCTCTTGAGGCTCAGCTGGTAAAAATCCATCTGCAATGTGGGAGACCTGGGCTCAAACCCTGGGATGGGAAGATCCCCTGGAGAAGGGAAAGTATTCTGGCCTGGAGAATTCCATAGACTGTATAGACCATGGGGTCCCAAAGAGTCAGACATGACTAAGTGACTTTCATTTTCACTTTTCATTTCATCTTTGTGTCTAGATTCCCAAAACTGTCTCCTAGACTGGTGGTCCCCAACCTTTTGGGCACCAGGGGCTGGTTTCATGGAAGATAAATTTTCCATGGATGGCTAGAGGAGGTTTCAGGATGATTCACGCACATTACAATTACTGTGCACTTTATTTCAATTATTATTACATCAGCTCCCCCTTAAGTTATCAGGCATTAGATCCTGGAGGCTGGGCACCCCTGTCCCAGATGATCTTGCAGCCTTCCATTTGTTCTTTCAAATCGTTCCCATATTACTATAAGATTAACCTTCTGAAAATGTTTTCCACCAAGTTATTCACCAGCTTAGACAATCATAATGACTCCCAACTTCCCACTGCATCAAATCCAAACTTACCTGCAGATACAAGTTTATTGGAGCCACTAACTCATAGATTATCTATGTATATCATTCACTAACAATGAAGAAACGTAATCCACCATCTTCTAGCTAGTTTAAACCACTTAGGTCTGTGATTCTACATGAGCAAAACCCATATTTCTAACAATTCTCTCATGAATCTTATCTTCTTTGCAGCTAGGCACAGCATGTTGAGATAAGGAATTCTAGAAAATGCCATCTTTTCAAGGAGTGTAGGAGCTTACATCTCTGGATCTTCCGCACTTTTTTGGGCTGTTGCCTAGATCTCTTCTTTGCCTCACTGCTCATTACTTCTTTATAAACAATCTTCTCCTCTTCCCCACGAGTACATTTTATTATTTTGCCTTCTGTCCTTCTTACACACTCTCATTCCTTCTTTTCACTCTGTAACAGAGTACCCTTTCTAACTCTAACAGCTTACCTTATTGATATTATTTCTGATCTAAAAAAATAACATCAAGATAGTTCAGCCAACATCTATGCCATTGGCAAGCCTATGACATAGGCAGAGAAAAGGACATGAAAAAGAAAGGATGAAGAAAAAGTACTGGAAGAAAGAAGTTGGGAAAAGCAAATAGTAGTAATTACTACTGTTATCAGTAATTACTACTGATATTGCAATATCAACTGTTGACAATGTTTCAGATACTTTCTATCCAGCCTCAAATCAGACCTGCAAGGTTGGTATTACTATCTTCATTTTTTAAATGAGGAAATGGAGGTTTAAAAGACCCACCCGAGACTGCACATCAGGTAAGGGTCAGAGACCAGATTGCATTGCAGGTGAATTAAGCCCACCCTCTTGCAATTAAAGCATATGACCTCCATAAAAGAGTAAGAAGAAAAGAATACAAAGCAGAGACAGGTAAGGCCTTACCAATAATTGCTTCAAGTGCTACTCAAAAATAATAGCATCATTAGTTACCAACAAATGTCTAGAAATATACCATTAAGCTTTTGGCATGACAAAATTTAAGATTTCCTCTCATCCATTTATATGCAAAGTGCTTTGGCATGTGGACACACACACTCACACTTGCAAATCCCTCTCAAAACACATGTATTGCAATTTACCTCCGTCTCATCTTTACATTCGTGTCTGGGTCACACCGTCCCTTTTTAGCTTTGACCCATGCTAACTTTTCAAGATTTTCTTTATTTCTTCCTCTTTCTTTCCCCTTGATCATGTTTGTCCTCTTCCTTACCTCACTTTTCTATCAGCTTCTCCTCTTCCCTTATTTCTTGTCTGCCTCATTACCTACACCCTTCTCTTACTTTGAGTGTTGTTGCGTCCAGCAGGTTCTCAGTAGATATCTGTTTTGAGCTCCATACTTTTCTCATACCTGCCCCACCACCACCCTTTGTCTTTGCCTTCCTCGTCATTCCTCCTCTACAGATGGCTTCCACCCTGCTCCCTCTCAATCGCCCACACCCCTTCCATTAAATTACCCTACTTCCTCACAAACTCCAGGGGTCATCTCATCCACCTCTCACCCCTTTTCCCGCCTTTTTCCCCCTAGGTTCCAAAGCGCGAAGACCTCATTGTCCTCCTCCCCCATCTTCTAACCAGTCCACAAGACAGCCTTGTTACCATGACGACAGGGCTACTCAAAGCTGAAGTCAAAGACCTGGTTGCCATGGCCACCGCTTCTCCGCCTCCGGCCCCGCCCGCGCGCCTCGCAGCGTCGGCGCCTGCGCAGTACGCAGCGTATTGGTTCCCGGCACCCTGGCGGACGGGGCGGGGCTTCAAGCGAGAGGGAGGGAAGGAGGCGAAAGGGTAAGAAAGGGAGTGGAGCTGGCGCCTACGGTGGCCGAAGAGGGACGCGCAGGGCTGGAGGCTGCAGGATGGTAGGCTCTGCGAAGAGGGAGGGGAGGGGGGACCGAGGGGCGTGGGCTGCACCTGCAGGGGTCCTTGGGGGCTGCCCTCTGTGTGAGCCGCTCTTTTCCCTCCTCCAGTTCTCAGAGGCCCTCACTTACCTGGGCGGGTGGGCGAGCCGGCCTCGGAAGGAAGAGCAGCTGGAAATCGCTTTCGGGAGAAGCGGCGGGGAGTGGGCGCATTTGTAGGGCCAGAGGGAGGTGACTAGGGGGCGGCGGGACCGTCCGGAGCCAGGGGGAGCGCACGGGTCGCGATCTCAGGGGTCCGGATCACTGCCGCAGGGAACTCGCGCGAGGAACGGGGTCTGGGGCCTGCTGGCTGACGGAGGCGGCAGGGGTCGCCTGTCTCCGAGACCCTCCGTCCACGTGCAGCCCAGAGTGGAGCGGCGGCAGGCGGGGAGGGCGGTGTGTGGGAGGGGATCGTTCGGGGTGCGAGGAATAGACGTCCTGCCTCGGTTTGTCGTCCTGCCCACCTGGAGGCGGGGATGAGGTGGGGGAAGCCAGGTGGGCTCGAGTTTTGCTCTCTGGGACCCAGGCTTTGGCTTCCCGGCTCCGGGGCTCTTGGCTCTCCGCCCCTCTACCCTATCCTCTTTCCGGAACGCAGGCCTTCCGTCTTCCTGCTCCCTGGCCCACCCTCCCATCCTAGGCTCCCTTGCACCACTCTTTTGCCCTCCGGCCACGCTAGCAGCGCTTCCCTTTCCCCGATAGCAGAAAATACAGTTCTCTTGAATTCCGATCTGTAGCCGTCTAGACTAGTAGTGTTCCACACACCCAGGACTCCAGCCCTGGTGGCATACACGGAGAGACGAGCTACAAGGGGAGGGAGATCACTCCAGGATGTGGCCTGGAGCCCCTACCCCCCTGGAAATGGGAAACTGGGGGTGCACGGGGTAGTGAGAGTGAGAGCTCTGCACGTCTCCCCGCTCCACCTCCTTGTGCTTGTTCCAGGAACATTCACTAGGCGAGCCGCCCAGAATGGCTGGGTCCAAACTGAAGAACTGAAAGGGAAATTGATCACCTGATATCTGGGGAGGTGTGGGCATGCTAGGGAGGCACCCTAAAAGGAAGAAAAAAGGAATACCTCTGGCTATATGCCTGGATGGCTGAGTAGAGTGGAGGGTGGTGGAATCTAGGGGGTCCTGGTGTCATGTTATGGACTTCCCTGGTAACTCAGACGGTAAAGTGTCTGTCTACAATGCAGGAAACCTGGGTTCGATCCCTGGGTCAGGAAGATTCCCTGGAGAAGGAAATGGCAACCCACTCCAGTACTCTTGCCTAGAAAATCCCATGGACGGAGGAGCCTGGTGTCCATAGGGTCGCAAAGAGTCAGACACGACTGAGCGACTTCACTTGGTATCATGTGCTAACATAAAGGATACCGCTGGGCATAGGAATGGAGGGCAGTATGTTGGGGACATTGGCTAGGGTGTATGGCTAGGATGGGGCAGAGGGCTGAAGTAGCTTCTTGGGGAAAGAAAATACCTGATTTTAGGATGGTGGTGGATAGAAAGCGGGAAAGAAAGCAAACTTCTCCTTGCCATCAACTTAGGGGCTGCTCGTCACTGTGCTAGCATTTTACCCACCTTTGGAAACCAGGTTTAGGAAACAGTAAGTCAGGACATAATAATAATGACATCCAAGGTGTTATAGTGCTTACTTCGTGCCAGGCGCGATTTCCTATGTCGGTTCCACCTAACAGCTCTGTAAGGTAGGTACTTTTATTATTTCCACCTGACACACAGGGGAACTGAAGCCCAGAGAAATGAAGTAACGCCCAGGGCAAATTTCTCAACTAGTAGAGCCAGGATTCGAACCCACAGGACAGACTCAGAAGCGCTGACACCCCCTCCAAGGAAGGTGCTTGCTAATGGAAATACCCAGTTGACCAGAAGGGCTGATGTTTTGAAGAAAGTAGGGTCTGTGAGGAGAAAAGAGTTGAATGGGAGGAGTTTGGGACTGTGTGGTTTTGGAGGAAACAAGCTCAGAGAATCAAAGCTCTAAACCTCGGCTCTGACTCCTCCTTCCTCTCCCTACCCCCCACCCCCAGATGCGATTCATGCTGCTGTTCAGCCGGCAGGGGAAGCTGCGGCTGCAAAAATGGTACCTGGCCACCTCAGACAAGGAGCGGAAGAAGATGGTTCGGGAGCTTATGCAGGTGGTTCTGGCTCGCAAGCCCAAGATGTGCAGCTTCCTGGAGTGGAGGGACCTCAAAGTTGTCTACAAGAGGTGACTCCTCACCTACTTTCAGACCTGCCTGGATCCTGCCTGATTGGGGTCTGGAATGGGTTCACCTGGCTGGGAAATAGGCAGTCCCTTAGTCTGGCAGAGGTTTCCTGGTGGCTCAGACGGTAAAGAATCTGCCTGCAATGCAGGAGACCTGGGTTCTATCCCTAGGTTGGGGAGATCCGCGGGAGAAGGGAATACTTATCCGCCCCAGTATTCTTTCCTGGAGAATCCCATGGAAAGAGGAGCCTGGCAAGCTACAGTCCAAAGAGTGGCTAACACTAACTAACTAGGTCTGGGAGAGCTGAGAGCTAAGGACATCTGGAAGGCAGTGATGAACTCCAGCCAGCCTTTACTTTCCAAATTCACCTTGAAGAGAGACTTGTTCCTTCTTGGTTTTGCTCAAGCCTGGTACCTACTTCACGCACCTACCTCTGTCCCAAAGGCCCGATCTTACTGATTGCACACATCCATTGCAGCCTCACTGAACAGTTGTAGACCCTGGGCCACTTTCCCAATACACACACCCCCAGACACACAAACCATTTGTGGTTCCTCCTCTGAGCAGGTGAATTTGTTGGCTCAGGTTTTTGCTGAGTCAAACTGAATGGGTCAGAGGGAAAGAGCTTGTTTCTTTGCCTGTGTTTATGAGAGGCACTAAGAGACACAGTGAGTGACGTTTTCTTACCCTGGAGCCACCCCGCCTGTGTCCAGTAAGGACACAGATCAGGAATGGGGGAAATGGGAGGTTGGGGCACAGAATGCCTGGGTCCCGAAGCAGCCCCGGCAGCACACCCAGCCATCCATCCCTCCGGTGTCCCCGTCCTCAGATACGCCAGCCTCTACTTCTGCTGTGCCATCGAGGGCCAAGACAATGAGCTCATCACGCTGGAGCTGATCCACCGATACGTGGAGCTCCTGGACAAATACTTTGGCAGCGTAAGTCTCTCCACCCACCCCAGTTTCCGCGCTCAGCAATCCTCTTTTTCTACCAGACTCGGACCCTTCCAGTCTCTGTTCTGACTCAGGAAAGGGGAAGTTGGAACAGTGAGAACAGTAATTAATCTCCCTCTTTAAGCCTTAAGCCTATTAGCCATGCGTCTTAATCAGGCCCCCATGGGAGAAGGGTGGGAACCAGAATCTGCCACTTAATCAATCCATCTACAGCTCAGCTCAAACTTCCCACACAAAGACAGAGGTCATGTTCAGATAGTATCAGTGGTTCCTAACCTTGACTTTGCTTTGGAGACTTCTGGATAGTTTTTTTTAAACAATAGCGATGCCTGGGAATCACCCCCAGAGATTCTGAATGAACTGATCTGGGCTACAGCCTGGGCACTGGCAGTGAGCTCATATCTTAGATGGGGAATAGTAATAACCATAACTTGTGTTTCACTTAACAGTTTACAAAGAGCTTTCAGGTTCTCCTGTTTGCTTCTCATTCCATGAGTAGGTGTTGGTGTCTCCATTTTTGGAAGAGAAAACGGACTCAAGAGAAGTTAAATGGCATGTCGAGTTAGCTGGTTTCCTTCCAGGCTTTCCTGGCTTGGTGATAAAGAATCCGCCTGCCAGTGCAATAGACGTGGGTTCGTTCTCTGGGTTGGAAAGATCCCCTGGAGAAAGAAATGGCAACCCACTCCAGTATTCTTGCCTGGGAAGTTGCATGGACAGAGGAGCCTGGCAGGCTGCAGTATATGAGGTCACAAAAGAGTCGGACACGACTTAGCGACTAAAACAAGAGTTAGCTGGTTAGTGTCAGAGTGTGGCCTAGAATTGAAGCCGTTTACTCTGTGACCCAGAGTCTCCTTCCCTGCCCTGTCACAGCACCTTGGGGTGCAGGGAGTGGGGTGGGGATGGGTGGGGAGGCCGACCCAACCTCTGGTAGGATTTGTGTCATAGATTTAGGGGAGAAGGCAACAAGAGTCAGGGTCAAGGGTAGACTTGAGCAACTAATATCTCATGATCACAGAGGAAGAGAAAAGGAGAAGGAAAAGCTGAACCCAGGATGAAAGCCTAGGGGTCAGGAGGACATAGACCTGGGGCAAGAACCCAAGGTGGAGAGTGGTCATGAAGGCCACGGAGCCAAGGTGGGGAAAGAGCTGGGGAGGCTGGGGCGCAGGCGAGGGGGGAGAACGCACCTTGACCCTCACCTCTGCCTCCTCCCCCGCCCCCCAGGTTTGCGAGCTGGACATCATCTTCAACTTTGAGAAGGCCTACTTCATCTTGGATGAGTTTCTGATGGGGGGAGACGTCCAGGACACTTCCAAGAAGAGTGTGCTGAAGGCCATCGAGCAGGCGGACCTACTGCAGGAGGTACGGGTCCGGGACAGTGAGGAGGAGGAAGAGGACCGTGGCCGAGGGCACCCTCCCTACCCTGGACCCTTCACCTGTGGACCCCAGCTGCCCTCTTCCCGCCGCTACCGAAACGGCCCCCCTTCCCTGTGGCGTTTGGCCCCCACGCTGCCAGGTTGGCCAGCTGGGCCTCAAGCCCTGACTGCTCAGGGTAGGAGGTAGTTGGGGGCCAGACAGCCCGCTTTTGTCCCATGCTTCTCTTGGTGTTTAGGGTTGCCCGGAGAATTGGAGAAGGGGCACACAATAGGTCATTCTTTTTCTTCCCTGGTGTCTTCCCTTTTTTAAAAACACACACACATACCCAAAGCCTCTGCTGCTGAGAAGCAGAGTTTTGCCCTGGGGATTTCAGGGTTTGGGTGGAGGGCACCTGGTCGTTGGTCCTCCCTTCTGTCCGACACCCCCGCCCTCACCCCGTTGCTGCCTGCCCCCTCTCTGCTGTGCCGCTGCTGAGCCTTGGTGCAAGGAGATGAGTCACCGGAACCTGCAGTGATGAGCAAGCCGGCCTGAGCCGGCTCTGAGGAGGGGGAGAGGGGGTGCTCATCCGTGCAGCCGGAGAGAGGGTAGAATCTGACTTGCTACCTCACTGGTCTAGTCCCCCATCTCACACAGACACACACAGACACACACACACACACACACACACACACACACACACACACATGTGCCCTGGCACTCGCACACCCACCCTGTTACTAGTGCTCTGCTCAGACCCTTATGACTCATCTCTCTGCAGTCTGGTCCACTTTCCTCGGGGACCTGACGCCAACTTCTTACTGCCTCCCTCGACTCTGGAGGGAAAAAACAAAAAGGTCCCACCCAACCATCTGCCACCTCCAGCCCTGGGAAAGCAGGTTTCCCAGCTCCCAAGCCCCCATTTTACTCCCTTCCCTTCAGCTAATAAGGTCGAGCCCCCTGCTCAACGAGCTCCCGGCTTTGGGTTCTCTGGGTGGTGGTGGACTCGGTTTGGTTGCCTCAGTTGGCTCTACAAGGAGGCCTCAGGAGGCTGGGCAGCTCCCCTGAAGGGTCCCCGGCCTTTCCAGCCTTGGGCTTACTTGGGCTTCTCTCTCCCCTCTCCCCTGTGTCTCTGTGTCCGCCCCCCTGCCCCGGTCTGCCCTCGTGATTGCTGCCCACCCACCCCCCTCAACCTCACCCCGTCTCTCCTGGTGTCTCCCCACCACCCTCTGTCTCTGCCTTAGGAGGATGAGTCGCCACGCAGTGTGCTGGAGGAGATGGGTCTGGCATAGCCCTCGCCCTGGGGCCGAGTGGAGATGTGGGGATCTGGTGGAGAGGTGGGGCATTGGTGGCCCTTTTCCTCCTGCTGGGACCCAGCTGCGCCTGCTCTGCTGCCTCACCTTTTTCTGCAGTGAGCTGTGGGCTCAGGACCCTCAAGCATTCCCTCCTTCTACCCCTACCTCCTGTTTCCCCTTTTCTCACTGAAGGCTTTAAGGAGCTAGGAGGCAGGAACATGTGACCAAGTCGGGGGTGCTATTTGGCTTTCATTCCCTGCCTTTGAAGAACCAGTGTCACCCCAAACTTCCCCCATCCTTATAACTGTAAATATATAAATATGTCAGGTTAAAGGGAAAAGGTTTTCAGGGCTCTTCTCTTCTCCCTGCCCCATAACCTACCTCCAGCCCTCCCCGCAGCCAGCCGGGGGCGGCCTCTCTGCCTGGGAGGGGGACTTCTGTGTCTCCAGAGGGAAGTCCTTTTCCCTCATCTGCCCCTCCCCTTCCTTCTTGGCTGCAGTGGGGCCTCTGTCCAGTGCCCGGGGAGGAACAGCATAGTTAATTTTTTTCTAACCTTGCTACTTTGAGGGAAGGGAGGGCTGGGGGGAGGGCAGGCTTTACAGGAGACTGGGCCCTGTCCCTCCTTCACTCTTTAAATTCTGGGTGAGGCAGGAGCTAAGGGGGTGGGGTGGGGAAAGTGTCTGATTCTTTTTCTTTCTCTGAAATAAAAGGAAAAGCATTTCTGGACTTTGGCTTGCTTAGGCTCTGTGAAGGAAGGCAGGGCTGCTGGAATCAGTGAGGACAGAAACAGAACCCTGCCCATTCCATTCCACTCTTCCCTGGAACTAGGATTGCCAGATTTAGGGGGGGGGGGGGAAGAGGACACCAAGTTCAATTTCTTATAATAATGAATAATGCCTTTTTAGGATAAGTGTGTCCTGTGCAGGGCTTCCCTGCTGGCTCAGTGGTGAAGAATCCGCCTGCCAATGCAGGAGACTCAGGTTCAATCCCTGAGTCAGGAAGATCCCCTGGAGAAGGGAATGGCTCCCCACTCCAGTATTCTTGCCTGGGAAACACCATGAACAGAGGATCCTGGCGGGCTACAGTCCACAGTTTTGCCAAAGAATCGCACATGGCTGAGGATGCATGTATATGCTTAGAAAAGGTTTGACAAGCGGCTAAAACCAGGATGTTTTTTTAGCTGCCAATACCTCCCCATAGGAAGTGTTGATCATGTGAAGTAGGTAGGACCAGGGAATTTAGGGAGCAGTTAAGGAAGGTGGGTGGGTAAGGTGGAGCAGGGGCGGTGGGGAGCCACCCATACTGCCTAGGTGGCCCTGAGATGGTTCAAAGATCTCAACTAGGTGGCCCAGAGCTGCGGTTCCTTATTCACTCTGCATCTCTGCCCAGGACGTGGGGTCTTGTGACTAACGGTCAAGCTGGTAGTGGAACTTATCGATTTCTAAAGGATGTGAACCCATTCTACCGCCGCCCCTCAAATTCGGTTGAAGGAGGTTCTATCACTCAACCCTCGCTTTTGAGCAGGAGGTGGCAGGCGCTTCCCTCACCGCCCCTTGGGAAGGACCACATAGGCCCAAGGGGACGGGTGAATAACCGAGAACAAAGTCCTAATAAAATAGTCACTTTTATTTCTTAGCAAAACTATTTCCTCCGTGAGGGGTATTTACAACAGAGCAGGGAAAGAAGGGGTAAATTCACAGCGATCCAGAGAGGGCAGAGTGGCTCTTGGGAGGCCCAAAGGGCGGGAGACAAGACGTTTCACACAGTTAACTGGAAATGCTTTTTCCGGTTTCAGATCGGGACATCCCGAGAGAGGGACTAGGTGGGGACTGGGTCCCTCATGAGGAGTCGGGGGGGGGGGCGGGGCAGGGAACTCGTACAAACTACCCGCCCGCCTGTGCTGGCCCCGAGATCCCCGCGAGTGAGTTTGAGGATTTTGGGCTTCCCACCAGCGAAGACGTCTTGACGGGTCTGGGCGCAGCGCCGGGGCGGGGCGGCCCGCGGGCGGAGGGGGGGCAGGGGCGGGGCTGAGTGGCGGCCGAGGGCGGGGCCGGGCGCATGCAAACACCGAGGGGTAAAGGAGCGACACGGAGGCGGGCGCGCGGGGGCGGGGCGGGGGCCGGGGCGCGTCACGGGCGCCGGAGCAGCACGTGCTCGATGTAATTCTCCAGCTCCTCCTGCTCCTGCAGCCGGCGCTCCTCGGCCTCCGCCTCCTCCTGCGCACGCCGCGCCTGGGCCTCCCGGTCGGGATAGTGGCGCGAAAGCGACAGGGCGTGGTGGTAGTGGCGGCGGCGCGAGGCGGCTGGCGGCTGCAGCGTCCGCGGCCGGATGTAGTTGGGGAAAGGGTGGTAGGGCCCCGGGGAAAACACCTCGTCCTCCTCCCGATCCCACGGCGGAAGCACCTCGTTCCAGTCGGGCAGCTCTTCCCGGGCGGGGGCGGGGGGCGGGGGCTGCGGGGAGCGGGCGTGAGTAGGGGCCGGAGCGGCCCTGGGGGGCGGCACAGGCTCGGGAGGGGCGTTCTTCTTCCGCTTCCGCTTCTCTTCCACCTCCTCGATGATGCTGACCACATCGTCCGCGGGCAGGTGGAGTTTGGTGGACAGCTCAATGAGGCTATCGATCGTCTGCGGGTCCATCTCTTCGTCGTCGTCCTCGTCCTCCGCCCCGCCCTCCTCTGCCCCCTCGGCCTCCTTTCGCCGATGGCCGGGCGTCTCCTCCTGGGAGCGCTTGTCTTCGGCTCCGGCTTCGCCGTCCTCCTCCTCGGCGAACAGGAGCGCGTTCTGTCGCGCCCTCTCCGCCTCCTCCGCCTCCGCCTCCGCCTCCGCCGCCTCCTCGTCCTCCTCCCCCACCCTCTCCTCCCCGCCGCGTCTCTCCTGCTCCGCCTCCTCTTGCTGCCTCGCTGTCTCTAGCCCGCCCCCCTCCTCCTCTTGCAGCCCCCGACCCCCTAGGCCGCGCTGCCGAGCCCCGCCCTGCAGCAAATACTGGAGCAGCAGGTCAGAGGCGAGGTCGGCCAGCCGCTCTTCCTGCGCCGCCGCCTGCCGGGTGGCCTCCGCCTGCCGCCGCCCGGCTTCTACCTGCGCCAGCCCTTGCTGTAGAAGGCGCTCCCCCGCCTCAGTGCCGCCCAGGAGGGAGGTCTCCGGCCGGCGCGCCTTGGGAAAGGGAGCGGCCAGGCCTTGGTACGCCTTGGACAAGGGTGCCAATGCCTCACCTAGGTGTGTTTTGGGGGAGGACCCTCCTTCCCCGAACTGATGGGCTTCGGGAAGGGGTCCGCTCTCTGGCACACGCGCCTGGAATTGCGGGGGAGCAGGGGGCGGCAGGGGCGCGCGCTCCGGGACGCGCGCCTGGAACTCTCCCCAGGAAGCGCGCCACACGCGCTCCGGCCCGGGGCTCTCCAGGTTGACTCGGGTCAGCGTGTGCGTGCGGGTTTCCGTCTCTGCTGCTGCCGTCTCTTGCTGGCGTTTGGCGCTGCTAGGACTGAAATCTCTCAGCTCCTGAAGCAGGGAAGCTAGCGCCTCGAGCTCCTCCGAGGGATCGGCCGCTTCGGCACCATTCTCCTGAGTCTGAGGGCGAGGAGGGGCCGCGGGCGCCTGGGTCTCTGGCGCTGGGAGACTGTGGGTCTGGCTGCGCACGGTCTCGGTCAGCAGAGATTCTGCTGTTTCTTCCTCTGGCCGCTGCTGGGAGCCTCCGGGCGCCTGGGGCGAGGCCGGGCGGTCGAGTGCCTGCAGCAGCACCGCGGCCAGCGCCCGGGGATCCACGCCCTGGAAAAGCTCTCCCTCGTCCTGCGGCTCTGAATTTCGAGCGGCTCGGACCTCTGGGGCGCTAACATCCTTCGGCCCGAGCACTGCGTCCCCAGCTACCGGCTCTTTATGCTCAGAGCTGGGAGGAGGTGGCTGAGCCTCAGGGTGCCCGGGGGGCGCTGCTCCCAACCCCTTGATCAGTAGGAGCAGGCAGAAGAGGACAGTAGCCAGCAACCTGAGCGATTTCATGACCGAAGGACTGCCGGAGACTGTGGGGGGGGGGGGGGGGGGGCGGAGAAGGGACCAAAGAAAGAGAGGGTTTCTGTAAGAATTTTTCCGCTTTCTGATTTTATATCCCCTTCCCCCATATTTAATCAGGAAATCCGGGGCTTCCCTTGTCTCCCTAACCTTACCCAGAAAAGGGACGTTTAGGAGCAAAGGAGGACGATGTTGTGCCGATCTCTGGAATCGTGTAAATGGGGAAACGTCTGCAACGCTTGCTTCCCCAGTGCCTCCTCGCCCCCTTCCCTGAGCCATCTCACTGCCAGCGCCCACATACTAAGCAGCAAGGATGCAGGGGGAAAAAAATCTGCTCCCTCCCCGCAGGACTCCCCGGATGGTGCGTGGGCGACTTCAGCAGCAAGAGAAAAGCGGCGACTCCCCCATTTACAGGGACCCTTCCCGGGGGCTCCCCGCTGTGTTTTCAACACTCCCATCTGTGGGGAGAGAGAACCCTCCCCTCACGCCCAACGACTGCCGAGGGTTTGAGGGACGGACAGCAGAGTATTTACCAGCTGGTGCCACGACGCGGGAGGTGGAGAAGAGGGTCGGGGCGGGGTGGGGACAGGGGAAGATCGGGATGAGTCCGCCTCGGCTCCGAGCGGTGGCTAGGGTACGAGAGATGGTCGAGGTCTGGCGTCCAGTGCGCTGGGCTCAGCTGGGTCCGCGCGGCTCCGGGAGACTCGCTCGCTCAGGCTTCAGCACGCTGGACAGCGCCCGCGCCGCCACCGCCTTATAAAGAGGAGCCCGCTAAGTCACGTGGGAATCGCCCCGCCCCATTGACGTCAATGTTCATTCATGGGGAAGCGGGCGGGAGCCTAGAGGCGGGAGGACGCCCAACGATTGGAGGATACGTGCCTCTCCCGGCCCGCGCCTGCGCGCTGCGGGCCTCGGTTGGAGGGGCGTGCGCTAGCCTAGCACAGGGGAAATGAATGAATGAAGGAATGAATGAATGAAATGCTGAGGCGGGCGGGGTAGGGGGCTATGAATGAATGAAGGAGGGACGAGGAGAAAAGGATGAATGAATGAATGGAAGGATGAATGGAAGGGTGAATGCAGAGCCGCTGCAAGGCGGGAGGGTGGGCTACAGAGCAACCTGCAGCGGCGGGAACCCGGCGAGTGGAATAGGGTGGGGGCACTCCCAGAGTCTGACTGGGCCCCAGTAGGAGATCCATACTGGGAAGGGGGAAGATAAGACTCCAAAACTGAGGAGGGAGCCAGACTCCCCGTCTCCTGACTGCAGGGTCCATGGGAAACACGCCCAAGGACGGCGTGAACCTGAGAGGAGGGATGGTTCTGCGCGCCTGCGGGCGCTGTCCACGGATCTGCGGTGCGGGGTGCGTGCCCTGGGCTGGGGCACATGGGTGGATCTTGCGGTTTGAGTGATCTGGATGGAAAGGATCCGAGTTGGAAGAGACAGGGGAAAGACTGAGGATATGTGTGCCTCTGTGTCGTGTCTGTCCGTGGTCGGTGCGTGTCTGGAGAAAAAGGTGTGTCTGTCTTTCTGTCCAGTTGACTCTGTAGAATACATTGGCGCCCCCGCTGTGCCCTTTTTCAGACCACCTCTCCTCACCACCTTCCTGCTTCTTCCCCTCCTGCTGCTACCCCCCAAAGGACGTTTGGAGGACGAGAGCAGACCTGGTGGGGAGGGGGTTGTGCAGGTTGCGGGGGTGACTCAGTTCAATCTCTCTTCTTTGCTTAAAGGGAAGATTTGAACGCGATGCGGGTGGGGGGTGGAGGGTGGGTTCAAAAGCAACGTCAGAGATCACCCTTCTCTGCCACCAGACCCCTCGTCCGAATCTCCTGTCAGAGGGGTTGGGGCTGGGGGCTTGGATAGTTAGAGGTTCCGGGCGCGGGGGGGGGGGGGGCGGGGGGGGGAGATGACGCACAGATTGCGCAAAGAGAATCCATCAGCGAGCCGGGTCCAGTGAAGGGAGACCAGCCACAGGCGGGGGTGCGGGGTGGGGGGGGACGGAAATGAGGAGGGGGCAGGGAGAGGGGAGGGAGGCGAGGGGAGCAGCCACTGCAGGAATGAAGGGGAGGGAGGGAGCTGGAGGGGGGCTGCGGTGCAGGCAGAGAGCTGTGCGGGGGTGTGGGCAGGGAGGGCGGGGAGTGGAACGACACATGCCAGACACACAAGAACTGCGGACACAGGGCTGCCCGTGGGCACATACAGGGCACCCTCGCCCTAAGACTCTGGAAACCAGGATTGGGGCTGCCTGCCAGGAGCTCAGAGACTCAGAGCCAGTCCTCACCCCCTTCCTCATCTTCCTAGTATTGACCCTCATCCTCTCCTCTCTCTCTCTCTCTCTCTCTCTCTCTCTCTCTCACACACACACACACACACACACACACACACACTCACGTGCTTTCCCTCTATAGCCAGCAGTGGCTTCTCGGGTCCATCACTGGCTCCACTTTCCCAGAAGAAAGCCCATCAGCTCTGCGGGGAAAAAGGTGGGGAGGAGTAGAGACAGAGGAAAGAGAAGAGATGGGGGCAGGAGAGGGAGGCAGGGAGGCAGGCATCTGGAACAGGTAGAAGGATCAGGCTAAAGAAAAAAAAAAAAAAGGAGAACCAAGGTGATTGTGAAGATGCCAAAGAAGGGAGGGAGAGAAGGGGGCAGCAGACCTGAGACTGGGCTTCATCCCCCCCCCAACTATCTAGGGCCTCCCCCTCCCCCTATGGGTTCCCCTCATTCCTCTTCCTCTTCATCCCACCTCCCCTTTATTCTCCCTGCCTGGTTACTGAGAGCAGTGGAATGGGGAGGGGGGGGGTCACGTTACCTTCCTGAGGAGGATGAATCAGAGAGAGATGGCTCAGACATCTGGTGGGGGGAGGGGAAGCCATCCAAGAGAGAAGGAAAGAGGGAGGGAGGCAAGGGGGACAGAGCGAGAGGCTGATGGGGCTAAGAGACCAAGTATGAGATGAGGGAGACAGGCATCTAGAGAAACTGGGTTCCCACGGGCTTGTGTATGTGCACGTACATATGTGCGCATTGGGTTTGTGTGTATAGAGATTAATGAAACAGGGGTGGAAGGAAAGGGAATGGGGAGGCCAGTTATGCATTTAATCAGATAGAGAGTGGATAGGCATGGGAGCGTTCCAATTTAAATACGTGAATTTTCTCTTTCAACCTGTGGGGCTGTGTTTTCGCCTGTTTCCAGGTGTCTGTGTGTAGCTATTAGTGTCTGTGGGCCCTGATCCCCTGAGCGCCTGTATACCTGTGCGGTTGGGGGTCTGAGTGAATCCACTCTGGGCATCTGCTGGTGTCTGAAAAGCATCATCTGGCTTGGTGCGTCAACAATGTGTGTGTACCCCTGTGTCTTTGTGCATTTCTCTGGATCCTTCCGTGCTTATTCATATATGTTGTTATGTGACTTCTGCATGCCTTTGATCTTTCCCACCTCTCCCCCACATTTACCTTCATCTCTAAATTTCTGTGCAGGAAAGTCTCAGTGTCTTGGCTGCTCTTCTGCAGCCCCCAAGTTCAAGCTTTCCCCCCCCCTTTTTTAAAGCGTATTCCCTCCTTCCTTCATTCTTCTCCAACCCTTTCTTCCTCCACTCAGCCCAGAAGTCCAGGGGAGCTTCTCAGAAATCGACATCCCAAGAGTCTCAGTCATTATGGCATGGGGGAGGGGACAGTGAGGTAGGAGGCAAGGCAGCAGTCTTGGTGATTCCACCATCTAGAATACGTCTGCATGGGCTCTGAATCTCCGGGTCTGATTGTGCCTCTCTCCATCCCAGTTCCCTGCCTGGGGTCAGTTCATTCACACACACCCCACCTCTCAAAGATGTGCTGTGCCTTTCACATCCTACTGTCTCTAGGGGCTTCTGGAAAAGAGCTGGACTAGGGACAGGTTCCTGGAATTGGAGAGAGGAGGGAGATGGCAGGAAAGAAGGAGCAATGAGACAGAGCTGGAAAAGGCAAAGCTGAGACGGGGAGTAGGAGGAGATGCCTGTTTGCTCTGAGATACTTGTACAAATCCATCTCTATGTCTTTGTTTCTAAATCTCTCATACTCTCCAGGAGGGTGCTAAGAGAAGATGGGGTCCAACCAAGTAGAGATCCAAGCTGAAGGTTTGGAAAACCAAGGAAGAGGGACAGAGCACTGGGTCTTTTCCCTGAGAAGGTTTGGGAAAGAAGAGGGTAGGGGGTTGGGTTCTCCTCCCCACCTTGCAGCTGACTCCCCTCTCTTCTTCCCTTCCCCCCAACCGGTGACTCACCTCTGCAGCCTTTAATGCGTCAGCGATGAGGGGGGGGGACTTGCAGGGAGGGGCACTTTATGAGGGAGGCTGGGGTCTTCACTTTGAATTGAAAGAAGGTGCTTAAGAACCCCCTGGAAATGACCCCATTAGAATGCATCATTGCCTATCCCCTGCCCACCACAGTTCAGGAGGGTTTGGAGTCCTGGGAAGGGGACTGAAAGAGGGCTAGGGGCTACTGGTGGGTCTGGGAAGGATGAATAATAGAAAGGGGGTCCTCACCCTGATTTTTAATCCCAGGGTCCTATTACCTCATACCCCCACCCACTCCTAGGTGGGGGAGGGGAGACCCAGCAAGACGGAGGAGGGCAAAGCCGCAGAGATGAGTCACCAAGACAGGAAAAGAGAGAGAGGAAAAGAGACAGAGATGAGGAGAGACACAAAGAGAGACAGCTACTGGAAAGACTGAGAAAGGAAAACACACACATACACCCCCCCATCACACCATGAAGATGGTGTCCACAAACTAACAAGAGAAAGGAGACTGCATTTCCATAATCCTGAGCCAGACTTCTCCAACATCCACTTGCCACACACACCACTATCATTCACAGTTACACTGATATCCTGAGACACACCCTCTTACACAAACACGATGTCACACCTAGTCTAGCAGAGTCACCCAGACACATGGTGAAGATGTAACCAAGACAGTGGAAGGGAGGTTCAGGTTGAGAGCCCTCGATTTCTTTTACACGGGATGATGGGAGGAGGTAAAAGCCCTAAAGGGATATAACTTCAAAAACCCAAGACTCACAGGCTATGCCTTGCACACGCAACAATACAGAGTCCCTCACCTCCCCATGCACACATACATGGTAACCTATCAAGAACCCTCCTTATCAAGAAGCCACTTGAAGTGCCTGGTTCTGGGGTACGCCAGGCATGTAGCCCCGAATACATCCCACCCAGACACCCCGTGACTCGTACACACATGTACAGAAACACAGACACACAAAGACGCCCATGGACACACTCACACGGACGGAAACCACCTTGCGCTCGCTGCCTCGCCCGCGTCCGCGCAGGTCCTGGCGCCCCCGCGTGGTACTTTTTGGGATCGCAGTCCCCGCCGCCCCGGAGCTCGGCTCCCGCGGGGCGGCGCCCAGGCTCCCTCCACCTCTTGCCCCTCCGGTGCGGTGCCCACCCAGGAACCGGGAGAAGAGGAGCGCACTGGCCACGAGAGAGCCGACAGCTGGGTGTTAGACCCCTGAGTCGTGGGGATGAGGCAGGCTGGTTCCGGATGCCACGGGGAACTTGCGAGAAGAGCAAGAATTTGAAACAGCAGTGGGCCACCCCTCCCCGCCACGCCGGCCAGCACACACACCCGCCCCCGGCCCAGGGGAAAGCGAGGCCCGGGGCCGGTCCAGGCGCCACGCCGCTGCCCGCCTCTGTTCTGAGCAATCACTTCTCTCTGCCGCTTGGGGTGGGGGTGGGGGCGCGCCACGGCCAGCAGCCCTCCCCAGCTCCCCTCCAGGAAGTCATTAGCCCGGTTGCCACAGGGCTTAGAGATCCTCTCTAATACAGGCTGCTGGGGAAGTGGGGGAGGACAATGCATCTCAGCCCTCCCCACTGACAAGAAGTGAAACAGACACAGAAGGTGGGCTAAGGGGCCCGTTTTATTGCAACACAGCCATGGTTGAAGTGGCAGGGAGGCTCGGCAGCTCGACCAGGCACAGGAAGCAACCAAGCAAGTCAGGGCAGCACAGCCGGAACGGGGGAAAGTGGGGGAACAGAGGCTGTCCCCTTGGCCCATCCCGGTGCACCCCCTGTCGCCCTCCGCTGTTCACGTCTTTGATTCCACCACCCCCCACCCCCACCCTGCCGTGCCGGCTCTCAGTGACTCCCTTTGGACAATGACTGTCCATTGTCCAACAGGAAGCTCCAGCTACAGTGAGGTTCTGACCTGTGCTCTGGTCTGGGGACACCTGGTTTCTAGTCCTTGCCAGGCTCCCAGCTATTGTGAGCCACTTGGAAGTCACTCAGGTCTTTCGGAGCCTCCGTGTCCTCCCTCTGCGGGAGACGTCAGGATCCCGTGGTGGAGACAGCGCTGTGCAAATGCAGCTGTTACTACTTGCATTTAAATAGAAGACTGTCAAAGTCCACAGAAAGCGTTAAGAGGATGGGAGGGGTGTCCAGAAATATCTGGAGGTGGGGGTTCCAGTTGTGCTAGAAGGCAGCCCGGCTAGAAGGACGAGATAGCCTCACACCAGGCTCTGGGACCTGCCCTCTGCTATACCAGACTCCCCACCTGGGACTCTCTGATTCACAGGCCTGGTTCAGGCTCCCAGTTGGTGGCATAGGGAAGGGAGCCAGCAAAATCCTGCAAAGCTGGGGGAAACCCTAGTCAGGGGAGGCAGCCTCAGAAAGGTGCATTGCCAGAGCATAAGCAGGGGCCAGATGGAGGTGGAGCATTATAAATATATTTCCTTTACAGAGTCTTTCTCCATATTACACACAGAGGGTGAGGAAGGGTTCATAGGGAACGGGAATGGGGGGGGGGTGCGGGGGGCGGGGGGAGGTGCAGGTAAATGAGAAATGGAGAACTAAGAGAGGTCCAGGCACAGGAGGCTAAGACTGGGCGAGGGAGGAGCGCGAGGCAAGCTCTGAGGGCCTGAGAAAAATGGGGAGGAAGAAAAATAGTATGAATTGGGCGGTTGAGCTGTCGGCTGGGCGCCGGGCGTTGCGCGCACTTCTGCCAGCTTCCCTCCAAGAAGGGGCAGAAGGGATAAGCCAGAAAGAGCAAAGTCCATTCCTAGGCCGGGGCACCGACTGGGAAAGGCTCTGAAGCTGTGAAGGAACTCATTCTTTGGCCGGGAAAGAGGATGGGTGGACAGTAACAGTAAGTGGCTCCCCCAAACTCGGCGGTTCAGATCGAGGTGTGGGCAACTGCATTTGGGGGCGCTAGAGTCCAGATGGCAGAGAGGTAAGGGGAAAAGGGAAGGGAGGAACAGACCGCGGGGAAGTGCAGGCGTCAGAGAGAGGAAGAGTTGATGCTTTTGAACTGTGGTGTCGGAGAAGACTCCTGGGAGTCCCTCGGACTGCAAGGAGATCCAACCAGTCAATCCTAAAGGAAATTAATCTTGAATGTTCACTGGAAGGACTGATGCTGAAGCTGAAGCTCCAATACTTTGGCCACCTGATGCACAGGGCCGACTCACTGGAGAAGACCCTGATTCTGGGAAGATTGAAGGTAGGAGGAGAAGGGGACGACAGAGGACGTGATGGTTGGATGGCAAAACCGACTCACTGGACATGAATATGAGCAAGCTTGGGGAGATGGTGATGGACAGGGAAGCCTGGCGAGCTGCAGCCCATGGGGTCGCCAAAGGTCGGACACGACTGAGCGGCTGAACAACAGACTGAGGACCAAGAGCAGGGCGGAACTTGAAAATAGGGGCAGGGCTTGGGCGGGGGCAGGGATCCGCGCAAGGAGGTGGGTCTAAAGTGCACCTTCTCTCCTCTCCAACTCGACTGGAGAGGCCTTAGTTGTCGGCTTCCAGCAAGTACTGTTCAGTATAACCTTGACCAGCGCGAGCTCCCAGCGAGCCTGATGGAAGTCAGCCACCTGTGACCACAACTGGGGCGCCGGGCAGAGCTGGCACACGATGCTGAGGCTGAAATGGGCTCTGGAGCTGCAGATGCCACAGAAGCTGGCTCTGCCTTTGCGCACCGTCGCTGCTGAAGGCGTCGATGCCGAGGTAGCGCCACGTGCTGTCGCCGCGGAGAGGGATGCGGAAAGGGCGCGTGCACAGCGTGAGCACCGCGCGGGCGCGCGCGGCTGTCCACGCGCCACTCCAGGCCTTTGGCCGCCAGGAGGCGCAGGTTACTCTCACTCGGCCAGTAGGGCGGCCACTCCTGGGATGGTTTCTCCTGTCGCGCTGCAAGGAGGGCGACAGCAGGAGGGAGGCGTGCCAGGTCGCCGCCAGCCTTCCATACGGCCTCCCCGGGCAGCTTCGAGAAGACGCCGGAGGCCTAGCAGCGCCTACAAGTTGACTTGGACCAAAAGGATGCCCTGCGTGGGGCACGAGTGAGCACGGCTCTGGGCGGCGGGAGAGCTGAGAGCCTGGCGCCTCTTGGCATCTTCACTTCCACAGTCACACCCATGGGCTCCCATCTGGGTCCCGGGGGAGGGCCGACGGTGCGAGGCTGGGTGGGGAGCATGGAGGAACCAGGAGCAAGGCCTCCGAATACCTGGCTCCCCGAGGGGAACTGGGGATGTGGGCCTCAACAGTGGAATCAGGGGAAGCTGATCGCAGGAGGCCCCTGATCGCGGTAGGATGGGGGAGGCGGAGGTAAAGGACAAAGGCTCAGATTAGGATGCTTCGGTCCCTAGACCGAGGCGGGACCCATGTAGGGGAGGCAGGGTCACGAAGCCTGGACGCCTGGGCTCCAGCCTCCCAGGGTAAGGATCAAGGGTTTAAAGATTGGAAGTGGAAGCTGTTTGATTTTCCCTGGGCAGCAAGGCCTGGGTAAGGACTGGGATTCCCAGGGCAGGGCTCATAGGCGCCTCCACTGGGCAGAGCGGGCCGCGAAAGAAAGGCGGTGACAGACTGCAGGAGAGGGGACAAAGCCCGGAGGCCCTTGAGGAGAGGCCCGGCCCGGCCCTCCGAGCTCCTTTGTTCTGCTTGGTGATTAGGCGGAATTTCTTCAGCCCCTGGGGCCCCAACTGATTGTCCCTGGTGAGTCGTGCCACTTTGATCCCCCGGGTGCTGTCTCTTACCAGCTGCGAACAGAAGTGCTCTAGCAGCCGGGCCACCCTCTTGCCGCGCTCCGGGGACGCCACTGCGCAGTCCCTCCGCCAGCGCCGTCTCCCCGGCGTCGATCTCGTGTACCGACTCCCTCTCGATCTGCGACCGAGGCCATTGTGTGTGTGTGTAGGGGGGTTGCTCTCCGACGGGGCTCTCCGTTCAAAGGACTCGCCTCTTCTCACAAGCTGAGCACTCCGTCGTCATTCCCCCGGGGAGCCAGGCCAGACCTGTGACCTGCCCAAGGAGCTCTCCTCAGCACCCGGTTCTCGGATTCGAGAGCCTGCAGAAAGATCATTCCCGGGCGTCTATTTCACCGCTTGAGATGCTCCAGACCCCTGCCCGTTCGCCACGCCCCCTCGCATTGGCTCCACCCCGGCGCTTGCCACGCCCCGCTGCCTCTTAGCCCCGCCCCCAGCCCATCTCTGAGCCAGCCCTGTATCCAGGCTCTCTTTGCTGGGAGAGTTCAGTCTACTCAGGGGTCCGGACCCCATTCCGGCTGCTTCCATCCCCAGACTCCTCCTTCTTGACTGCTCCCCTTTTTGTGTGTTCTTACCCCCAGAAACTCCTCAAAAGAATCCTAAAATACTGAAGCTGTGATCCTTCTCTCGGGTTCTTCGGCCGTTCCAACTCTACACACCCCACACCCACCGTCACTGACCAGGCCCCTGGATTCACACGCCCTACTCTTTGGTTCCAAAAGCAGATTCTATTTCCTTAGCAAACGGTCCAGGGCCGAGGAGAGGCTCCATTCGTCCTCTCCCAAGTCCCATGCACCCAACTCCCTTTTCACCTGCCTCCCGAACCCTCGGCTCTCACCGGTTCCTCCTAGAGCCAGCTGTGGAAGCGGCTGGGAAGGTAGTCAAGGTCACCGTCAATGGCCCCCACCCCGCCCCCAACACATACCGACACCCGAGATGGTCAACACCTCTTCAAATTCCCTTTCTGTGGCCACTCCGTGGTGGTTCAGAGGTTAAAGCATTTGCCTCCAATGTGGGAGACACGGGTTTGATCCCTGGGTCGGGAAGATCCCCTGGAGAAGGAAATGGTAACCCACTCCAGTATTCTTGCCTGGAGAATTCCATGGATGTAGAAGCCTGGTAGGCTACAGTCCACAGGGTCGCAAAGAGTCAGACACGACTGAGCGAAATTCCTCATGAAGTCCAAAGGGCCAGCCTCGGCCTCATTCCCCCATCCAGAACTGGGCTTGGACCCAGGGACTTGGCCTTGGCCTCAGGTCCTGACTCAGTCCCTAGCCTGGGAGCTTGAACTCAGCCTCAAGCCCTGATCTGGGATTGGACTTGGCCCTGGCCTCCTGGGATCTCTGAGCATACCTCTGCATCTGGCTCCATGTCTTTTTCGGGCTTAGAAACCTCTGAGGTGGCTCCATCACTGCTGGCTTCCAGTGTCATGCATGATCCTGCAGAAAAGAGAGAACCCAGTGCGGGGGTCAGAGCCCCCCCCCCACCCCCGTTTCCACAGCAGGCCCCCTCCATGCGATCCACACAAGCCCTTCCTACTTAAACACCCCTTCTCTTCTCACAGACCCTGGGAATAGAGGGCCGGCAGCTCCCCTCCCACCACCAGCTCCTAGAGCTCCCAATCTTGCGTTGTTCCACCCTCTGGGATGCTCTTCACACACTCAGGACCCCCTGAATTCCTTCATCCCTGATCACCCTGGTCACCCCCAGAACTGAGATTAAGAACAGAAGGCCCCTGGGGGATAATAGAGGGACCCCACCCCCCTTCAAGGGCCACACCACCTCTCTGCAGAACACAGGTGAAGAAATTCCCATCACCTCCACTCCCTCCAGGGCTCCTCCCAGCTGGCAGAAAGAGGGGACGGAGAGGGTTCAACTGCCCCGGCTCCCACTGCTGCTCATTCCAGAACAAAGAGTGGGGGTGTAGACATCAGATCTCTCCATATCGCTGCCCCAGTGGCCCCCACCCCACATATTCAAACATAAATTAAGGAGTGGACAGATGGACAGTTCTATTAGAAAATGTCAAGCCGTTCCTCTCAGGGTAATCAAAACCGCCCTTTCCTTCCTCTTTGAGGCTGTTCCCTCCTTTTCCAGAGGGAGACTTGGCTCCATTCCAGGGCTAGGTGATTATTTTGAAAAGAGCTCTGTTGGAGCTTCAGCAAACAAATATCCACCAAGATTACCTATGCCCTCTCCCCGCTGACTTCACCTCTAGAGATGCAGTCCCTTCCCTTCTCTCTCTCTTCTTTTTTGGAAATTTCTTCCTGTGATCCTTGCTTCATGTCCCACTCAGGCTGCCCCTGCTCTTCCCATTCCTCCAAGTCTCCTTTTTGGGTCAGAACCTTGTGTATCTGCTACGCCTTTGGCATCCAATTCTTCTTCCCCCCTCCTGCTCAGGGGCAGGGCCAAAGAGAAAGCTCCCTGCCCAAGGCCAGATGACTCCTCATTGCTAGACCTCTCTTTTCCAGACCAACAAAATAAGCCAATCAAATCCCCTCCTCTCTCAGCCAGGTAGAACTGTTCCCTGATGTAACCTACATAAGCCTCAGTAACCAACATCCCAGGGGACACACATGCCAGCTGCTTTGTGGGGGGCGATATTAATTTGAGATTGAGAGAATGAATACAAGGATGATAAGGAAAATGCTGCCCCCTTTCCTGGAACCTGGCCCAGGGGGTGCTTGAACTACATCTCCCATAGTGCCCTGGGGCACAGGGCTGCCTCAGCCTTATAGAACATGACATGGGTTTGGGAGATGGGACCAGCAACGGGTGGCTGAGCTGGTAAAGAATCCGCCTGCAATTCAGGAGACCTGGGTTTGATCCTTGGGTTGGGAAGATCCCCTGCGGTTACCCACTCCAGGTATTCTGGCCTGGAGAATTCCCTGGACTGCATAGTCCATGGGGTCACAAAGAGGTGGACACGACTGAGCGACTTTCAGTTTAGTTTCCATATCGCAAACATGGCTTATGTAAACACAATGTGCTTCCTATACCAGCAAGTTTCAAACAAGGGCTCCATCTCCTTTTTTTTTTCTTTCAGTCTAATGTTGATGCTCAAGGCTCTGCCATGTAAGCTAGGGTGTGGTCAGATAGCTCAGGCCAGTATCATAAAAGGGGGAGGGGAAGCACAGGCTCAGAGGATCTTAGGATCTTAGGGCCATCAGGGACCATCTGGCTCCATCCTTTCATGGAGATAAAATCAATCGAGGCCCAAGATGGTTAAGATCTTGCCTAAGGTGACTCAGCTTGGGCAAAGCCAGGCAAAAACTTCCATTTTACTGGCTCTGAGGCCAGTGGGGAGATCTCTGACCCCAGCCTGAAGAGCAAGGATAGGAAAGACTGGGTCCTTGGCAGGAGTCAAAGGTTCCAAGTGCTAAGGGCTAAGCTGACTCAGAACGAGAGACGAGCTTGCGAGAGGAACCCTCACTGCCATCTCTCCACTGTCAGCAATTTCTATGCCAAAAATGAGATCAATCAGACTCCTCATGCCAGGCTCTAGGAATGACGGGTCCCAGAGATGAATAGGTTAGCTTGAGGCTCCCATTTGGATTTCCAGACAACCTCACCAGCGGTTCCTGAATCCCTGGAAGATACAAGCTGGCAATTCAGTGATAACTCCAACAATTCTCCACTGCTGCCCAAAGCGGGCAGAACGTGAGCCACCTGAAGACAGCCGCTCATGCAACGGGACGTTGGTTTCCCTCTCTCTTTCAAGACGGGGAGACTGTTTCCAAAGAGTGTGTCTACATCTCAGATACGGACATGTATAAGGGGAGGGGATTCCCAGGGCCACAGGGAAGGAGAGGGAGCCTGCCCAGCCACCCTGCTTCTTTTCTCCCCAGCACTCTCTACTCCTATTCCCTTGCAGGAGCTGGAGAGGTTCCAAGGTCCGTAAGCCTTGGGGGAGGTGGGTGCTGCGGTAAAAGTGCGTTAGGGAGTCCAGGCCAAGCCAAAACAACCAGCTGGCCCCCACAACCCTTGTTACACACTCTGATCCATTCCCACCCTCCAACCTGGCTCCTTGAATTATAACTTCCATTAGGTGTGGAGGCAGAGGAGGAGGCAGCCCTATGCCCCAGGGCACTATGGGAGATGTAGTCCAAGCACCCCCGGGGCCAGGTTCCAGGAAAGGGGGCAGCATTTTCCTTATCATCCTTGTATCCATTCTCTCAGTCTCATAGATATGAATGATCCACACTGGTGAGAGGATAACTGTAGTCATCCCTGGGCATGCCAGGAGCCCAATCCCCTCTCCCCTCCTCCCTCACCCCGCACACCTGAAATATTAATGCCGCTGAGGTCGCAGCTTCTCTGAGCTGGAAGACAAACGGAGAGAGGAAAGGCAGGGACAAAGAGACGGCGGCTACACGAAGCGCCCAAAGAAAAGAGAGACAAGGATCAGAATTGAGCCAGAAAGGAGACAAAGGCCATCAAGAGAGGATCTGGGGGGCACGGATAATGAGTCACAGACAAGACACCTGGTGATTCAGAGCCCAGTAGACGCAAAAAGAAAAAAAAAAAAAAAAAAACAAACCTTTCTAGCTTGCACCCCCTCCCCAAAGAGATCAGAAATGGAAAGCAGAGTGACACGCCCCCTTCTCCCAGCGGGTGTGTGGTGGGGAAAGGGGTCAAGTAAGAGGTGACAAGGTGAAGTGGGGGCAGAGGCAAGGGATGGGGAACACCGTGGAGCTGGGGAGGGGGGTGCCTGGGGCCCCAGAGGGCCAGAATCATGGAGAGGGGGTGCTGTACTGGAGGGTCGTCCGGTCTGTTGGGGAAGCAGGAGGCAGGCGGATCCCAAAGGAAGCTACTTGGCAAGGGTCCCCCCGGACACTGCCAGACTCTGGGGAACGGTAGGAGCCAAATGATGATGGGGTGAAGGAGGGAAGGCGCCTCTGAACATCTGAACAAAGTCGGGTCTCAAGTTACTATCATCCCGGGGACTGGCAGGGGTTGGGCAGTAGGGGGCGCGGCGGCCTGCTTCTCCTGGGGGGGCGTGGCCTTCCGCTGTCCCCATCCCGCGGGGGAGGAGCACGCCAGCCTCCCGCCCCCAGGCCCCGCTGCATCCCCCTACCTCTCCCGAGCTAGGGCCAGGGCCGGGGTGCTGAGAAGCCGATCGAGGCCGGCCGCAAAGAGAGGGGTCCCCTCGGAGCTCCGAGGGTCAAATTCCGATGAGGCGCGGGGATCCGGCCGCGCCGTCCGGTCCCGACTCGGAGTTCTCATAGAAGGCGGGGTCAGCACCACCGCTCAGACCGGCTCGCGGGCTCGGGTTCCCAGCGCTTCGGGATTCGGGCGGTGCGGGTGGCACCCGCCGCTACGCTCCGGCTCGGCCCCGGCGGCGGCGCTCGGAGGGGCGGAGACCCCAGCGATGCGAAGGAAACCCGGCGCGGATCTGGAGCGGACTGTGCTGCGGCCGGGGGCTGGCTGGGGCGCGGGGCAGGAGATGGGGTGGCGGGGCGCGGGGGAAAGCGGAGCTGCCCTGGGCGGTGAGGTGGGCGCAGCTGAGTGGCCTCTAGCGTTGCAGATGAGGCCCCCTCCCCTTGTCCCCGGTGGGGAGCGGGACTGAGGGTGGGCAGGTGTCTTGAGTTTTGGTGGAGTGGAGTGACAGAGTTATCGCATCGTGCCAGCAGCATCTTTAAGTTCGGTCCCGGGAGTTCACCCCGCCGCTCAAGTTCCCCTTCTCCAGGCCCCCCAGCAAAGTCAGCCAGGCTCTCCTATCTCTGGCCGCCAGATTAGTAAGAGCAGCTGGAAAGGGGACACGGAGCCGAACACCCTGCCCAGGTCGGAGAAGCCGACAGGGGAAACGGGAAACCCAAGACGGTTGGGAAGGGAGGAGACCCCAAGAGGCAGAAGCGGGACACGGAAAGGAGCAGAGCGAGGCCTGCTCTGGGCCAGATGACCCCCGCGCCCCGGGGTCGCCGAGCAGCCTCGCCCAGCTCCGCTCAGCCGCGGGCATCTCTCCCGCCGTCAGGCCGCAAGGCCCCCACGGGGCAGCACGAGTGCACGGGGCCGTACACCTGTGGACTTCCAGGGACACCTGTGGGCATCCGAGTACACGAACACAGACCTCTGTGCGCACCGCCGGGCTCCTGGGCTGACTCCGGTGGGTGGAAGGAAGGGCCCAGCGAGCCGATTGGAACTGGAGGGACTGCAGGGCCGCCTCTGACTCTAACAAGCTAGTGGCCCAGACTCTTAACTCCTGGTGGGAGCTCCCCACCCCCATGAAGTGAGGTAAAACACCTGCAGTTGTATCTGCAAGGAGCCAGGAAAGTGATGGATGTGAACGTCCTTTAAAACCCGCACAGTGCTACTGAGGCTGGGACACCCTCCCTTGTCCCTCCTCCCACCTCCTGCCCAGCTCCCATGCTCCCTCTTCCCACCAAAGCTGACCTCTCACCTACCTCTTTCTAGTTTCACACTTTCCAAGGTGTTTGCTCTGCAACCTGGTAATCGTATCCCATTGGCTGAGCTAATGTGACAAGATGGAGGATTTGAAGGAGTTCCCGGACTCCCGCCAGCAAAGCCACCCCAAGAGTTAAAGGGATCAGAGTCATCTCTTCAGTTCAAAGGCAAGCAAGCCAATAGGTAAGTCTCCCCCATTTCTGATTTTTGAAGCTGCTAACACACTATGCATCTCATAAAGCTGCGGTTATGGTGGAATATGTTCATTCATGCGAAAGGACCTCAAAAAGCTAAAAGATGGAGGAAAAAGTCACCAGTGGCAGAATGGAGAGGCCACTCTCATTCCTCGCCTTTCTCCTGAAGCCTCCCCTCTGTGATCAGAAATGCTTGGATTGGTCCAACTTTCACCCACCTCCAGTTCTCTCAACTAATCAGAATGGAAAGTTTCCCAAAGTTCCAGTTCTCTCCTGTCCAATCTATAGGTGGTGCTGCCTTCTTCTATGCTGCTGCTAAGTCGCTTCAGTCATGTCCGACTCTGTGCTACCCCATAGACGGCAGCCCACCAGACTCCCCTGTCCCTGGGATTCTCCAGGCAAGAACACTGGAGTGGATTGCCATTTCCTTCTCCAATGCATGAAAGTGAAAAGTGAAAGGGAAGTCGCTCAGTCGTGTCCAACTCTTAGCGACCCCATGGACTGCAGCCCACCAGGCTCCTCCATCCATGGGATTTTCCAGGCAAGAGTACTGGAGTGGGGTGCCATTGCCTTCTCCGGCATTATTCTATAAAAGGCTCAAATATGGTTGCATTATTGGAATTTTCTCAGATATGAATGCTCAAGATTTAAATCCAATCAGTTGTTAGGGGCTGCAAAATAGTGATATTCTTGTTCTTTCTGTTTTTTCTTCTCCCCCCGCCCAAACTGGAATATGCTTATAAAAGGAAATTTGTTCTCTTTTACTATGATTACTCTCAGAGATAGTTTGTGATGGAAAGACTGGATAAATGCTTGAATTTCTCCCTTTATTTGTTAACTTTTAAAATAATGTGATGGTTCCCCAGCATCCTTCAACGGTGATCAATTATTAACTTTCAGGACCATTATGAACTCATGGATTTTAAGCAAGCTTAATGTAATGCATTAGGGCATCCCAGGTGGCTTAATGGTAAAGAATCCACCTGTCCATGCAGGAGATAAGGGTTTGATCCCTGGCTCGGGAAGATCCTCGAGTAGAAAATGACAAACCCACTCCAGTATTCTTGCCTGGGAAATCCCAAGGACAGAGGAACCTGGTGGGCTACAGTCCATGGGGTTGCAAAGAGTCAGACACGACTTAGTGACTAAAACACAAAGTAATGTGATGCAATCCAGCGCAGTTATTGTTCCTAACGCTGAAGCTATCCAGCTCTTTTGTAAATTGATATTTTAAAGCAACATAGAAGACAGTGCTAGATCTTCAGGAAGTGCAGCGTGGATGCAGAGGGGAAGGTGTCCTGGACCAGCTTGGCAGGTTGGCAGGTAGAAGGATATATACTGGACGTGAGACCCAAACTGAAACTCAAAAACTCCTCGCCAGATAACAAAGGAGGGCAGGGTCCCTCCTGCGGGAAGGGAAACCTGAGCTAAGCCCAGAGCTGAGAAACACCTTGCTTTGCAAGAACAAGCAATGCTGGGTTGCACCCATCCTGTAGACTGGGGCTGGCCAGTCAGCCAACGGCTTTAAGCAACAAAGTGACAGATTTGCCTTGTGAGTAGAGGGTGCCCTCTGGTGGCTACACGAAGAATGTCAGGGAAGGAAGACGTCCTGCCAAAAGGCTGTGCTTACAAGGCAAGGGGATCAAACCAGTCAATCCTAAAGGAAATCAACCCTGAATATTCATTGAAAGGAATGCTGCTGAAGCTGAAGCTCCAATACTTTGGCCACCTGATGCAAAGAGCCAACTCATTGGAAAAGACATTGATGCTGGGAGAGACTGAAGGCAAAAGGAGAAGGGGGCGGCAGAGGATGAGATAGATGGTTAGATACCATCACAGGCTCAATGGACATGAATTTGAGTAAACTCTGGGAGACAGTGGAGGACAGAGGAGCTCGGCATCCTGCATGTAGGTCACGGAGGATATGGACTGGCATGCTGCAGTCCACTGGGTTGCAAAGAGGTGGACATGATTTGTGACAGTACAACAACAATAAGGCTTAGATTAGTAAGTTAGGCTCTTCCAGATCGGAGGAGAACTCACAGAGTTCAGGGAGTCATTATTGAGATACACGGAAGGAGAAATGGTGCAGGGAAGCTCATTAATGGCTCTGAGAATAGATCCTTTAGGAAGTCTAGTGATCCATCTTCTCTCCATGCACCTGGCATGTACATTTCCCCAAAGAAATGCTCACACAGCAAATGTTTGTTATTGCCCAGGAAAACTCCTTTTCTAGTTTGCACAAAGACCATGTCTCAGTGGATGCAACCCCAGACACAAGCAGACAGTACTTTTGTGTGTCTGGGCTGGGCTCTGTTTGTGGAGTGTCTCAAATGCTGTGCCGAGGAGTTCATACCTTCTAACAGTGAGGAGCCAGCACCAGTGAGTGGGGACAATGACACGACGAAAGCAGTGTTTTAAGAAAAGCCATCTGTCATCTTGCCAGCGTGAAAAGAAGTTAGATGGGAGATGAGAGGCAAGACCTCTGCTCACCGAAGAGTGGTCACAGAGGAAGTCCACGGGAGAGATGGGGGCCTGGAGTAAGAGAAGAAGCTACGAAGCCAGGAGGCCAGGAAGTGTGACTGGCGTTCTGGAAGCTGCAGAGAGAGGAAGGAGGTGAAGGTGATTCTGGCATCCCCAACATGGAACCAGGGAATGATGTTGTCTGATGTTGTCTGTTGTCTGATGTTGGATGACGGCAGCAGGTAGTACAGGGTATAGAGCTCATTGGATACAAAGATTCTAGGCTTTGCCTGTAGATAGCTTGGCTTTTTTGGCTTCCCTGATGGCTCAGATGGTAAAGAATCTGCCTGCAATGCAGGAGACCAGGTTCCATCCCTGGGTCAGGAAGATCCCCTGGAGAAGAGAATGGCAACCCACTCCGGTATTCTTGCCTGGAGAATTCCCCAGACAGAGGAGCCTGGCAGGCTATAGTCCTTGGTATCACAAAGAGTTGAACATGACTGAGCGACTAACACACACACACGCACACACACACACACACACACACACATTTTGGCTTTTCGGGGCCAGAGGGATGAGCAGTTGGGGAGGACACAGAGGGCTAGAGCTCAGGTGAAAGGACCAGTAGGAGAAGTGGGGAGAAGCCCACATCGGGGCTTGCATGTGCAGCGGTTGAGTGGGCATGGCCCCCGGCGCAGGGCTGAAGTCTGACCCAGCGGGATTCTATCTGGGGCTGGAGCTTCCCAAACAGCTGTAAAGATGCTCTAATCTCCCTTAACCTCCTCCAGCCTCCTGGGTCAACTCCTCTACCATTTCTAAAGGCTCCGCTCCAGGCAAGCCCTTCCCCGTGCTGACCCATCTCTGCTTTCTCTCAAATGCCTTCCAGATGTTTGTTCCTGGCTCCCTGCTGGGTGAGTGGGCAGGCACCCAGAAGAGAAGTCCGAGGGTTGTGTAGCGGGGGAGCCAGTGGGTGGCAGTTCTCCTCAATCCACACACAGAGATGCCAGAGCTGCTGTCCTAGAAGCGTGAGTGCACCTCACGCACTTCCCAGGACCATCCTGTGCAAGCTCAGTTGATGAGAAACTCAGCTAGTGCCCTGGCGACTCGGCTCACAGGGCTCCCGGTGAGGGGCTTCCCTGACGGATCAGATGGTTAAAAACAAAACAACCCACATGTAATGCAGGAGACCCAGGTTCGATCCCTCAGTTGGAAAGATCCTTTGGAGAAGAGATTGGCTATCCACTCCAGTATCTTGCCTGGAGAATTCCATGGACAGAGGAGGCCTGGCGGGCTACAGTCCACGGGGTCTCAAAGAGCTGGACATGACTGAGGGACTAACATTTTCACTTCACTGTGTTATATTTCAGTAAAAAGTTTAAAGATCCCACAACTCTGAAGTAAGCAGCTCCACTGTACCAGGGGGAAACTGAAGCTTGGAAGGTTAAGTGACTTGGCCAAGGTCATGGTCAGTTGCTGGTGCCAGGTCTGTGGGACTCGCTGCTGGATGCTCTTTCTGTGCTGACCACTCAGTGGCCCTTTCTCTCTAGTGCTTCCCCATCGGTGCTGAGATGGTCCGTGGACCACTCTGGGTCCACAAACCCAGGTTCTTTGTCAAGCCTCTCCTTGGAAATATATGTCATCCAACGCTGTCCTATCTCTGCTCCCCCAAAATGATCAGTGTCACAGCACCAGGGCAGCCACGTGGCACACTTTTCTTTGAGGACCCAGGACCTGGAGGCTGGAACCAGAAGGACCAAGCTGCCTCCTCTGAGGCCTGGGCTCAAACTTGTCCTGTTTCATCTTGATTCCTGTGAGGGCCCGGGCCTGAGTCTGAATCCATCGGCCAGGCTGACAGTTGAGTTGAGGGGCTTTCGTTCCAAGTTTGGAACCCACATGACAGCAGCTGCTGGGACTGCTGTGCAAAACGCCATTCTGGGCGCTCCCCCGGTGGTCTAGTGGTGACGAAGGCACTGTGCAATACAGGGGACACAAGTCGGACCCCTGGATGGGGATCAAAGATCCCACATGCTGCAGAGCAGCTAAGCCCACACAACTCCTGAGACTTGCAACTCTGGCCTGGCAGAGCTCGTGTGTCACAGTTGAAGAGCCTGAGCGACAGAACTGCTGAAATCAACATGCTGCAACTAAGATCCTGCCAAATAAACAGACAAGCATGCACAGTGTTTTAAGGAGACAGTGAGCACATCCATCACTCCCTAAAGTGTTCTAAAAAGAAGAGCCATTTGAAATGATTTGCCTGGTACCTCGGTCCAGCGAGCTGTGCCCCTTGCCCAGATGTGGTCTGTGGTCTGCATGGACCAGCAGGAGGCTGTGCCAGGGCCCTGCCACCGGGACTCTCTACCCTTCTCCATGCCAGGCTGCAGCTCCTTAGACCAAGTCTCACCCAAGACAGATGTCTGCTGCGGGAGGGCTAGAAAGCCAGATGACAGGAGGGAAAAGGGAGTGAGGGGACATTTCCTGTACCCTTAGAGAGGCTGGGGTCAGAGCATGGCAGCAGAGCTTGCCTGGGGAGGCTCAGCAATGGGTGAGAAGCATGGCCTATGGCTTCCTCCCTGTTTTGGACGGCTTCCTGGAGAGAAGGGCACACTTAGAAGGGGGATGGTGGTGGAGGAGGCAGCCTGTGACTGGTCGCATGGGACAGGATGCCAAGCTGACTAGTCATCACCAAGTGGCATTTACCTGACTCAAGTGGACCCTGGAGGGACATTAAAGGGAGCGGCACACCTGTCGTGTTTCCAAGTTTCGTGACCCAGCTCACTTCCCAAAACCCTCAGTAGTAACAACATATCCTCTTTGGCCCACTCACCTCTGGATGCCAAGTCTCCCTTCTAGACCCAGAAGCCTGATCTTGACCTTCCTGTGCTTTTCTGCGTCATGTGGTGGCCCCTCCCCGACCCAGATGCTTTCCACGGAGGGTCATGTCCCCTTCAGACTCTTGTCTCTCCATTGGGATCAAATCTGGCCCCTTTTCTAAGAAACCTGCTCAACTGGCATCACAGGTCTTGGGAACATTTTTCCGCTTTGATTACATCTCTACCTCCGGGGCTTGTCTCACTTTCTCACTGGACTCCTTGACTTCTTCTGCTCGTCTCCAGACTCGGGCCATCCCCCCCGCAACCCCGGCAACTCCAGTTTTGTTGGTCTTGGATTTCAGGCAAAGAACTGATGGGAGATGAAGTCCCCTCCTCTCTCCCCAACCCCTGCTGCTGCTGCTGCTAAGTTGCTTCAGTCGTGTCTGACTCTGTGCGACCCCATAGACAGCAGCCCACCAGGCTCCCCTGTCCCTGGGATTCTCTAGGTAAGAACACTGGAGTGGGTTGCCATTTCCTTCTCCAATGCATGAAAGTGAAAACTGAAAGGGAAGTTGCTCAGTTGTGTCCAACTCTTAGCGACCCCATGGACTGCAGCCCACCAGGCTCCTCTGTCCATGGGACTTTCCAGGCAAGAGTACTGGAGTGGGGTGCCATTGCCCCAACCCCTACTCCTATACAAAGGTCTCGTTACTCACCTACGACCTGGCACAACCGCACGGCTTCAGAGAAAGGCATCTACTGCTCACAGGGAAGAAGGGCAGGGGGCTTCTTGGAGGAAGATCTGATCCTCGCACCCCAGCTCTTGGTAGCTGGTTCTCACTGAAGAGAGTCCATTTGCCCCTCAGGGTAAGAATCCAGGGGAAAACACATACAATGCTGATCTTGAAGTCTGGGCTTTTCATGAACATATAGTAACTAGGTCCTGCTTTCCAAAAAGGGCCAGACCAGATCACATGCAGTGTTTTCAAGCCAATGGTTGAGAAAGCAACTCTTGAGCCCCTTCCCCATCATAAGATCAGAGTTGGGAGAAGAAAGAGAAAGGGATTTGGGGAGGACTTTTAGAGCCCTACCTGCAAAGGGGAAGTCAACCAGGTTGGTGGTGAACGGCGTCAAGACTCTACGGACCTGGGGATGTCCCCAGTGTTTAGGGGCTGTGCTTGTGTGAGAAATGGAGTGGCTGACTGTATATGCCCACCCAAGAAAGAAGGGTGGACAAGTGGATGCCCTCCAAGTGTATCCAGGCCCATGATGCCCAAGCCTGGAGCTGGCTTTTTTTTTTCCCCATCCCTCTCTGCCATCTCTCTCCTCATCCTCTGACCTGGGAAACTGATGGAGTTTCTACAGGGAAACCTACATGGAATCCATGGGCAGAAAACCAGGGACCAGTGCTGAGGTACGGAAGTTCCCAGGGGACCTTAAGGGAAAACTCCAAAGAACC
Organism: Ovis aries; assembly: GCF_016772045.2. Taxonomy (NCBI): domain Eukaryota; kingdom Metazoa; phylum Chordata; class Mammalia; order Artiodactyla; family Bovidae; genus Ovis; species Ovis aries. Next base: position 35,976,651 of record NC_056077.1, on the reverse strand, counting down.
CATGAGAAGACTCACAAGGGAAAGAAATTAGCTTCAAAGACCTGGAACCCAGAGGACACATTGCTTCCTTAGGACAGAGCAATCAAGAACTTGGGGGGCTCCCTTTTCACTGGCTAGTGAGGGGGTTGCATGACATCCCTCCACTGCCTCTATTTCTGGCCAAGCAGGTGCACCCCCCCACTCTCACCCCCTGCTTGCAGCCAACTCACCCTCGCTCTAGACAGGAAATTTCTGTCCTTGATGAAGATCGAAGTGTTGATTGCTAATCCCACTGAGCTTTTCTAGGTACCAACATTAGTGAATGTAGAACTCATCTATCACCTGAGAAGGGCCCAGATAAGTTACAAGACTGCCGAGATTTTTATCTAGTGACAAAAGAAAAATTGTTCCACTGAATAAACTCTGAGATGGCAGAAGACAGAATTGCACTCAGTTACATTTGAACAAGTTCTTCTCGTTTAAGTTATGGATCCAGACAAAGCCAGTCAGCAAATAGGATCGACACAAGTCAAAGGATGCTATGACCTCGTAAGGTCACTCAGACTGTTTCAATTGACCATCTCCTTTCCTTCATGCCCTGACTGTGATGATGAAGGTGATGATTGTAGTAAATTCATTGGCTCATATAACCAACCTCTGTACTAAGTCCTTAAATCTTAATAATTTAATCCTCACAACAGTTCTCTCTATTTGAGCAAATGATTTTATGTGGACCTAAGGCTAGGCTTAAGGACCTAAGGAGCGGTGGCTGTGTGGGCGCAGGAGGGCCGAGAGGAGCTACTCCATGTTCAAGGTCAGGAGGGGCGGCCATGAGGAGATAGCCCTTGTCCAAGGTAAGAGAAACCCAAGTAAGACAGTAGGTGTTCCGAGAAGGCATCAGAGGGCAGACACACTGAAACCATAATCACAGAACACTAGTCAATCTAATCACACGGACCACAGCCTTGTCTGACGCAATGAAACTAAGCTATGCCCTGTGGGGCCACCCAAGATGCACGGGTCATGGTGGAGAGGTCTGACAGAATGTGGTCCACTGGAGAAGGGAATGGCAAACCACCTCAGTATTCTTGCCTTGAGAACCCCATGAACAGTATGAAAAGGCAAGATGATAGGATACTGAAAGAGGAACTCCCCAGGTCAGTAGGTGCCCCATATGCTACTGGAGATCAGTGGAGAAATAACTTCAGAAAGAATGAAGGGATGGAGCCAAAGCAAAAACAATACCCAGTTGTGGATGTGACTGGTGATAGAAGCAAGGTCTGAAGCTGTAAAGAGCAATGTTGCATAGGAACCTGGAATGTTAGGTCCATGAATCCAGGCAAATTGGAAGTGGTCAAACAGGAGATGGCAACAGTGAACGTCAACATTCTAGGAATCAGCGAACTAAAATGGACCGGAGTGGGTGAATTTAACTCATATGACCATTATGTCTACTACTGTGGGCAGGAATCCCTTAGAAGAAATGGAGTAGCCATCATGGTCAACAAGAGAGTCCGAAATGCAGTACTTGGATGCAGTCTCACAAATGACAGAATGATCTCTGTTCGTTTCCAAGGCAAACCATTCACTATCACAGTAATCCAAGTCTATCCCCAACCAGTAATGCTGAAGAAGTTGAAGTTGAACGGTTCTATGAAGACCTAAAAGACCTTTTAGAACTAACACCCAGAAGAGATGTCCTTCCCATTATAGGGGACTGGAATGCAAAAGTAGGAAGTCAAGAAACACCTGGAGTAACAGGCAAATTTGGCCTTGGAACACAGAATGAAGCAGGGCAAAGACTAATAGAGTTTTGCCAAGAGAACACACTGGTCATAGCAAACACCCTCTTCCAACAACACAAGAGAAGACTCTACATGTGGACATCACCAGATGGTCAATATCGAAATCAGATTGATTATATTCTTTGCAGCCAAAGATGGAGACGCTCTATACAGTCAGCAAAAACAAGACTGGGTGCTGACTGTGGCTCAGATCATGAACTCCTTATTGCCAAATTCAGACTTAAATTGAAGAAAGTAGGGAAAACCACTAGACCATTCATGTATGAACTAAATCAAATCCCTTATGATTATACAGTGGAAGTGAGAAATAGATTTAAGGGCCTAGATCTGATAGATAGAGTGCCTGATGAACTATGGACGGAGGTTCGTGACATTGTACAGGAGACAGGGATCAAGACCATCCTCATGGAAAAGAAATGCAAAAAAGCAAAATGGCTGTTTGGAGAGGCCTTAAAAATAGTTGTGAAAAGAAGAGAAGTGAAAAGCAAGGAGAAGAGGAAAGATATAAGCATCTGAATGCAGAGTTCCAAAGAATAGCAAGATGAGATAAGAAAGCCTTCCTCAGCGATCAATGCAAAGAAATAGAGGAAACCAACAGAATGGGAAAGGCTAGAGATCTCTTCAAGAAAATTAGAGATACCAAGGGAACATTTCATGCAAAGATGGGCTCGATAAAGGACAGAAATGGTATGGACCTAACCGAAGCAGAAGATATTAAGAAGAGGTGGCAAGAATACACAGAAGAACTGTACAAAGAAGATCTTCATGACCCAGATAATCGCGATGGTGTGATCACTCACCTAGAGCCAGACATCCTGGAATGTGAAGTCAAGTGGGCCTTAGGAAGCATCACTATGAACAAAGCTGGTGGAGGTGATGGAATTCCAGTTGAGCTATTTCAAATTCTGAAAGATGATGCTGTGAAAGTGCTGCACTCAGTATGCCAGCAAATTTGGAAAACTCAGCAGTGGTCACAGGACTAGAAAAGGTCAGTTTTTATTCCAATCCCAAAGAAAGGCAATACCAAAGAATGCTCAAACTACTGCACAGTTGCACTCATCTCACACGCTAGTAAAGTAATGCTCAAAATTCTCTAATCCAGGCTTCAGCAATATGTGAACCATGAACTTCCAGATGTTCAAGCTGGTTTTAGAAAGGGCAGAGGAACGAGGGATCAAATTGCCAGCATCTCCTGGATCATGGAAAAAGCAAGAGAGTTCCAGAAAAACATCTATTTCTGCTTTATTGACTATGCCAAAGCCTTTGACTGTGTGGATCACAATAAACGGTGGAAAATTTTGAAAGAGATGGGAATACCAGACCACCTGACTTGCCTCTTGAGAAATCTATATGCAGGTCAGGAAGCAACAGTTAGAACTGGACATGGAACAACACACTGGTTCCAAATAGGAGAAGGAGGACATCAAGGCTGTATATTGTCACCCTGCTTATTTACCTTCTATGCAGAGTACATCATGAGAAACGCTGGGCTGGAGGAAGCACAAGCTGGAGTCCAGATTGCCGGGAGAAATATCAATAACCTCAGATATGCAGACAACACCACCCTTATGGCAGAAAGTGAAGAGGAACTAAAGAGCCACTTGATAAAAGTGAAAGGGGAGAGTGAAAAAGTTGGCTTAAAGCTCGACATTCAGAAAACGAAGATCATGGCATCTGGTCCCATCACTTCACGGGAAATAGATGGGGAAACAATGGAAACAGTGTCAGACTTTATTTGTTTGGGCTCCAAAATCACTGGAGATGGTGATTGCAGCGATGAAATTAAAAGACTCTTACTCCTTGGAGGAAAGTTATGACCAACCTAGATAGTATATTCAAAAGCAGAGACATTCCTTTGCCAGCAAAGGTCCATCTAGTCAAGGCTATGGTTTTCCCAGTGGTCATGTATGGATGTGAGAGTTGGACTGTGAAGAAAGCTGAGTGCCGAAGAATTGATGCTTTTGAACTGTGGTGTTGGAGAAGACTCTTGAGAGTCCCTTGGACTGCAAGGAGATCCACCCAGTCCATTCTAAAGGAGATCAGCCCTGGGATTTCTTTGGAAGGAATGATGCTAAGGCTGAAACTCCAGTAATATGGCCACCTCATGCAGAGTTGACTCATTGGAAAAGACTCTGATGCTGGGAGGGATTGGGGGCAGGAGGAGAAGGGGATGACAGAGGATGAGATGGTTGGATGGCATCACCAACTTGATGGACATGAGTTTGAGTGAACTCCGGGAGTTGGTGATGGACACGGCAGCCTGGCGTGCTGCGATTCACGGGGTTGCAAGAGTCGGATATGACTGAGTGACTGAACTGAACTGATCCTCACATCCAGAGGGAGAGCCTGAGCTCTGCCAGCGTCTGACTTTACCAAGCAGTGGTGAGAGAACTGGCTCTTATTGGCACAGTAGCATGGCAGTTGGTGGGGGGCTCGGGCACTGGGATCAGGGGTTGGGGGTGCTGTGAGGTGGGGGAGGGTGAGGCCAGGGCTAGATGAAGGTGAGGTGAGTAGAAGCCGGGATGCCGCAGCTCTCCTAGTGGTCCTCAAACAGTTGCTCCAGAGCCTTCATGTAGAGCCTGTGACAGTGGTCCACCTGCTGCTCGGTGGGCTGCGGGCACTGGGGCACCGGGATGGGGCGGCCCGCTGCAGGGACAGAGGCCACAGGTCGGGGAGGGGCCTCGGCTGCACACACAGTTGATGGAGTCCTTCTTGGAGACGGACACTCACCCACAGTGGTGATGGGTCTGGCCAAGGGCACCAGGCCCCAGGACTTGGCTGAGAAGAGACGCGGAAGGAGATGCAAGGAGAAATGGCCAGGAACTTCTTGAAGGTGATGCTGCCAGGAGTCCGGGGCAAAAGCCTTAACTCTGAAGATGTCATTCTCCCCAAAGGAGTACACGGGCACCAGGGAGGCGCTGGGAAAGTGGGGAGACAAGAGAGAAGAGGGCTGGTCAGATCAGCGGCTCTCGGAGGGTCCCCACATTCCTCCCCAACAGGTTCCCACTTCCCGAGGCCATCTGAAGCCAATGATGGTGCTCCAAAGAAATATCTAGAAGAAGGGACTTACATTTCTTAAGATTCGTGTATACTCTAACTTCCTATATACATTTTCTCATACAGTCTCAACTACAATGTGTTGAGAGGTGGGTGGCAAGGTGGATGTTAACCCTATTTCACAAGTAAAGAAACATGCAAGGTATTGCCTGTGAGAGGGTATCATAAAAAAATGTGAGCTGAGGGAGTCTGAACTCCAGGGTCCAGCAATTCGCACTGTGATCCTGTGTCTCTGCGTGGGAGGAAGCCTGGGGAATGGGCACCAGGGCTGGGCACAGAGCAAACACCCAAGGTCTGCCCAGAGTGCCCTCTAGAGGTGGTCACCGTGTAAGCTGTGGGAACACACAGTCCACCTCCAGGGGGCGGGTGTGTAGGCATAGAGTGTAGCTCCCCAGACACACTGTGAGGCTCTGACCATCGAAGGCATCCCTGGCTGGGCCCCCGCTCACCCGTGTCTCAGTGCCAGGCGGACGAAGCCTTTACGATTCCAGAGAGTGAGGTAGTGCTCCCTGGGATGGCATACAGGGCCTTCTGGGCTCCCCCTGACTTGGATGACCACAGCCTGGCCCAGCTGGGGCTGCAACAGAATAAAATCCAGGCTCTTGTGGCTTGTAGAACATAGCCCTGTGGACAAGAGGGGGTGCAGGAACAGTGAGTACCCCCTCCTTGTACCCTTAGTACCTCACCCTGCCCTTTAGCTCAGGAAAGGTGAGATACCACCCCTTTTTTTTTCCAAACTCCTTCCCCCGTGCCTCAGTCCGTGTACCCTACAGCGCCTCTCCCAGGAAGGATGCAGGACACTTGCTCCAAAGCCCCTTCCTGACCCCCTTGGTGAGCCTGGTCAATGTTCAAGCCAAGTGCCTGCGCTGGGTGGTGAGCGGGGACCACTCTTTCCGGATTGAGGTGGGGTTGCCTTCTGTCACTCCGCCCTGGTCTCACGGCAGGACGTAACATGGTCTCCACAGACTGGGCGGTGGAACATGCCGTTCAGCGTGAACCTGAGAACCGAGACACTGGGAACTGCTGGGAGGAGCCAGTGCTCTCAGCGCAGGAGTTACAGAAGCTTCCAACATCCATGACCCCATGTGGGCGGGACACTGGCATGTAGCTCCTGTCTGGGGGCAGCTCTGCTGTTTTCACCAGCTGTGGCGGCAGGGGGCAGGATGAAGGAAAGAAAGCAGAGAAGGCAGGACCCCAGCTGAAAGGGTATCCGCCCCCACCAAGAGACCTGAGAGTTTAGGGTCTAAGATTGGGTCAAAGGCATGAGGGTCCAGTCTGGAACACCATCCCACCCCCTGCCCCGTTACCTGAACGTAAGCAGCCAGAGGTGAGAATCCATCATGGGAAGGAGAGACGAGGTGGGAGGTAAGGGAGCGGGAGGAGTGGAGTGTCACTTGGAGGGTGACCTGTTACCTTAATGGGGAAATAATTTCTCAGGTGTTTCCAAGCAGTCCAGTTCTTCAACCACTGATAACGCCTTCCACCTTGGGCAGAGAGATAAGGGGGGAAGAATCACTGTAGACACCATTTATCACCGCTCACTACCGGGGCCCTTGTTTAGTAACCTTGGGGAGCTGTGTCCTGGTCCAGAAAGAATCACACCACGTAGAGCACAGAGAAAACCAGATGGAGGTGAAGAGGAGGAGGAAGGCAAGAAGGGAAAAGAAAGGGCCTGGGGAGAGACGAGAAAGGAAAATGACCTGGATTGTGAAACCATGATGACGTCTCCCCTCCATACTGACAGGTGAGATCCTTGGGCATCTCCCAGCTGACTTCTGGCCCCTCCTCCCTTTGCCCCTCACATCCAGGTATGGGGTGGGGGTCTGTAGCGTTTTTCTCCCCACACTCCCCCTTCCCTTCTTCCATCATGGACCCCGCAGCCTGCTCCCCTCACCCAGAAAGAGTCAACAGAGCCCGTCTGTGTAGACGTCCAGTGCTTCCAGCCACTGTTTCTGCAGGGTTTTCATCGTGGGGGAGGGCGGCTGGGCGGTGGAGGCTCTCTGGTGCTCCCCTTCTGCCAGCAGGACTCTAGGACTCCAGAAAAAGAATGCTGGTTTTTTTTAAGAGTCCTGGAAGCCTTTCTGGTCTAGTGGCCAAACCCTTGTGGCCTCCGGGGATCTCTTGCAGGGCCTGTGTGGATGTGGAGACTCTTGGGTCCAGAGCCCCAGACATTTCAGGCCTCTCTACACACTGATCATGAACTTCTCCAGTGGGTCAGTCCAGGCCGGCCACTGGGTAGGGCAGGGAGGCAGGGCAGGGAGCGTGCCACAGAGGTCCACCCCCAGATGCATCCAAAATCCTGTGGGGCAGAGGTTGCAAAAGAATCCAGAGAGCCCACCCACTGGGTCCCAGCCTCAACTGTGATCTCAAAGATCCTGGACAAGCGCCCTTGTCCATTTGTGGGTCTCTGGGAGTATCAAGGCCACAAGGAGACGTGGCTTGGAGAGGGTATCTCATCCCCAAGGTCGAACACGTCAGTGGCACAAGTATGTTCCCACTTTTCATTTCAGGCCTTGCCCAGAGTCACTAAGGGGCCAGTAGTTGCCTAAGTGAGGAGGTGCCTGTGGGTGGGGACACGTACCGCGCCCCGAGCTCTTGGAACAACTGCGTGCGTGGCTCCATCTGCACGGGAGTAGGCCCCCTGGTTCCTTGTAACCTCATCGGGGTCGCCACTGTGGGCAGAGGAGCAGTCAAGAAGGGTGGTCGCTGAGATGCCTTTACGTCCCCTTCTCTCCTGAGGGATTCACTTGGACAGAGTCCAGCCTGGGTGCGAGGCTGGCAGCCAAGAGTTCAGGTCCCGTCCTGGGACTCTCACCTCCTGACCATGCCAGGGCCTGAGCCTGTGGTGGAGTTGGGGACAGAGCAGGTAGAAGCGGGGCTCATCGTCGGTGTGGATAAGCGTGAGGACCGGCAGGAGGAGGATCCAGGGAACGAGGAACAGTGGCAGGCCCACTCTCAGCCGTGGCTACACCTCCTCCTCTGCCCTTCCCCGGGTGCAGCTAGCTCCCCCCTGTTGTAAGTGAAAGTCACTCAGTTGTGTCCGCCTCTCCGGGACCCCATGGGCTGTAGCCTGCCAGGCCCCTGTGTCCCTGGAGTTCTCCCGACCAGAATACGGGAGTGGGTAGCCTCTCCATTCTCTACAGGACCTTCCCAACCCAGGGAGCAAACTGGACTCTCCTGCATTGCCGGTGGATTCTTTACCAGCTGAGGAAGTGAAAGCTGCTCAGTCGTGTCCGACTATTTGCAATCCCATGGACTTTGCTCTAACCAGCCAGGTTCCATGGGATTCTCCAGGCAAGAATACTGGAGTGGGTTGCTTTGCCCTTCAACAGAGGATCTTCCTGATCCAGGGATGGAACCTGGGTCTCCAGCATGCCAGGTTGATTATTTACATCTCAGCCAGCAGGGATGCCTTTAGCACCTGAGTTACCAGGGATTCCCAGCCTCAGATGCAGATCCAAGTGTTGATTGCTAACCCACCTGAACATTTCTAGACATGAACGTTAAGTGAATGTAGAAGTTGTCACCTGAGAACGACCCAGATAATTCATGAGACTGCTAAGAGTTTTCGCTTGGACAAGAGAAAATTCTTCCACTGAATAAAATTTCCAGCATGGTGGAGAGCAAATCGATTTGTACTCAGCTACTTTCCAAAAAGTGCTTCTCATTTAAGTCATGGATACAGGCACAATGATAGTCAGCAATAGGAGGCACGTAAGTCAAAGGATGCTATGACCACATAAGGTCCCTCCCAGTGTTTCAGGGATCCTTGGTATTTCACTGGTGCCGTGACCGTGAGGATGATAGTGGTGATGGACATGATGGTGATAAATTGGTTGGCTCTTATTTTCCTAAACTCTTTTAAATTTTTTGATGTTAATAAGGTAATTTTGGGACGAGTCCTTTCTCACCCACCCAGTGAATGAGGTTCATGTGGACCTAATGCTGGGCTTGCAGTAGGGCTTCATATGGTAAAATAAATCCCCGCTTCATATGCTCTCCCAGCCCCCAGGGAATAGGAAGGAGATGCAGATAGGAAACTCTCTCTTTTCTATCACAAGAGATCAATCGAAATCTGCCTACTAAAGGTTCCCTTGACCCCTGTCAGCTTTTGCTCACAGTATTTCACCAGCTACCCTATTGTCGTCACTTACCTACACCTCCTGTCTGCACTTGAGAGCCTAGCCCGTTGGGATCTACCCTCCCCGAAACCATTTTGATTGTCCTATATTTCTCAGCTACGTAGATGCCTTTATTTACAGAGGGAGAAAGGCCCCAACCAAGGGAAGAGATGAGACAGAGGCTGATAGACCAGAATTTAATATCTAGGAGAATTCAGGGCTCAGCTCTCAGTCTAAGGCGGCAAGTCTCTGTCGATTAGCGTGGTGGTGGAACACACGTGGGCAAACTTGCTCAAAGAGAGAGATTCTATCAAGCAGAGGTGAGAAAGCTTACTTTTACTGGCACAGTAGCATGGCAGTAGGTGGGGCTCTCAGGCGCTGGGATTAGGGGCTGGGGGCGGGGGCCAGGCTGTGAGGTGGCGAGGGGTGAGGCCAGGGCTAGATGAAGGTGAGGCGAGCAGAAGCCGGGAGGCCGCAGCTCTCCTTGTGCTCCTCAAACAGTTGCTCCAGAGCCTTCATGTACAGTGTGTGATAGTGGTCCACCTGCTCCTCGGTGGGCTGCGGGCACTGGGGCACCGGGATGGGGCGGCCCACTGCAGAGACAGGGGGACACAGGTCAGGGGAGGGGCCTGGGTTGCATGCACAGCTGATAGTGGCCTTCTTCCCTGCACATGGGCACTCACCCACAGTGGTGATGGGTCTGGCGAGGGGCAGCAGGCCCCAGGACTTGGCTGAGAAGAGACCACGGCCCCAGAAGATGCAAGGACAGAAGCTCAGGAGCTTCTTGATGGTGACTTGGAGCAGATGCTGCCAGGAGTCTGGGGCAAAAGCCTTAACTCTGAAGATGTCATTCTCCCCAAAGGAGTACACGGGCACCAGGGAGGCGCTGGGAAGGGAGGGGTAAGAGAAAATGGCTGGGCACATCAGGGGCTCGAGGAGCCCTCCCAAACTCCTCCCCCATAGGTTCCCACTTTCCTAGGCATTAGCAGCAAATGATGGTTCTACAAGAAAGATCTGGATGAAGGGATTTTCTTTCTTAAGCCCAGTGTGTCCTGGACCTTCTCATATTTATTTTCTCACACAGTCTCAACTACAACGTGGTGGCAAGGCGGGCCTTAGCTCTGTTTCACAAGTAAGAGGTGTGCAAGGTCTTGCCTGTGAGGGGGCATCATAAAAGAATGGGAGCCGAGGGCATAGGAGCCCCCAGGGTCCAGCGCTTCGCACTGTGATCCTGTCTCTCTCTGCGTGGGAGGAAGCCTGGGGAATGGGCACCAGGGCTGGGCACAGAGCAAACACCCAAGGTCCGCCTAGAGCGCCCTCTAGAGGTGGGCGCGATGGAAGCGCTGGGGACACACAGCCCACCTCCAGGGAGCCGAAGTGTACAGATAGGGGGTAGACGGCCACACACGGTGAGGTTCTGCCCACTGAAGGCAGCCGCGGCTGGGCCCCCGCTCACCCGTGCCTCAGTGCCAGGCGGACGAAGCCTTTCCGATTCCGGAGAGTGAGGCAGTGCTCCCCCGGGACGGCATACAGGGCTTCATTGGCCCCTCCGACCACGATGACCACAGCCCTGCCCAGCTGAGATTGAGACAGAACATAATCCAGGCTCTGACGGTTCACAGAACACGCTCCTGTGGGCATGAGGAGGTTCAGGGACAGTTGGTACCCCCTCACTGGCTCCATAGTCCCTCTGCTGTCCCTTTAGCACACTGAGTATTCGACATCATCCCATTCTCTCCGAATTCCCTACCCCGTGCCCCTGTCCACGTGTCCCACAGTGCCTCTCCCAGCAAGGATGCAGGACGCTTGGGGCCAAGCCACCCCCTGACCCCCATTGTGAACCAGGCCAAGTCAAGCCAAGTGCCTGGGGTGGGTGGTGACTGGGGGTCACTCTGGCCAGACTGGGGTGGGGTCACCCTCTGTCACTCAGCTCAAACTCACCACAGGACAGAAAGTACTCTCGATGGCCTGGAAGGTACAAGAGACAATTCAACACGGCCAGTGAGAACCGAAGCCCTGGGAAGACCTGCGAGAGGCCAGTGCCCTCTGTGGCAAAGTTACAGACGGTTCCGACGGCTATGATCCCATGTGGGTGGGATCCTAGAACGTAGTTCCTGTCTGGGGGCAGCTCTGCTGTCTTCACCAGCTGTGGCGGCAGGGGGCAGGATGAGGGCAAGAAAACAGGGAAGGCAAGAGCCCAGCTGAAAGGGCGTCCCTCCCCACCAAGATCTTGAGAGCTCAGGATAAGATGGGGCCAAAGGCACGAGGGTCCAGTCTGGAACACCATCCCACCCCCTGCCCCGTTACCTGAACGTAAGCAGCCAGAGGTGAGAATCCATCATGGGGAGGAGAGAGGAGGTGGGAGGTAAGGGAGCGGGAGGAGTGGAGCATCCCTTGGAGGGTGACCTGTTACCTTAAGGGGGAAATAATCGCTCAGGTGTTTCCAAGCAGTCCAGTTCCGCAACCACTGATAACGCCTTCCACCTTGGGCAGAGAGATAAGGGGGGCAGAATCGCTGCAGACACCACTTATCACCTCCTTCTACCCAGGCCCTTGCTTTTGCTGTTTAGCTGCTAACTGGTGTCTCTCTGTGACCCCATGGACTGCAGCATGCCAGCCTTCCCTGTCCTTCACTGTTTCCCAGAGGTTGCTCAGACTCATGTCCACCGAGTCCATGATGCCATCCATCCGTCTCGTCCTCTGTCACCCCCTCCTCCTCCTGCCCTTGCTTAGCACTCACCTTGCTGGGGTGTGTCCCAGTCCAGGAATAACCATACCAAGTAGAGAAGAGAGAGATACCAGAGCGAGGTGAAGAGGAGGAGGAAGCCAGCAAGGGAAAAGAAAAGGCCTGGGGAACGGTGAGAAAGCAAAATGAGTTAGATTGTGATATCGCAGTGACTTCTCCCCTCTCCCCTCACCAGTGAGATTGTTGCCTGTCTCCCTGCTAGACTTTGACTCGTCCCTCCCTTTGCCCTGGGCTTCCCTGGCAGCTCAGTTGGTAAAGAATCTGCTTGCAATGCAGGAGACCCGGGTTCGATTCCTGGGTTGGGAAGATTTCCTGGAGAAGGAAATGGCAACCCACTCCAGTATTCTTGCCTGGAAAATCCCATGGACAGAGGAGCCTGGCGGGCTACAGTCCATGGGGTCGCAAGAGTCGGGCACGACTTAGCGACTAAACCATCCCTTTGCCCTAGGCTTCCCTAGTGGCTCAGATGGTAAAGCATCTGTCTGCAATGCAGGAGACCCAGGTTCAATCCTTGAGTCGGGAAGATCCCCTGGAGAAGAAAACGGCAGCTCACTCCAGTATTCTTGCCTGGAAAATCCTATGGACAGAGGAGCCTCGTAGACTACAGTCCGTGGGGTGGGGAAAAGTGGGACAGGACTGAGAGACCTCACGTCCCTCCCTTTGCCCTGGTGGTCCAGTAGGGGGTGCTCCAGCCTTCCTCCCTCTACCTTCCCCTTTTGCCACCTTCCCAGCTGGACCCCTGCCCGGCTCCCCTTACCCAGGAAGCAGAAACAGAGCACATATTGGTAGGTGCTCAGTACTTCTAACCACTGTTTCTTTAGGGTTTTCATGCTGGGGGTGGGTGGTGGGGTGGTGGAGACTCCCAGGTGCTCCCCTTCAGCCATCAGGGCTCCCAAACCAGAAAAAATGGGACGAAGGCTTTGGTTGGAGCGCAAGAAATCTTTCTGGTCTGAGTGGCCAAGCACTTGGAGCCTCCCAGGATTGCTTGCAGGGGGCTGTGTGCGTGGGGAGACTCTCTCATCAGAGCCCCAGAAGTCTCCAGTCTGCTCTCACTTATGAACTTCTCCAGTGGGTTGGACTGGGCTGGTCCCTTCTTGCGACTGGGAGATGTACTAGGGGGCGTGCCCTGGAGGCCCAGCCCTCGGTGCATTAGAAATCATTGTGGGCGGGAGTGCTTCTTTTTGCAGAAGAAGCCAGAGAGCCCACCCACTGGGTCCCAGCCCTGATTCTTCCTGGACGAGCACACCCTAGTGTTTGTGGGTCTGGGAGTGTCTAGGCCACTTGGATGGAGAAGGCAATGGCGACCCACTCCAGTACTCTCGCCTGGAAAATCCCATGGACGGAGGAGCCTGGAAGGCTGTAGTCCATGGGGTCACGAAGAGTCGGACACTTCCTGAGCGACTTCACTTTCAGTTTTCACTTTCATGCATTGGAGAAGGAAATGGCAACCCACTCCAGTGTTCTTGCCTGGAGAATCCCAGGGACGGTGGAGCCTGGTGGGCTACCGTCTGTGGGGTCACACAGAGTCAGACACGACTGAAGCGACTTAGCAGCAGTACCAGCAGCAGCAGGCCACTCAGAGGCGTTAATTAGCGCCGGTATCTCAACCCTGAGGAGAAACACACCAACACACAAGTTTATTCCCAGGTTGAATTTCAGTCGCCAGCCACACTCCTTCAGGGGCCGGAGGCTAACTTGATGAAGAGGAGGTGTCCGTGGGCGGGGACCGGGTAGCATGGGGTCTGATCTTGGAACAGCTGTGAGCCACTCAACTGAGACCGGAGACCCAGAGCAGCGCGTGTGCATGTGCTGAAGTACCCCTTCCGCCCCGACACCCCACCCAGTTGTACCGGGATGGGGGCCCCGGCTTTGGGCAGAAGAGGATCAAGAGGGGTGATCACTGAGATGCTTTGAGGTGCCCTTCCCTCTCAAGGGATCCAGTGGGACAGAGTTCGGGGCTGGTGGGTTGGCCAAATGCCAGCCTGGGGGCGGGGCTGGCACCAAGTATTCAGGCCCCAACGTGCGACCTTCACCTCCCAACCATGCAGGGGCCTTGAGCCCGGGAGTGGGGTGTGGGCTGGGGAGCCTGGGAGCAGAGCAGGCAGAAGTTTCAGGTTTGGAAGGGCAGGAGGAGGCCCTGGGGCCTGGAACATTCGTAGAGCCACTCTCAGCAGCGGCCCAGTGTTTCCTGTGTCTTTCCACCTAGAACCCCGGTGCGTTCAGAAACTGTGGAAGGCCTCATTCTCCCCCAAAGAGAAGACTGGCACCGGGGAGGCTCTGGGGGCACAGGGGACTCCTGACTCCTGGGCCCCAGAGGCGGGGCTCCTCCCCAGCAGCCTTGCCCCAGAGGCTAGGCCCGGCTACCAACCCCGCCCCCTCTGCCAAGTTGACAAATCCCTTCTGATTGCAGATCTGCAAGCTCAATGATCTGATCTGGGATCTGGGCATTGACTCCAGCTGGTCCCTGGGCTCACTGGGCCAGAGGTCTGTGCCAGTTGGGCTTGCCATGTGGGTGTGTACCCTGAATAGCAGGGCTCCCCGTTTAACCCCGTAGCCTGCCCCTGAGGGGTAGAGGATGTGCAGGAAGCTTTAATCCCTAAGGAGTAGCTTAGGCCCCGGTGGAGAGACCTCTAGGGACATGGCTTTTTCAGAAATGCTAGGAACTGGGGAGCCCCTCTAAGAGAGAGTCCACTGCGCTGGGCACACCCTCAGGTGGACTGGGGCTGGTCCTCACGATGACCATGGCCCAGGTCAACAATGACCAGAGGTGGTGAACCGGCAGCTTTCAGGTCAAGGAAAGTGTTCTTTCGTGTTGTTGTTGTTGAGCTCCGCCGTGCCCTGTGGGATTTTACTTCCTGACTAAGGACTGAACCAGGGCTCTAGGCATTGTGAACTCACAGTCCCGTCCATTGTACCACCTGGGAATTCCTGGATCATCACTTTTTAAAATAATTTTTTAATGAAAAGCAAATTGGACTTCCCTGGTGGTCCAGCACTTAGGAATCTTCTTGGGAAGGCAGGAGGTATGGGTTCGATCCCTGGTCAGGGAAGATTCCACATGCCGTGAGGCAACTAAGTCTACGTGCTCCAACTACTTAGCTGGAGCCACAACTACCGAAACCTGAGCATTCTAGAGTCTGTTTTCAGCAACACGGAAGCCAGGGCCCGAGACGCACGTGCACCGCCAGTAGAGAGTAGCCCTGGCTTTGGGCAACTAGAGAAAGCCCGGCATGTAAAAGCAAGACCAACGCAGCTAAAAATAAAATAGAAGAAAATAAAATTTAAAAAGTCTTGCAAATATTTCAAATTATCTGTTTATCATTGGCTGTGCTGGGTCTTTGTTAGTGTGCAAGGCCTTTCTCTGGTTGCAGCCAATGGGGCTACTCTGCCTTGCTGTGCATGGACTTCTCATCGTGGAGCCTGCTCTACTTTCAGAATACAGGCTCTATGCTCACGGCTTCAGTAGTTGTGGCTTCCAAGCTCAGGGGTTGCGGCTCCTGGTCCCCACAGAGATTCAGTCTCTGTGGCCTTTGGGCTTAGTTGGTCCTTGGCATCCTTAGTCGCTCCGTGGGATCCTCTCGGACCAGGGGTCCCATCTGCGTCCCCGGCACTGGCAGGCCGGTTCCCATCCACTGGATCACATAAAGTCCCTCACAATATTTCACTGGTGCCATGCCTGTGATGATGATGGTGGTGTTGACGGACACGATAGTGATAAATTCATTGGCTCTTCTTTTGCCAAACTCTGTTAAAGTTTTTGATCCTAATAAGTTAGTTTTGCCAAGAATCCCTTCTCACTGAGTGAATGAGGTCAGGTGGACCTAATGCTGGGCTTGCAGTAGGGCTTCATATGGTAAAATAAACCCCTGCATCACGTGAGCTCCCAGCCCCGAGGCAACAGGAAGGATGGGAGCAGAGGCAAAAGGAAGCTGTGTACTTAACTCTTTCTTTCCTATCACGAAGGCTCATTCCAACTCTCCCTTCCGAGAGGTACTCTTGATCCATGTCAGCTTTTGTTGACAGTATTTCACCACCTACCTTACTGTCTGCACCCACCTAATCCTGTCCACACTTCAGAGAATAGTTCTTCAGGGATCTACCTTCCCCAATACCATTCTAGGCCCTATAACTCTTAGCTAAGCAGATGCCTTTATTTAGAGGGAGAAAGGCCCAGCCAAGGGAAGAGATTAGGTGGAAGCCGAGAGAGCAGAACTCAGTCTCTGGGGGCAGAATTCAGGGCCCTGCTGTCAGTCTCAGGCAGGGAGTCTGTCTCGATCAGGTGGAGATGGAACCCACGTGGGCAGGCTCACGCCCAGAGAGACTCTACGAAGCAGTGGTGAGAGAACTGGCTCTTATTGGCACAGTAGCATGGCAGCCGGTGGGCGGCTCGGGCACTGGGATCAGGGGCTGGGAGGGCCAGGAGGTGGGGAGGGGTGAGGCCAGGGCGAAGGTGAGGCGAGTAGAAGCCGGGAGGCCGCAGCTCTCCTGTGCTCCTCCAACAGTTGCTCCACAGCCTTCATGTAGAGCACGTGATAGCGGTCCACCTGTTCCTCGGGGGGCTGCGGGCACTGGGGCACCGGGATGGGGTGGCCACTGCAGGGACAGGGGCCACCGGGATGGGACGGCCCACTTCAGGGACAGGGGAACACAGGTCAAGGCATGAATCTCGGCTGCCCACATTGCTCATAGTGGCCTTCTTCCCTGGAGCTGGTCACTTACCCACAGAGGCGATGAGTCTGGCCAAGGGCACCAGGCCCTAGGACTTGGCTGAGAAGAGACCGCAGCCCCAGAGGATGCAAGGAGAAAAGTACATGAGCTGCTTGAAGGTGGTCTGAAACAGATGCTGCCAGGAGTCTGGCGCAGGAGGCTTAACTGTGAAGGCTCCATTCTCGTAAATCCTAGGCCCTATATCTGGATTTAGGTAACCAAAGGAGTACATGGGCACCTGAGTGAACCTGGGAAGACGGAGGCGAGAAGAGGACATCAGGGCCCCTAGGAACACCCCCAGATTATCCCCCATTGGTTACTACTTCCCAAGTCCATTTGAGGCAAAGAGAGTTCTACTAAGATAGATCTGGGAGACGGGAATTACATTTCTTAAGAAGACTGATGCAGGGCCTTCCTGTATATTTTTTCTGATACGGTCTCAGTTACAACACGGTGGCCAGGGGAGCACTAACACTATTTCACAAGTGAATGAGTTTGGAAGGTCTTGCCTGCGAGGTTGTCAGGAAGAATTTCAACAGAGGGCATGTGAGCCCCAGGGTCCTGTGACCAGCACTGTCACCCTATCTCTCTTTTCGTGGGAGGAACCCGGAGAATGCACACCGGTGGTGGGCACAGAGAAACACCCAAGCTCTGCCAGGATCACCCTGTAGGTGGTCACGGCGGAAGCTCTGGGGACACACAGCCCACCTCCAGGGGGTGGGTGTGTAGGGATAGCGTGCAGGTCCCCAGAAACACCGTGAGGCTCTGACCACTGAAGGCAGCCCCGGCTGGGCCCCAGCTCACCCGTGCCTTAGTGCCAGGCGGACGAAGCCTTTACGATTCCAGAGAGTAAGGCAGTGCTCCCCTGGAGGGCACACAGGGGAGTTCTCCCCCAGCCAGGATGACCACAGCCTGGCCGAGCTGGGGCTGGAACAGGATAAAATCCAGTCTCTGGTGGCTTGCAGAACATAGCCCTGGAGGAAAGAGGGTGTGCAAGCATTTTACAGTCCCTTACTTGGCTCCCTATGCATTCACCCTACCTGTTGGCACAGGAAGGCTGAGATAACCATCCCTTTCTTTCCAAACTCCTTACCCCTGTGCCCCGTCAGCATGCCCTGCACCTCTCCCTTTAAGGAGGCAGGACACTTGCTCCAAAGCTATCCTCTAAAGCCCACTGTGCGCCCAGCCCCTGTTCCCGTCAGGTTCCTGCTCCAGGTGGTGGTTGGGGGCACCTCTGATGGACAGGGGGTTAGTTTGCAGTTTCCCACTGAGCTGAAGACCCACCATAGCCCATCATGTCTTCGCGATAGACAGAAATGTAGAAGATGCCATTCATCATGCCGGACCAGGGCCAAAGCCCCGGGGTCAGGTGGGAGAACCCTGTGCTCTCAGTGCAGAAGCTACAGAAGGTTCTGACGCTGGTGGTCCCATGAGATGGGGGACCAGCAAGTAGTTCCCAATGGGGGCCAACTCTGTGGTGGTCCCCAGCTGTTGGAGGTGGAGAGGATGATAAGAAAGGAGTAGAGAAAGCAGGATACCAGCTGTAAAGAGTTCCCTCTACACTAACAGACTTCAGGGTTCAAGGTACAACAATGGGGTCAAGTGCACGAGGGTCCCCTCTGAAACACCATCGCAAAAGCTGCCCAGTGTGGGAACTTAGGCAGCCAGGGCTCACACTCCAGCATGGGGAGGGGTGAGGAGGTGAGGGCGGGAAGGGGAGAGGGAGGAGGAGAGCATCCCTTGGAGGGTGAACTGTGACCTTCAGTTCAGTCACTCAGTCGTGTGTGACTCTTTGCAACCCCATGAATCGCAGCACGCCAGGCCTCCCTGTCCATCACCATCTCCCGGAGTTCACTCAAACTCACGTCCATCGAGTCGATGATGCCATCCAAGTATCTCATCCTTTGTCGTCCCCTTCTCCTCCTGCCCCCAATCCCTCCCAGCATCAGGGTCTTTTCCAATGAGTCAGCTCTTTGCATGAGGTGGCCAAAGTACTGGAGGTTCAGCTTCAGCATCATTCCTTCCAAAGAAATCCCAGGGCTGATCTCCTTAGAATGAACTGGCTGGATGTCCTTGCAGTGCTAGGGACTCTCAAGAGTCTTCTCCAACACCACAGTTCAAAAGAATCAATTCTTCACAGTCAGCTCAGCTTTCATCACAGTCCAACTCTCACATCCATACATGACCACTGGGAAAACCATAGCCTTGACTAGCCGGACTTTTGCTGGCAAAGGAATGTCTCTGATTTTCAGTATCCTATCTGGGTTGGTGATAACTTTCTTTCCAAGGAGTAAGCATCTTTTAATTTCATGGCTGCAGACACCATCTGCAGTGATTTTGGAGCCCAAAAAATAAAGTCTGACACTCTATCCACTGTTTCCCCATCTATTTCCCATGAAGTGATGGAACCAGATGCCATGATCTTCGTTTTCTGAATGTCGAGCTTTAAGCCAACTTTTCGCTCTCCTCTTTCACTTTTATCAAGAGGCTCTTTAGTTCCTCTTCACTTTCTGCCATAAGGGTGGTGTCATCTGCATATCTGAGGTTATTGATATTTCTCCTGGCAATCTGGACTCCAGCTTGTGCTTCTTCCAGCCCAGCGTTTCTCATGATGTACTCTGCATAGAAAGTAAATAAGCAGGGTGACAATATACAGCCTTGACGTCCTCCTTTTCCTATTTGGAACCAGTGTGTTGTTCCATGTCCCGTTCTAACTGTTGCTTCCTGACCTGCTTATAGGTTTCTCAAGAGGCAGGTCAGGTGGTCTGGTATTCCCATCTCTTTCAGAATTTTCCACCGTTTATTGTGATCCACACAGTCAAAGGCTTTGGCATAGTCAATAAAGCAGAAATAGATGTTTTCCTGGAATTCTCTTGCTTTTCCCATGATCCAGCAGATGTTGGCAATTTGATCTCTGGTTCCTCTGCCTTTTCTAAAGCCAGCTTGAACATCTGGAAGTTCACAGTTCACGGACTGCCTGTGACCTCAGTGGGGAAATAATCCCTCAGGTGTTTCCAAACAGTCCAATTCCTCATCCACTGAGAACGCCTTCCTCCTAGGGCAGAGATAAGGGGGGAGAATTCCTGGAGACACCCTTCATCACCTCTCACTACATGGCCCTTGTTTAGTGCTCACTTTGCTGGGGTGTGTTCCGGCCCAGAAACAAACCTTATGGAGTGGAGAACAGAGAAACCGCGGAGTGAGGAGAAGAGGAGGCAGAAGGTGAGGAGAGACAAGCAAGGGCCTGGGGGAAGATGAGGGAGAAAAATGAATTAGCTGTCGGAAGCACACTGACTTCTCGCCTCCTGCTCACCAGTGAGATCTTTGCCCATCTCCCAGCCTGCCCTGTGTCCTCTCCCTTCCCTTTGTCCAAGGGCTTCCACGCAGGTGGGCCTCCAACCTTTCTTCCCCCACCCTTCCTCTTCCTTCTGTCGCAGTGGAAGCATGCCCTGCTCCCCTCGCCCATGAAGAGGAAAGAGAGCGCGCTTTGTTAGGCGTTCAGTACCTCGAGCCCTGTTTGTCCACGGTTTCTATGCTGCGGGAAGATGGCTGGGCGGTGGAGGCTCCCAGGCACTGCCCTTCTGCTGCAGGGCTCCAGGTCCTCGGGGGGCAGGGATGAAGGTTTCAGTAGGAGCCCAGGAAGGCTTACTGGTGTGAGTGGCTAAGCCCCTGGGGCTTCCGCAGGATTGCTGGGATGGGAAGCAATGTGTGGATGGGGAGACCCTGGGATCCGGACTCCAGATGTCTCCAGCCTCCTCACAGTGATCACTGACTTTCTCCAGTGGGTCAGACTGAATCCGAATGGGTCAGACTGAGCAATCTGTTGGCGGTGTATGGGGCGTGCCGCCCAGGTCCAGTGCTTGGATCATTAGGAATATTTAGGAATCTCGAGGCGGGGAGGTATCTGAAGAAGCCAGAGAACACACCCCCTGGGACCCAGTGGAGATGTGTGATCTGGAGTAGACAGCTGATCCTTAACGTGAGCCCATGCTCTGTCTGTGGGTCTCCTGGAGTATCTAGGCCACTGGGAGGCGAGGCCGGGCATGGGGACTTCTGCCAAAACAAACAAACACACACCGCAGGTGTGTTCCCACCTTTTTTTAAAAGCTGAATTTACTTAAAAATAGTTTAAACCATTTTTTCCATTTATGTAAAAGCTCTACAGAAAATAGCGTTCTAATATGGAACACAGCCCACCTGTGCTTTACCCTGTTGTGAACACCTTGCATTATTAGGGATGTTGGTTACAACTGATGGAACACTTGACCCAGGACTGTCAGCTAAAGTCCGTAGGTCCCATTCAGGCTCCCTCACTGTGTCCCACAGTTCTGTGGGTTTTGACAAATACATCTACCATTACATAAAATACAGGGTATCCTAATCGCCCTAAAAATCTCCTATGCACCGTGAAAGTGTTAGTCGCTCAGTCGTGTCTGCCTCTCTGCGACCCATGGACTATTGATTTCCACCAAGGCTCCTCTGTCCTTGGAACGCTCCAGGCAAGAATACCGGAGGGGCTTGCCATTCCCTTCTCCAGGGGATCTTCGCTACCCAGGGATTGAATCTGGGTGTCTGCCCTGCAAGCGGTTTCTTTACCAACTGAGCCACTAGGGGAGACCCTGATGCAGCAAGGTCCAGCCTTTAATTTCACTCTCCAGCACAGTCATCCAGGCAGCTGCTGGGGCCCAGAGGTGCCCCTAGGTGAAGACGCGGTGCCTGTGTGCCGGGATGCCGCAGGGCGCCTTGTCCTTTTCCAACCGCTGCCTCAGCAGCTCCATGTAGACCGTGTGCGCCTGCGCGCTGCTGGGCCTCAAGCTCGCTGTACCAGGGTCGGGGACCCCCACTGTGCCCGGACCAGGAGACATGAAAGGTGGTCACAGAGCCTCCTGCAAGGCCCCTTCTCTCCCACCGGGATCGACTGTGACAGAGTTCAGGGCTGGTGGAGTTGCGAGAGGCCAGCCTGGGGACGAGGCTGGCAGCCAAGAATGCAGGCAACAGTCTGGGAACCTTCAGCCTGGGAGTAGCCGGCTGGCAGGCATGAGAGCAGGGAGCGGAGACCCTGCCGATGGGCCGGTGGAAGGGCGGGAGGAGGCCCCGGGGGGTTGCGGGGTGGGGGACGGGAAGAGCGGAGGGACCCTCGGCGCTTCTCACCCAGGCGCCGGGCCGGTCTGAAATTAGATCTCCTTCTTCCCCAAAGAGAGGATGGCACTCGAGAGACCAGGGAGAGCAGGGGCTGCCTGCCAGCAGAACTCTGCACTCCTCCCCCGCAGCGGTGCCCCAGAGGCTGCAGGTAGGCCCCGCGTTCCCTCGCTGACTTGAGAAATCCCTCTGATTGCAGCTGCGAAAGCAAAGCGATCCAGGCTGTGTCTCCAGGGCCTCTAGCGGCCAACCCTTGGCCAGGACGGCCACCGGGCCTGGAGAGGAGACAGGAGGCACGGGCCTTACAGGCAACACCAAACCTGGGGAGGCAGGAAGGCCTGCCATCTGAGTCTTCCAGAAAGAGGGAGGAGGGCACTGGGAGATGGAGCTGGACCAGGCGCCCCCAGAGGGAGGAGGGCAGCGAGGAGGTGACCACAGGGTCTGGGGTCCTGAGACCCAGGGCTCCCCTGCTCACCAGCACGCAGGATGTAGTCCCGGAAGACAGGAAGATGGATACGATGGCACAGCTGGAGCAGGTGGGGCCAGAGGCCAGGCAAGAGGCAGGAAAAGCCTCTGGTCTCTGTGCTGAGGGTGCTGAAGACCCCAAGGACCTGGACTCCGAGAGGGTGGGAGCTCCACCAAGAGGTAGTTGTGGGAGGGACCCAAGTCTGTGGTGCCTCCAGCTGGGGACACAGGGGCACACCAGGGGGGTGGGGGTGCCATGTTTGGACTTTGGGGGTGACTGTCCCAAGAGTCTACCCTGAAGCCCAGCTCGCACCCAGCACAGAGTTCCAGAGTGCCTCTCCGAGATGGGGAGGTGGTCTTGGAAAAGTCTCCAGACGGCCCAGTGTGGACCTAGGCAGAGATATGGTCTCCTCCCGAGGTATGTTTCTCTCTCTGTCAAGCCCGTCCAGGTTGAGGACCACTAGGATCCAAGCCTGGCTTGGGAGTACAAGGAGCAAGGCAGCCAGGCACCCCTGGACTGGAGGTGGGGGCACGACGTGGAAGGACTCTGATTTCAGAAGTTTAAGCCCCAGATCCCCCTTGTGCCCTCTTGTCTCTTCCATAGATTCAGCCCCAATCTGTTCAATCCAGGGATCCCAGGACTGCCTCTCTCCCAGTTGGCATCAGGAAGCAGAGAGCCAGTCCGGGAGTTCTCAGGGCTTCAAGGACTCAGCCAGGCCCAGAAAGGAGAAGATCCTTTGCAGGAGGGCAGACACTTGGAGGCCCCCGGTGGAGGTGATTGGAGGAGGCTGGCCTTCTGTAGAAGGGAGTCACACAGGGGCCACTGTGGCTCTGATATTACCGTCTTTTGGCTTAATCTCCTGGCCCTGACCCCTGATCTGGGTTCTGCCCTGGTTCGGCCCCTTCTGCTGACCAGCACAACAGACCATCATGATCAGGAGCCCCACAAGGAAAGTATAACCACTACTTGGGCACAAGGACTCTCACCAGTAGGACAAGACGGGGGATCAGGGATGTGGCGGAGCGTCTAAGGGTGAGGAAGCTGTTTGGAATTTGTGAAGGTTGGGACTGGCTCCCTGTGGCTTGCAGGGCCGGCAGACGTCTGTGTCAGTGGGGGTCGCCTTGTGTGTGTGAACCCTGAGTAACAGGGTTCCTCGTTTGTCACCTGGATATGGGCCCTAAGAGGTAGAGGACCTGTAGGAGGGTTTGTTACCTAAACCTAGCTCAGGCCTCTGTGGGGAGACCTCCAGAGGGAAGGGCTTTGTGGGAAAGGCTAAAGATTGGAAAGCCCCTCCAAGAGAGTGCCCACTGGGCTCTGAGCACGCCCTCCAAGTGGGCTGGGGCCTGTCCTCACCGTGATTATGAGTGTGCTCAACGGAGCCAGCTCGTTTCCAGGTCAGGGAAACTCACCTGTCTTGTTGTTGTTTGGCGGTGCCTCGCCTTGTAGATACTTAGTTCCCTGACCAGGGAATGAACCTGGACCCTGGGCACTGAGATCTGGAGTCCTAACTGCTGGACTGCCAGGGACTTTCCAGAATGTGACTTTTTCTGTTTAAATTTTACTATTCTTTTAATTGAAGTCTAATTGTTTTACAGTAGCGTGTTGTTGTCGGGGAGGCAGTGTTGTCATCACTAAGTGCTGTCAGACTCTTTGTGGCCCACGGACTGCAGGGCTGCAATCTCCCCTGTCCTCCACCATCTCCCCGAGTTTGCTCAAATTCATGTGCATTGAGTCAGTGATGTCATCCTACCATCTCATCCTCTGTTGTCCCCTTCTCCTTTTGCCTTTAATCTTTCTCAGCATCAGGGTGTTTTCCAGTGAGTCAGCTCTTTACCTCAGGTGGCCAAAGTACTGGAGTTTCAGCTTTAGCATCACTCCTTTGAATGAATATTCAGGGTTCCTTCGTTAGGATCGAGTAGTTTAATCTGTATGCAGTCCAAAGGACTCTCAGGAGTCTTCTCCAGCACCACAGTTTGAAAGCATCGATTTTTCAGTGCTCAGCCTTCTTTATGGTGCAACCTTCAAATCCATCCATGACTATCGGAAAAAAAAACATAGCTTTGAATATATGCTCCTTTGTCCAAACGTGATGTTTCTGCTTTGTAATAGGCTGTGAGGTTTGTCAAGTTTTCCTTCCAAGGAGCAGCAGCACCTTTTAATTTCACAGCTATACTCACTATTCTCAGTGATTCTGGAGCCCAAGAAAATAAAGTGTCACTGTTTCCACTCTTTCCCCTTCTGTTTGGCATGAGTGCTGGGATTGGATGCCATGATCTCAAGTTTTTTGAATGTTGACTTTTAAGTCAGCTTTCGCTCACCTCTTTCACTTTCATCAAGTGGCTCTTTCAGTTCAGTTCAGTCACTCAGTCGTGTCCGACTCTTTGCGACCCCATGAATTGCAGCACACCAGGCCTCCCTGTCCATCACCAACTCCTGGAGTTCACTCAGACTCGCGTCCATCGAGTCAGTGATGCCATCCAGCCATCTCATCCTCTGTTGTCCCCTTCTCCTCCTGCCCCCAATCCCTCCCAGCATCAGAGTCTTTTCCAATGAGTCAACTCTTCGCATGAGGTGGTCAAACTATGGGAGTTTCAGCTTCAACATCAATCCTTTCAATGAACACCCAGGACTGATCTCCTTTAGAATGGACTGGGTGGATCTCCTTGCAGTCCAAGAGACTCTCAAGAGTCTTCTGCAACACCACAGTTCAAAAGCATCGATTCTTCGGCACTCAGCTTTCTTCACAGTCCAACTCTCACATCCATACATGACCACTGGGAAAACCATAGCCTTGACTAGATGGACCTTAGTCGGCAAAGGAATGTCTCTGCTTTTGAATATACTATCTAGGTTGGTCATAACTTTTCTTCCAAGGAGTAAGAGTCTTTTAATTTCATGGCTGCAATCACCATCTGCAGTGATTTTGGAGTCCAAACAAATAAAGTCTGACACTGTTTCCAGTTTCCCATCTATTTCCCATGAAGTGATGGGACCAGATGCCATGATCTTTGTTTTCTGAGTGTTGAGCTTTAGGCCAACTTTTTCACTCTTCTCTTTCACTTTCAACAAGAGGCTTTTTGGTTCCTCTTCACTTTCTGCCATAAGGGTGGTGTCATCTGCATATCTGAGGTTATTGATATTTCTCCCGGCAATCTTGATTCCAGCTTGTGTTTCCTCCAGCCCAGTGTTTCTCATGATGTACTCTGCATAGAAGGTAAATAAGCAGATGACAATATACCGCTTTGACGTACTCCTTTTCCTAGTTGGAAACAGTCTGTCTTTATTTTCTGCTTTTAGGGTCATTTGCTATCATTTGCCTATGTGAGGTTGTTGATATTTCTCCCAGCAATCTTGATTACAGCTTGTGATTCATCCAGCCTGGAATATTGCATAATGTACTCTGTATAGAAGTTAAATCAGTGGGGTGACAGTATACAGCCTTGACAGACTCCTTTTCCAAGTTTGAGCGAATCCGTTGTTCCCTGCCCCTTGTTAGTTTCTGCGGTGCGTGTGGGCTAAGTCGCTTCAGTCGTGTCTGACTCTTTGCTACTGTAGGGACTATAGGCCACCAGATTCCTCAGTCCATGGGGTCATCCAGGCAAGAACACTGGAGCGTGTGGCCATGCCCTCCAGCAGGGGATCTTCCAACCCAGGGATTGTACCCGCATCTCCTGTGTCTCCTGCGTTGCCAGACTGGCTCTTTACCACTAGTGCCACCTAGGAAGTCCCAGTTTCTGGTGTCCAACAAGGCGAATCAGCTATACGTATACATGTATCCCCTCCCTCTTGAGATTTCCTCCCGCCCCACCCCTACTGCACGCCTCTCGGTCATCACAGAGGGCCAAGCCGCGCTCCTTGTGATGTAAAGCAGCTTCTCACTAGCTACCCACTCCACACACGCTAGTGTATATATGTCAGTGCTGCCCTCTCAAGGCATCATGCTCTATGAACCCTCTCCTTCTGCCCTGGGTCGCCAAGTCCACTTTCTGCGTCTTCGTCTCTATTCCTGCCCTCCAAACAGACCCATCAGTACCACGTTTCTAGAGTGCATGCATATGCATTAATACACGATCTTCATTTTCTCTTTCTGACTTATTTCACTCTGTAAGACAGACCCTAGGTGACTTCGTATCACTACAAATGACCTGAATTCACTCATTTTTACGGCCGAGTAGTATTTCATCACATACATGTGTCACATGTTCCTGATCGACTCCTCTGTCAGCAGACATCTGGGTTGCTTCCAGGTTCACCGTTGTGAGCAGTGCTCCAGTGAATATTGGGGGTGCATGTGTCCTTTAGGACCATGTTTTTCTCTGGATATATGCCCAGGAGTGGGATCACAGGGTCATATGAGAGCTCAGTTTTAGATTTTTAAGGAACCTCCATGCTGTTCTCCATAGTGGCTGGACCAATTTACATCCCCACTGACAGAGTAGGAGGGTTCCTTTCTTTCCTCACCCTCTCTAGCCTTTGTTGCTTCCCAGAGGGACCTTAAGAGACAACTCTAAATAATCCATGAAATAACCCACAAGGGAAAGAAATTGAGTTCAAAAATCTGGAGCTCAGAGAACACATTGCTGACTTAGGACAGCACAGCCCAGAACTTTGAGCCCCTTTTCTCCTCTCCCCCATATTCCAACACCAAGGGGACCAGTCACAGAAGCTGGTAAACGAGGTAGAAAGAAGACATTGCTCCTCCCCTTTCTATTCTTTCTTCCCCCAGTTGCCTCTTCTGGCCAGCAAGCACCCTCCTTGCAGCTAGCTCCCCCTTGCTTGGAGATGGGAAATTGCTACCCTCAGATGAGGACACAAGGGTTGATTGATACAGCGATTAAGCATTTCAAGGTACCAAACTTAAGCGAATGTGGAACTTGTCACCTGAGAAGTAACAGATAAGTCAGAGGACTGCCAAGATTTTCATCCAGGGAAAAAGAAAATTCTTCCACCGAATAAATTTCTTCAAGACAGTGGAAGACAAAGACTTGCATTCAGTTACGCTCCAACAAGTTCTTTTTAAGTCATGGATACAGACCAAAAGCCAGTTAGGTGATAGGACTGGACACTCATCAAAGAATTCTCTAAGCACATAGGCCCCACAGACTGTCAAAGCTGACTATCAAAGTGCCATGCCTGGGGTGATGGTGGCGATGGTGATGATGGTAGTCAAGTCCTTGGCTCTTATTTTGGAAGTCTCCATTTTTTAAGACTTTAAATGTTGATAATTCACATATGGATGGGAGGAGATGCCAAAGCAGGTATGTACTTAACTCTGGCATTTCTGTCACTGAGGATCTTTCCAACCCTCCCTGCTAGCAGGTACCCTTGACGCTTGTCAGCACGTATTCACAGTATTTCACTCTCTACTCTGTGGTCTCCACCCACCTATATCCTGGCAGCTCTGCAAGCTTCCCTCTCCGGGGAACTCCACTCTCAGACTCCATCCTGAGGCCCAACAACTCTTAGCTTAGCACATGCCTTTATTTACAAGGGAGATGGGACCAAGCTAAGAGAAGAGACTTAGGCAAGCTCAGGCAGCAGAATGAATTCTCTTGAGGAGAATGCAGGGTCCTGATTCCCAATTTAAGGCAGCAAGTGTGAAACCATTAGGATTGTGGGAATTACACGTGGGTATCCTCACATCCTCACGGCACACAAGTGCGGGCGACTGAGAGGAGCTACCCCACGTCTGAGGTCGGGGCAGAAGTCGGGAGGACCCTATGCCCGAGGGGCGGCGGCCAAGAGGAGTTACCCCACGTCCCAGATCAGGGGCAGCGGCCGAGAGTGCCAGGCTGTGATGGCGCAGGAAGGGCCAAGAGGAGCTACCCACCACCTGAGGGCAGGGACAGCAGCTGGGAGGAGCAACCCCATGTCCAAGGAGCGGTGGCTGCACGGGCGCAGGAGGGCCTAGAGAAGCTATTCCACATTCAAGGTCAGGAGGGGTGGCGGTGAGGAGATACCCCTCATTCAAGGTAAGGAGCAGTGGCTGCGCTTTGCTGGACCAACCGTGAAGAGATACCCCACACCCAAGGTAAGAGAAGCCCAAGTAAGACGGTAGGTGTTGCGAGAGGGCATCAGAGGGCAAACACACTGAAACCATACTCACAGAAAACTAGTCAGTCTAATCACACTAGGACCACAGCCTTGTCTAACTCAGTGAAACTAAGCCATGCCGTGTGGGGCCACCTAAGACGCACAGGTCATGGTGGAGAGGTCTGACAGAATGTGGTCCACTGGAGAAGGGAATGGCAGACCACTTCAGCATTCTTGCCTTGAGAACCCCATGAAAAGTATGAAAAGGCAAGATGATAGGATACTGAAAGAGGAACTCCCCAGGTCAGTAGGTGCCCCATATGCTACTGGAGATCAGTGGAGAAATAACTCCAGAAAGAATGAAGGGACGGAGCCAAAGCAAAAACAATACCCCGTTGTGGATGTGACTGGTGATAGAAGCAAGGTCTAATGCTGTAAAGAGCAACGTTGCATAGGAACCTGGAATGTCAGGTCCATGAATCCAGGCAAATTGGAAGTGGTCAAACAGGAGATGGCAAGAGTAAACATCAACATTCTAGGAATCAGCGAACTAAAATGGACCGGAATGGGTGAATTTAACTCAGATGACCATTATGTCTACTACTGTGGGCAGGAATCCCTTAGAAGAAATGGAGTAGCCATCATGGTCAACAAAAAGTCTGAAATGCAGTACTTGGATGCAGTCTCAAAAATGACAGAATGATCTCTGTTCATTTCCAAGGCAAAGCATTCACTATCACAGTAATCCAAGTCTATCCCCAACCAGTAATGCTGAAGAAGCTGAAGTTGAATGGTTCTATGAAGACCTACAAGACCTTTTAGAACTAACACCCAGAAGAGATGTCCTTTCCCTTATAGGGGACTGGAATGCAAAAGTAGGAAGTCAAGAAACACCTGGAGTAACAGGCAAATTTGGCCTTGGAATACAGAATGAAGTAGGGCAAAGACTAATAGAGTTTTGCCAAGAGAACACACTGGTCATAGCAAACACTCTTCCAACAACACAAGAGAAGACTCTACACATGGACATCACCAGATGGTCAACACCAAAATCAGATTGATTATATTCTTTGCAGCCAAAGATGGGAGACGCTCTATACAGTCAGCAAAAACAAGACCGGAAGCTGACTGTGGCTCAGATCATGAACTCCTTATTGCCAAATTCAGACTTAAATTGAAGAAAGTAGGGAAAACCACTAGACCATTCATGTATGAACTAAATCAAATCCCTTATGATTATACAGTGGAAGTGAGAAATAGATTTAAGGGCCTAGATCTGATAGATAGAGTGCCTGATGAATTATGGACGGAGGTTCGTGACATTGTACAGGAGACAGGAATCAAGACGATCCTCATGGAAAAGAAATGCAACAAAGCAAAATGGCTGCCTGGGGAGGCCTTACAAATAGCTGTGAAAAGAAGAGAAGTGAAAAGCAAGGAGAAGAGGAAAGATATAAGCATCTGAATGCAGAGTTCCAAAGAATAGCAAGATGAGATAAGAAAGCCTTCCTCAGCGATCAATGCAAAGAAATAGATGAAACCAACAGAATGGGAAAGGCTAGAGATCTCTTCAAGAAAATTAGAGATACCAAGGGAACATTTCATGCAAAGATGGGCTCGATAAAGGACAGAAATGGTATGGACCTAACCAAAGCAGAAGATATTAAGAAGAGGTGGCAAGAATACACAGAAGAACTGTACAAAGAAGATCTTCATGACCCAGATAATCACGATGGTATGATCACTCACCTAGAGCCAGACATCCTAGAATGAAAAGTCAAGTGGGCCTTAGGAAGCATCACTATGAACAAAGCTGGTGGAGGTGATGGAATTCCAGTGGAGTTATTTCAAATTCTGAAAGATGATGCTAGGAAAGTGCTGCGCTCAATATGCCAGCAAATTTGGAAATCTCAGCAGTGGTCACAGGACTGGAAAAGGTCAGTTTTCATTCCAATCCCAAAGAAAGGCAATACCCTAGAATGCTCAAACTACCGCACAATTACACTCATCTCACACGCTAGTAAAGTAATGCTCAAAATTCTCTAATCCAGGCTTCAGCAATATGTGAACCATGAACTTCCAGATGTTCAAGCTGGTTTTAGAAAAGGCAGAGGAACCAGAGATCAAATTGCCAACATCTGCTGGATCATGGAAAAAGCAAGAGAGTTCCAGAAAACATCTATTTCTGCTTTATTGACTATGCCAAAGCCTTTGACTGTGTGGATCACAATAAACTGTGGAAAATTTTGAAAGAGATGGGAATACAGACCACCTGACCTGCCTCTTGAGAAACCTATATGCAGGTCAGGAAGCAACAGTTAGAACTGGACATGGAACAACAGACTGGTTCCAAATAGGAAAAGGAGTACGTCAAGGCTGTATATTGTCACCCTGCTTATTTACCTTCTATGCAGAGTACATCATGAGAAACGCTGGGCTGGAAGAAGCACAAGCTGGAGTCCAGATTGCCGGGAGAAATATCAATAACCTCAGATATGCAGATGACACCACCCTTATGGCAGAAAGTGAAGAGGAACTAAAAAGCCTCTTGTTGAAAGTGGAAGAGGAGAGTGAAAAGTTGGCTTAAAGCTCAACACTCAGAAAACGAAGATCATGGCATCTGGTTCCATCACTTCATGGGAAATAGATGGGGAAACAGTGGAAACAATGTCAGACTTTATTTGTTTGGGTTCCAAAATCACTGCAGATGGTGACTGCAGCCGTGAAATTAAAAGACGCTCACTCCTTGGAAGGAAAGTTATGACCAACCTACATAGTATATTCAAAAGCAGAGACATTCATTTGCCAGCAAAGGTCTGTCTAGTCAAGGCTATGATTTTTCCTGTGGTCATGTATGGATGTGAGAGTTGGACTGTGAAGAAAGCTGAGTGCCGAAGAATTGATTCTTTTGAACTGTGGTGTTGGAGAAGACTCTTGAGAGTCCCTTGGACTGCAAGGAGATCCACCCAGTCCATTCTAAAGGAGATCAGCCCTGGGATTTCTTTGGAAGGAATGATGCTAAGGTTGAAACTCCAGTAATTTGGCCACCTCATGCAGAGTTGACTCATTGGAAAAGACTCTGATGCTGGGAGGGATTGGGGGCAGGAGGAGAAGGGGACGACAGAGGATGAGATGGTTGGATGGCATCACCAACTTGATGGACATGAGTTTGAGTGAACTCCGGGAGTTGGTGATGGACAGGGAGGCCTGGCGTGCTGCGATGCATGGGGTCGCAAACAGTTGGACACGACTGAGTGACTGAACTGAACTGATCCTCACATCCAGAGGGAGAGCCTGAGCTCTGCCAGCGTCTGACTTTACCAAGCAGTGGTGAGAGAACTGGCTCTTATTGGCACAGTAGCATGGCAGTTGGTGGGGGGCTCGGGCACTGGGATCAGGGGTTGGGGGTGCTGTGAGGTGGGGAGGGGTGAGGCCAGGGCTAGATGAAGGTGAGGTGAGTAGAAGCCGGGATGCCGCAGCTCTCCTAGTGGTCCTCAAACAGTTGCTCCAGAGCCTTCATGTAGAGCCTGTGACAGTGGTCCACCTGCTGCTCGGTGGGCTGCGGGCACTGGGGCACCGGGATGGGGTGGCCCGCTGCAGGGACAGAGGCCACAGGTCGGGGAGGGGCCTCGGCTGCACACACAGTTGATGGAGTCCTTCTTGGAGACGGACACTCACCCACAGTGGTGATGGGTCTGGCCAAGGGCACCAGGCCCCAGGACTTGGCTGAGAAGAGACGCGGAAGGAGATGCAAGGAGAAATGGCCAGGAACTTCTTCAAGGTGATGCTGCCAGGAGTCCGGGGCAAAAGCCTTAACTCTGAAGATGTCATTCTCCCCAAAGGAGTACACGGGCACCAGGGAGGCGCTGGGAAAGTGGGGAGACAAGAGAGAAGAGGGCTGGTCAGATCAGCGGCTCTCGGAGGGTCCCCACATTCCTCCCCAACAGGTTCCCACTTCCCGAGGCCATCTGAAGCCAATGATGGTGCTCCAAAGAAATATCTAGAAGAAGGGACTTACATTTCTTAAGATTCGTGTATACTCTAACTTCCTATATACATTTTCTCATACAGTCTCAACTACAATGTGTTGAGAGGTGGGTGGCAAGGTGGATGTTAACCCTATTTCACAAGTAAAGAAACATGCAAGGTATTGCCTGTGAGAGGGTATCATAAAAAAATGTGAGCTGAGGGAGTCTGAACCCCAGGGTCCAGCAATTCGCACTGTGATCCTGTGTCTCTGCGTGGGAGGAAGCCTGGGGAATGGGCACCAGGGCTGGGCACAGAGCAAACACCCAAGGTCTGCCCAGAGTGCCCTCTAGAGGTGGTCACCGTGTAAGCTGTGGGAACACACAGTCCACCTCCAGGGGGCGGGTGTGTAGGCATAGAGTGTAGCTCCCCAGACACACTGTGAGGCTCTGACCATCGAAGGCATCCCTGGCTGGGCCCCCGCTCACCCGTGTCTCAGTGCCAGGCAGACGAAGCCTTTACGATTCCAGAGAGTGAGGTAGTGCTCCCTGGGATGGCATACAGGGCCTTCTGGGCTCCCCCGACTTGGATGACCACAGCCTGGCCCAGCTGGGGCTGCAACAGAATAAAATCCAGGCTCTTGTGGCTTGTAGAACATAGCCCTGTGGACAAGAGGGGGTGCAGGAACAGTGAGTACCCCCTCCTTGTACCCTTAGTACCTCACCCTGCCCTTTAGCTCAGGAAAGGTGAGATACCACCCCTTTTTTTTTTCCAAACTCCTTCCCCCTGTGCCTCAGTCCGTGTACCCTACAGCGCCTCTCCCAGGAAGGATGCAGGACACTTGCTCCAAAGCCCCTTCCTGACCCCCTTGGTGAGCCTGGTCAATGTTCAAGCCAAGTGCCTGCGCTGGGTGGTGAGCAGGGACCACTCTTTCCGGATTGAGGCGGGGTTGCCTTCTGTCACTCCATCCTGGTCTCACTGCAGGACGTAACATGGTCTCCATAGACTGGGCGGTGGAACATGCCGTTCAGCGTGAACCTGAGAACCGAGACACTGGGAACTGCTGGGAGGAGCCAGTGCTCTCAGCGCAGGAGTTACAGAAGCTTCCAACATCCATGACCCCATGTGGGCGGGACACTGGCATGTAGCTCCTGTCTGGGGGCAGCTCTGCTGTTTTCACCAGCTGTGGCGGCAGGGGACAGGATGAAGGAAAGAAAGCAGAGAAGGCAGGACCCCAGCTGAAAGGGTATCCGCCCCCACCAAGAGACCTGAGAGTTTAGGGTCTAAGATTGGGTCAAAGGCATGAGGGTCCAGTCTGGAACACCATCCCACCCCCTGCCCCGTTACCTGAACGTAAGCAGCCAGAGGTAAGAATCCCTCATGGGAAGGAGAGACGAGGTGGGAGGTAAGGGAGCGGGAGGAGTGGAGTGTCACTTGGAGGGTGACCTGTTACCTCAATGGGGAAATAATTTCTCAGGTGTTTCCAAGCAGTCCAGTTCTTCAACCACTGATAACGCCTTCCACCTTGGGCAGAGAGATAAGGGGGGAAGAATTACTATAGACACCATTTATCACTGCTCACTACCGGGGCCCTTGTTTAGTAACCTTGGGGAGCTGTGTCCTGATCCAGAAAGAATCACACCACGTAGAGCACAGAGAAAACCAGATGGAGGTGAAGAGGAGGAGGAAGGCAAGAAGGGAAAAGAAAGGGCCTGGGGAGAGACGAGAAAGGAAAATGACCTGGATTATGAAACCATGATGACGTCTCCCCTCCATACTGACAGGTGAGATCCTTGGGCATCTCCCAGCTGACTTCTGGCCCCTCCTCCCTTTGCCCCTCACATCCAGGTATGGGGTGGGGGTCTGTAGCGTTTTTCTCCCCACACTCCCCCTTCCCTTCTTCCATCATGGACCCCGCAGCCTGCTCCCCTCACCCAGAAAGAGTCAACAGAGCCCGTCTGTGTAGACGTCCAGTGCTTCCAGCCACTGTTTCTGCAGGATTCTGATAGTGGGGGAGGGCGGCTGGGCGGTGGAGGCTCTCTGGTGCTCCCCTTCTGCCAGCAGGACTCTAGGACTCCAGAAAAAGAATGCTGGTTTTTATTAAGAGTCCTGGAAGCCTTTCTGGTCTAGTGGCCAAACCCTTGTGGCCTCCGGGGATCTCTTGCAGGGCCTGTGTGGATGTGGAGACTCTTGGGTCCAGAGCCCCAGACATTTCAGGCCTCTCTACACACTGATCATGAACTTCTCCAGTGGGTCAGTCCAGGCCGGCCACTGGGTAGGGCAGGGAGGCAGGGCAGGGAGCGTGCCACAGAGGTCCACCCCCAGATGCATCCAAAATCCTGTGGGGCAGAGGTTGCAGAAGAATCCAGAGAGCCCACCCACTGGGTCCCAGCCTCAACTGTGTGATCTCAAAGATCCTGGACAAGCGCCCTTGTCCATTTGTGGGTCTCTGGGAATAGCAAGGCCACAAGGAGACGTGGCTTGGAGAGGGTATCTCATCCCCAAGGTCGAACACGTCAGTGGCACAAGTATGTTCCCACTTTTCATTTCAGGCCTTGCCCAGAGTCACTAAGGGGCCAGTGGTTGCCTAAGTGAGGAGGTGCCTGTGGGTGGGGACACGTACCGCGCCCCGAGCTCTTGGAACAACTGCGTGTGTGGCTCCATCTGCACGGGAGTAGGCCCCCTGGTTCCTTGTAACCTCATCGGGGTCGCCACTGTGGGCAGAGGAGCAGTCAAGAAGGGTGGTCGCTGAGATGCCTTTACGTCCCCTTCTTTGCTGAGGGGTTCACTTGGACAGAGTCCAGCCTGGGTGCGAGGCTGGCAGCCAAGAGTTCAGGTCCCGTCCTGGGACTCTCACCTCCTGACCATGCCAGGGCCTGAGCCTGTGGTGGAGTTGGGGACAGAGCAGGTAGAAGCGGGTCTCATCGTCGGTGTGGATAAGCGTGAGGACCGGCAGGAGGAGGATCCAGGGAACGAGGAACAGTGGCAGGCCCACTCTCAGCCGTGGCTACACCTCCTCCTCTGCCCTTCCCTGGGTGCAGCTAGCTCCCCCCTGTTGTAAGTGAAAGTCACTCAGTTGTGTCCGCCTCTCCGGGACCCCATGGGCTGTAGCCTGCCAGGCCCCTGTGTCCCTGGAGTTCTCCCGACCAGAATACGGGAGTGGGTAGCCTCTCCATTCTCTACAGGACCTTCCCAACCCAGGGAGCAAACTGGACTCTCCTGCATTGCCAGTGGATTCTTTACCAGCTGAAGAAGTGAAAGCTGCTCAGTCGTGTCCGACTATTTGCAATCCCATGGACTTTGCTCTAACCAGCCAGGTTCCACCGTCCATGGGATTCTCCAGGCAAGAATACTGGAGTGGGTTGCTTTGCCCTTCAACAGAGGATCTTCCTGATCCAGGGATGGAACCTGGGTCTCCAGCATGCCAGGCTGATTATTTACATCTCAGCCAGCAGGGATGCCTTTAGCACCTGAGTTACCAGGGATTCCCACCCTCAGATGCAGATCCAAGTGTTGATTGCTAACCCACCTGAACATTTCTAGACATGAACGTTAAGTGAATGTAGAAGTTGTCACCTGAGAACGACCCAGATAATTCATGAGACTGCTAAGAGTTTTTGCTTGGACAAGAGAAAATTCTTCCACTGAATAAAATTTCCAGCATGGTGGAGAGCAAATCGATTTGTACTCAGCTACTTTCCAAAAAGTGCTTCTCATTTAAGTCATGGATACAGGCACAAAGATAGTCAGCAAATAGGAGGCACGTAAGTCAAAGGATGCTATGACCACATAAGGTCCCTCCCAGTGTTTCAGGGATCCTTGGTATTTCACTGGTGCCGTGACCGTGAGGATGATAGTGGTGATGGACATGATGGTGATAAATTGGTTGGCTCTTATTTTCCTAAACTCTTTTAAATTTTTTGATGTTAATAAGGTAATTTTGGGACGAGTCCTTTCTCACCCACCCAGTGAATGAGGTTCATGTGGACCTAATGCTGGGCTTGCAGTAGGGCTTCATATGGTAAAATAAATCCCCGCTTCATATGCTCTCCCAGCCCCCAGGGAATAGGAAGGAGATGCAGATAGGAAACTCTCTCTTTTCTATCACAAGAGATCAATCGAAATCTGCCTACTAAAGGTTCCCTTGACCCCTGTCAGCTTTTGCTCACAGTATTTCACCAGCTACCCTATTGTCGTCACTTACCTACACCTCCTGTCTGCACTTGAGAGCCTAGCCCGTTGGGATCTACCCTCCCCGAAACCATTCTGATTGTCCTATATTTCTCAGCTACGTAGATGCCTTTATTTACAGAGGGAGAAAGGCCCCAACCAAGGGAAGAGATGAGACAGAGGCTGATAGACCAGAATTTAATATCTGGGAGAATTCAGGGCTCAGCTCTCAGTCTAAGGTGGCAGGTCTGTCGATTAGCGTGGTGGTGGAACACACGTGGGCAAACTTGCTCAAAGAGAGAGATTCTATCAAGCAGAGGTGAGAAAGCTTACTTTTACTGGCACAGTAGCATGGCAGTAGGTGGGGCTCTCAGGCGCTGGGATTAGGGGCTGGGGGCGGGGGCCAGGCTGTGAGGTGGCGAGGGGTGAGGCCAGGGCTAGATGAAGGTGAGGCGAGTAGAAGCCGGGAGGCCGCAGCTCTCCTTGTGCTCCTCAAACAGTTGCTCCAGAGCCTTCATGTACAGCGTGTGATAGTGGTCCACCTGCTCCTCGGGGGGCTGCGGGCACTGGGGCACCGGGATGGGGCGGCCCACTGCAGAGACAGGGGGACACAGGTCAGGGGAGGGGCCTGGGTTGCATGCACAGCTGATAGTGGCCTTCTTCCCTGCACATGGGCACTCACCCACAGTGGTGATGGGTCTGGCGAGGGGCAGCAGGCCCCAGGACTTGGCTGAGAAGAGACCACGGCCCCAGAAGATGCAAGGACAGAAGCTCAGGAGCTTCTTGATGGTGACTTGGAGCAGATGCTGCCAGGAGTCTGGGGCAAAAGCCTTAACTCTGAAGATGTCATTCTCCCCAAAGGAGTACACGGGCACCAGGGAGGCGCTGGGAAGGGAGGGGTAAGAGAAAATGGCTGGGCACATCAGGGGCTCGAGGAGCCCTCCCAAACTCCTCCCCCATAGGTTCCCACTTTCCTAGGCATTAGCAGCAAATGATGGTTCTACAAGAAAGATCTGGATGAAGGGATTTTCTCTCTTAAGCCCAGTGTGTCCTGGACCTTCTCATATTTATTTTCTCACACAGTCTCAGCTACAACGTGGTGGCAAGGCGGGCCTTAGCTCTGTTTCACAAGTAAGAGGTGTGCAAGGTCTTGCCTGTGAGGGGGCATCATAAAAGAATGGGAGCCGAGGGCATAGGAGCCCCCAGGGTCCAGCGCTTCGCACTGTGATCCTGTCTCTCTCTGCGTGGGAGGAAGCCTGGGGAATGGGCACCAGGGCTGGGCACAGAGCAAACACCCAAGGTCCGCCTAGAGCGCCCTCTAGAGGTGGGCGCGATGGAAGCGCTGGGGACACACAGCCCACCTCCAGGGAGCCGAAGTGTACAGATAGGGGGTAGACGGCCACACACGGTGAGGTTCTGCCCACTGAAGGCAGCCGCGGCTGGGCCCCCGCTCACCCGTGCCTCAGTGCCAGGCGGACGAAGCCTTTCCGATTCCGGAGAGTGAGGCAGTGCTCCCCGGGACGGCATACAGGGCTTCATTGGCCCCTCCGACCACGATGACCACAGCCCTGCCCAGCTGAGATTGAGACAGAACATAATCCAGGCTCTGACGGTTCACAGAACACGCTCCTGTGGGCATGAGGAGGTTCAGGGACAGTTGGTACCCCTCACTGGCTCCATAGTCCCTCTGCTGTCCCTTTAGCACACTGAGTATTCGACATCATCCCATTCTCTCCGAATTCCCTACCCCGTGCCCCTGTCCACGTGTCCCACAGTGCCTCTCCCAGCAAGGATGCAGGACGCTTGGGGCCAAGCCACCCCCTGACCCCCATTGTGAACCAGGCCAAGTCAAGCCAAGTGCCTGGGGTGGGTGGTGACTGGGGGTCACTCTGGCCAGACTGGGGTGGGGTCACCCTCTGTCACTCAGCTCAAACTCACCACAGGACAGAAAGTACTCTCGATGGCCTGGCAGGTACAAGAGACAATTCAACACGGCCAGTGAGAACCGAAGCCCTGGGAAGACCTGCGAGAGGCCAGTGCCCTCTGTGGCAAAGTTACAGATGGTTCCGACGGCCATGATCCCATGTGGGTGGGATCCTAGAACGTAGTTCCTGTCTGGGGGCAGCTCTGCTGTCTTCACCAGCTGTGGCGGCAGGGGGCAGGATGAGGGCAAGAAAACAGAGAAGGCAAGAGCCCAGCTGAAAGGGCGTCCCTCCCCACCAAGATCTTGAGAGCTCAGGATAAGATGGGGCCAAAGGCACGAGGGTCCAGTCTGGAACACCATCCCACCCCCTGCCCCGTTACCTGAACGTAAGCAGCCAGAGGTGAGAATCCATCATGGGAAGGAGAGAGGAGGTGGGAGGTGAG
Organism: Ovis aries; assembly: GCF_016772045.2. Lineage (NCBI taxonomy): Eukaryota > Metazoa > Chordata > Mammalia > Artiodactyla > Bovidae > Ovis > Ovis aries. Next base: position 35,938,095 of record NC_056077.1, on the reverse strand, counting down.
GGAGCGGGAGGAGTGGAGCATCCCTTGGAGGGTGACCTGTTACCTTAAGGGGGAAATAATCGCTCAGGTGTTTCCAAGCAGTCCAGTTCTTCAACCACTGATAGCGCCTTCCACCTTGGGCAGAGAGATAAGGGGGGCAGAGTCGCTGCAGACACCACTTATCGCCTCCTTCTTCCCAGGCCCTTGCTTTTGCTGTTTAGCTGCTAACTGGTGTCTCTCTGTGACCCCATGGACTGCAGCATGCCAGCCTTCCCTGTCCTTCACTGTTTCCCAGAGGTTGCTCAGACTCATGTCCACTGAGTCCATGATGCCATCCAGCCGTCTCGTCCTCTGTCACCCCCTCCTCCTCCTGCCCTTGCTTAGCACTCACCTTGCTGGGGTGTGTCCCAGTCCAGGAATAACCATACCAAGTAGAGAACAGAGAGATACCAGAGCGAGGTGAAGAGGAGGAGGAAGCCAGCAAGGGAAAAGAAAAGGCCTGGGGAACGGTGAGAAAGCAAAATGAGTTAGATTGTGATATCGCAGTGACTTCTCCCCTCTCCCCTCACCAGTGAGATTGTTGCCTGTCTCCCTGCTAGACTTTGACACGTCCCTCCCTTTGCCCTGGGCTTCCCTGGCAGCTCAGTTGGTAAAGAATCTGCCTGCAATGCAGGAGACCCGGGTTCGATTGCTGGGTTGGGAAGATCCCCTGGAGAAGGAAATGGCAACCCACTCCAGTATTCTTGCCTGGAGAATCCCATGGACAGAGGAGCTACAGTCCATGGGGTCGCAAGAGTCGGGCACGACTTAGCGACTAAACCATCCCTTTGCCCTGGGCTTCCCTAGTGGCTCAGATGGTAAAGCATCTGTCTGCAATGCAGGAGACCCAGGTTCAATCCTTGCGTCGGGAAGGAAATGGCAGCTCGCTCCAGTATTCTTGCCTCGAAAATCCTACGGACGGAGGAGCCTCGTAGACTACAGTCCGTGGGGTGGGGAAAAGTGGGACAGGACTGAGAGACCTCACGTCCCTCCCTTTGCCCTGGTGGTCCAGTAGGGGGTGCTCCAGCCTTCCTCCCTCTACCTTCCCCTTTTGCCACCTTCCCAGCTGGACCCCTGCCCGGCTCCCCTTACCCAGGAAGCAGAAACAGAGCACATATTGGTAGGTGCTCAGTACTTCTAACCACTGTTTCTTTAGGGTTTTCATGCTGGGGGTGGGTGGTAGGGTGCTGGAGACTCCCAGGTGCTCCCCTTCAGCCATCAGGGCTCCCAAACCAGGAAAAATGGGACGAAGGCTTTGGTTGGAGCGCAAGAAATCTTTCTGGTCTGAGTGGCCAAGCACTTGGAGCCTCCCAGGATTGCTTGCAGGGGGCTGTGTGCGTGGGGAGACTCTCTCATCAGAGCCCCAGAAGTCTCCAGTCTGCTCTCACTTATGAACTTCTCCAGTGGGTTGGACTGGGCTGGTCCCTTCTTGCGACTGGGAGATGGCCTAGGGGGCGTGCCCTGGAGGCCCAGCCCTCGGTGCATTAGAAATCATTGTGGGCGGGAGTGCTTCTTTTTGCAGAAGAAGCCAGAGAGCCCACCCACTGGGTCCCAGCCCTGATTCTTCCTGGACGAGCACACCCTAGTGTTTGTGGGTCTGGGAGTGTCTAGGCCACTTGGATGGAGAAGGCAATGGCGACCCACTGCAGTACTCTCGCCTGGAAAATCCCATGGACGGAGGAGCCTGGAAGGCTGTAGTCCATGGGGTCACGAAGAGTCGGACACTTACTGAACGACTTCACTTTCACTTTTCACTTTCATGCATTGGAGAAGGAAATGGCAACCCACTCCAGCGTTCTTGCCTGGAGAATCCCAGGGACGGTGGAGCCTGGTGGGCTACCGTCTGTGGGGTCACACAGAGTCGGACACGACTGAAGCGACTTAGCAGCAGCAGCAACGGGCCACTCGGAGGCGTTAATTAGCGTGGTATCTCAACCCTGAGGAGAAACACACCAACACACAAGTTTATTCCCAGGTTGAATTTCAGTCGCCAGCCACACTCCTCCAGGGGCCTGAGGCCAACTAGATGAAGAGGAGGTGTCCGTGGGCGGGGACCGGGTAGCATGGGGTCTGATCTTGGAACAGCTGCGAGAGCCACTCAACTGAGACCAGAGACCCAGAGCAGCGCGTGTGCATGTGCTGAAGTACCCCTTCCGCCCCGACACCCCACCCAGTTGTACCGGGATGGGGGCCCCGACTTTGGGCAGAAGAGGATCAAGAGGGGTGATCACTGAGATGCTTTGAGGTGCCCTTCCCTCTCAAGGGATCCAGTGGGACAGAGTTCGGGGCTGGTGGGTTGGCCAAATGCCAGCCTGGGGGCGGGGCTGGCACCAAGTATTCAGGCCCCAACCTGGGACTTTCCCCTCCCAACCATGCAGGGGCCTTGAGCCCGGGAGCAGGGAGCGGGCTGGGGAGCTGGGAGCAGAGCAGGCAGAGGTTTCAGGTGTGGAAGGGCAGGAGGAGGCCCTGGGGCCTGGAACATTCGTAGAGCCACTCTCAGCAGCGGCCCAGTGTTTCCTGTGTCTTTCCACCTAGAACCCCGGTGCGTTCAGAAACTGTGGAAGGCCTCATTTTCCCCCAAAGAGAAGACTGGCACCGGCGAGGCTCTGGGGGCACAGGGGACTCCTGACTCCCGGGCCCCAGAGGCGGGGCTCCTCCCCAGCACCCTTGCCCCAGAGGCTAGGCCCGGCTACCAACCACCCCCCACCCCCCTCACCCCCGCGTTCCTCACTGGTGTTCAGTGCCAACTTGGCAAATCCCTTCTGATTGCAGGTCTGCAAGCTCAACGATCTGATCTGGGATCTGGGCATTGACTCCAGCTGGTCCCTGGGCTCACTGGGCCAGAGGTCTGTGCTAGTGGGGCTTGCCTTGTGGGTGTGTATCCTGAATAGCGGGGCTCCCCGTTTAACCCCGTAGCCTGCCCCTGAGGGGTAGAGAATGTGCAGGAAGCTTTAATCCCTAAGGAGTAGCTTAGGCCCCGGTGGAGAGACCTCTGGGGGCATGGTTTTTCAGAAATGCTAGGAACTGGGGAGCCCCTCTAAGAGAGAGTCCACTGCGCTGGGCACACCCTCAGGTGGACTGGGGCCAGTCCTCACCTTATCCATGGCCCAGGTCAACAATGACCAGAGGTGGTGAACCGGCAGCTTTCAGCTCAAGGTAAGTGTTCTTTCTTGTTGTTGTTGTTGAGCTCCGCCTTGCCCTGTGGGATTTTACTTCCTGACTAGGGACTGAACCAGGGCTCTAGGCATTGTGAACTCACAGTCCCGTCCATTGTACCACCTGGGAATTCCTGGATCATCACTTTTTAAAATAATTTTTTAATGAAAAGCAAATTGGACTTCCCTGGTGGTCCAGCACTTGGGAATCTTCTTGGGAAGGCAGGAGGTATGGGTTCGATCCCTGGTCAGGGAAGATTCCACATGCCGTGAGGCAACTAAGTCTACGTGCTCCAACTACTTAGCTGGAGCCACAACTACCGAAACCTGAGCATTCTAGAGTCTGTTCTCAGCAACACGGAAGCCAGGGCCCGAGACGCACGTGCACCGCCAGTAGAGAGTAGCCCTGGCTTTGGGCAACTAGAGAAAGCCCGGCATGTAAAAGCAAGACCAACGCAGCTAAAAATAAAATAGAAGAAAATAAAATTTAAAAAGTCTTGCAAATATTTCAAATTATGTGTTTATCATTGGCTGTGCTGGGTCTTTGTTAGTGTGCAAGGCCTTTCTCTGGTTGCAGCGAATGGGGCTACTCTGCCTTGCTGTGCATGGACTTCTCATTGTGGAGCCTTCTCTACTTTCAGAATACAGGCCCTAGGCTCACGGCGTCAGTAGTTGTGGCTTCCAAGCTCAGGGGTTGCGGCTCCTGGTCCCCACAGAGATTCAGTCTCTGTGGCCTTTGGGCTTAGTTGGTCCTTGGCATCCTTAGTCGCTCCGTGGGATCCTCTCGGACCAGGGGTCCCATCTGCGTCCCCGGCACTGGCAGGCCGGTTCCCATCCACTGGATCACATAAAGTCCCTCACAATATTTCACTGGTGCCATGCCTGTGATGATGATGGTGGTGGTGACGGACATGATAGTGATAAATTCACTGGCTCTTCTTTTGCCAAACTCTGTTAAAGTTTTTGATCCTAATAAGTTAGTTTTGCCAAGAATCCCTTCTCACTGAGTGAATGAGGTCAGGTGGACCTAATGCTGGGCTTGCAGTAGGGCTTCATATGGTAAAATAAACCCCTGCATCACGTGAGCTCCCAGCCCCGAGGCAACAGGAAGGATGGGAGCAGAGGCAAAAGGAAGCTGTGTACTTAACTCTTTCTTTCCTATCACGAAGGCTCATTCCAACTCTCCCTTCCGAGAGGTACTCTTGATCCATGTCAGCTTTTGTTGACAGTATTTCACCACCTACCTTACTGTCTGCACCCACCTAATCCTGTCCACACTTCAGAGAATAGTTCTTCAGGGATCTACCTTCCCCAATACCATTCTAGGCCCTATAACTCTTAGCTAAGCAGATGCCTTTATTTAGAAGGAGAAAGGCCCAGCCAAGGGAAGAGATTAGGTGGAAGCCGAGAGAGAATTCAGTCTCTGGGGGCAGAATTCAGGGCCCTGCTGTCAGTCTCAGGCAGCGAGTCTGTCTCGATCAGGTGGAGATGGAACCCACGTGGGCAGGCTCACGCCCAGAGAGACTCTACGAAGCAGTGGTGAGAGAACTGGCTCTTATTGGCACAGTAGCATGGCAGCCGGTGGGCGGCTCGGGCACTGGGATCAGGGGCTGGGAGGGCCAGGAGGTGGGGACGGGTGAGGCCAGGGCGAAGGTGAGGCGAGTAGAAGCCGGGAGGCCGCAGCTCTCCTGTGCTCCTCCAACAGTTGCTCCACAGCCTTCATGTAGAGCACGTGATAGCGGTCCACCTGTTCCTCGGGGGGCTGCGGGCACTGGGGCACCGGGATGGGGCGGCCCACTGCAGGGACAGGGGAACACAGGTCAGGGGAGCGGCCTCGGATGCCTATGCAGCTCTCATTGGCCTTCTCCCCTGGACACGGGCGCTTACCCACAGTGGTGATGGGTCTGGCCAAGGGCACCAGGCCCCAGGACTTGTTTGAGAAGAGACCGCGGCCCCAGAAGATGCAAGGAGAAATGCCCTCGAGCTTCTTGAAGGTGATCTGGAACAGATGCTGCCAGGAGTCTGGGGCAAAACCCTTAACTCTGAAGATGTCATTCTCCGCAAAGGAGTACACAGGCACCAGGGAGGCTCTTGGTTGTGGGGGGGGGGGGGGGGGGGGGTGTGTGTGTGCAAGAGAGAAGACGGCTAGTCAGATCAGGGGTCTAGGAGTGCCCCCACATTCTCCCCCACAAGATACCACTTCCCAAGACCGTTTGAAGCAAATGACAGTGGCTACAAAGAACTCTCTGGGAGAAGGGACTTATGTTTCTTGAGAAACGAGTGTGTACTGGGCTGTCCTCTATACATTTTTCCACACAGTTACCAACCACCATATGGCAGAAACGTGGGTGTTAACCCTGTATCACAAGTAAAGAAGAGTGGGGCCCTCCCTGGTTGTCCAGCGGCTAAGAATCCACCTGCCAATGCAGGGGATGGGTTTGATCGCTGGTCCCCGAAGGGCCCACATCCGGTAGGGCATGAAGTCAGTGTACTCAACTGAGCCGGTGCGCCTAGGGCCTGTGATCTGCAACAGGGGAAGCCACCACAGAGATGCCCGCGTACCACAGCTGGAGACTAGACCCCAGTCACTGTAACTGGAGAAAGCCCACACAGCAATGAAGACCCAGCGCAGCCAAAATGAACACATAAATAATAGATGGATTTAAAAAAAAAGAAGTGTGCAAGTTCTTGTCTGTGAGACGGTGTCGTAAAAGATTGTGAACCCAGGGTGTCTGAGTCCCAAGGTCCAGCAGTTTGTACTGTGATCCTGTCTCTCTGTGTGGGAGGAAGCCTGGGGAAGGGGCACCAGGGCTAGGCACAGAGGAAACACCCAAGGTCTGCCTAGATGTGGTCACGGTGGAGGCTCTGGGGACACACAGCCCACCTCCAGGGGACCGGTGTGTAGGGATAGAGTGCAGATCCCCAGAGACATTGTGAGGTTCTGACCTTTGAAGGCAGCCCTGGCTGGGCCCCCACTCACCTGTGCCTCAGTGCCAGGCGGACGAAGCCTTTACGATTCCGGAGAGTGAGGCAGTGCTCCCCTGGGATGGCATACAGGGCCTCGTGGGCTCTGCCGATCACGATGACCACAGCCTGGCCGAGCTGGGAGTGGACAGAGTAAAATCCAGGCTCTGGTGGTTCACAGAACATACTCCTGTGGACAAGACGGGGTGCAGGGACAGTCAGTACCCGCTACTTGGCTCCCTAATCCCTCACTCTGCCCTTTAGCACAGGAAGTATGAGCTCTCCACCTCTTTCCTTCCAAGCTCCATATCCCCGTGCCTCTGTCCGTGTGCCCCACAGCACCTCTCCCAGCAAGGATGTGGAATGCTCGCTCCCAGACCAGTCACTGACTCCCACTGTAAGCCTGGCCAATGTTCAAGTCAGGTCCCGGGGCTGGGTGGTGGGCCACTCTGGCAGGAGTGGGGGGACCCCTCCTTCGCCTCAGGTCAAGACTTGAAAGAAAAGTGAAGTCGGTCAGTCGTGTCTGACTCTTGCGACCCCATGGACTGTAGCCCATCAGGTTCCTCTGTCCATGGGATTCCCAGGTAAGAATACTGGAGTGGGTTGCCATTTCCTTCTCCAGGAGATCTTCCAGACCAAGGGATTGAACCCAGGTCTCCCACATCATAGGCAGACGCTTTACTGTCTGAGCCACCAGGGACAAGACTTACCATATGACAAAAAGTAGTCTCGATAGACTGGAAGGTAGAAGAGGTTGTTCAGCCCGGTGGTCTAGGGCTGAAGCCTGCCGCGCTCTCAGTCGCGAAGTTACAGAAGTGTCCAAAGCACATGTGGGTGAGTGACCAGCAGCTAATTGTGGTCTGGGGGCAGCTCTGCCATTTTCACCAACTGTGGGAGGGGGGTGGGCAGAATGAGGGGAAGAAAGCAGAGAAGGCAAGATACCAGCTGAAAAGACCTCTCTTCCCACCAACAGACGTGAGAGTTCAAGGTCCTACTAGGGTGTCAAGGGCACAAGGGCTGCCCTCTGGATCACCATCCCATTGCCTGACCTGTTGCCTGAACTTAGGCAGCCAGGGCTCAGACTCAGCCTGGGGAGGGGCAGATAAGGGACAGAGAAGAAGCAGAAGGTGGAGGGTGACCTGTTACCTTAATGGGAAAATAATCCCTTAAGTGTTTCCAAACTGTCCGGTTCCTCATCCACTCAAAACGCCTTCCGTCTGGGGCAGAGCGATAAGGGCGGGGTGGAGGAATTCCTGGAGACACCCTTTATCACCTCTTCTCCCCGCACCCTTGTTTAAGCGCTCACCTTGGCGGCGTGTGTCCCGGTCCAGGAATAACCATACGGAGTAGAGAACAGAGAGCCACCAGAGGGAGGTAAAGAGGAGGAAGAAGGCAAGAAAGGAAAAGAAAGGGCCTGGGTACAAATGAGAAAGAAAAATCAATTAGCTTTTAAAACCACAATGACTTCTCTCCCCTCCACTCTCACCAGTGAGAACGCCACCCATCTCCCAGCTGGACCTCTCCCCCTCCCTTTGTCTTGGGCCTCCACACAGGTGCGGCTCTCCTTCCCCTCCCCATTCTTAGGCTCCCCTTTTCCCTAGTGTACCCTGGGCACTGCCCTGCTCACCCATGAAGAGGAAAGTGAGCATGTATTGGCAGGTGCTCACTACTTCCAGCCAGTTTCTGCAGGGTTTTCTGGCTGCGGGAAGGCATCAGGGCGGTGGAGACTTTCAGGTGCAGCCCTTCTGCCAGCAGGGCTCCTGGACCAGGGGGACAAAGGATGGAGGCTTTGATAGGAGCTTGGGTAACCTTTCCAGTCTGAGTGGCTAAGTCCCTGAGGCCTTCTGCGATTGCTCACAGGAGACTGTGCAAGTGGAGACCTTTGAATCTGGAGCTCCACAGGTCTCCAGGCTCCTGACAACTGATCTTGAAACTTCTCCAGTGGGTGGGTTTGTGTGATCACTGGGCGAGGCTGAGCGGTGGGTTAGGGCCTGACACCCAGGTTCCCCTCCAGGTGCATTAGGAATCTTGTGGGGGAGGGGTCACAGAAGAAGCCAGAGAGCCCACAGACTGGGTCTCAGCCGAGACCATGTGATCTCCAGAATGGCTAGCAGATCCTGGGCTCTCGCCCCATTTCTGTTTGCAGGTCTCCGGGAGTGTCTAGGCCACTGTGGGGTGCAGCCAGGCACGCGGATATCCATGCTGCGCACAAACCCACCAGCCAGTTCCGTTCGGCCGCTGAGTCGTGTCCGACCCTTCGTGACCCCATAGACTGCAGCACATCAGGCCTCCCTGTCCATCACCAGCTCCCGGAGCTTGCTCAGACTCGTCCTGTCCATCCAGTCAGTGATGCCATCCAACCGTCTCATCCTCTGTCGACTCCTTCTCTTCCCGCCCTCAATCTTTCTCAGCATCAAACCCACCAGCACAGCAGGTCAATCAGGACAGAGTCCAGGGCTGCTATTGTTGTGATAGGGCAGCCAGGATTTCAGGCCCCCAAAAGGAACCTTCACTTCGCAGAGCACACTGGAGTCAGCGGGAGGAGTTGGGGGCGTGACACCAAGGCCCACCCCCAGGTGCTTTAGGGACTCTGTGATCTCTAGTGTGGCCAGCGGATCCTGGTGTGTCTGTGGGTCTTCGACAGTGTCTAGGCCACTGGGAGGTGCAGCCAGGCGTGTCGATATTCCAGCCAAGCACAAACAGCACAGGTGGTTTCCACCTTTAATTTCAGTCCCCATGACATCCACCGAGGGAACTGTTAGGGGAAGCACACTGACTGAAACCACCCACCCTGGCCAGGCACCATAGTAACTATTTGCATGAGTTGTTTTATGACAGGAGGTCCTGCTGAGGAACACGGAACTAATTAGCTACCACCAACCGGAAGAGTTCAGGAAAGGTCAAAAGGAGACACCACATGTCCGACCACCTCCCAGAAAATCTTCTCTCTGGCATCCATCTTGGCTGAATAAGGTGTACACCACCAGGAAGGGCTCTGAGTCAGAATGATTGGCTAAGGACAACCCAGAAACTAATCCCATCACCATAAAACCCGAGACTGTAAGCCATGTGGCAGAGCTGTTCTCCTGGGTTCCCTTACCCTCCTGCTCTCCACCCGGGTGCCCTTTCCCAATAAAATCTCTTGCTTTGTCAGCAGATGTGTCTCCTCAGACAATTCATTTCTGAGTGTTAGACAAGAGCCCAGTTTCGGGCCCTGGAAGGGGTCCCCTTTCCTACAACAGAACCACTGCGGGCTGGGGGCTGCCTAGCTGAGGAGGAGGTGCATGTGGCTGGGGACGCCATAGCGTGTCCTGTGCGCTTGGAAAGCTGGGAGAGCCGCTGCAGAGAGGCCACACTCAGCCATCCACCAGCGCAGGGGTGAGCCTCGGGGTTCGCTGCACTGGGGTTGGGGACCCAGCTTGGGCGGAGAGAGGCCAGAGAGGTGGCTGCTGCAACTCCTCTTCCCGGCCCCCAGGATCAACTGGGACAGAGTTCACGGTCGGCCCAAGTGTCAAGGACCAGCCTGGGGACAAGGCTGGCTGCCAGAATTTCAGGTCCCAAACATGGACCTTCACCTCTCAGTGCAGTTAGAGGCCTGAAGACTGACATCTGAGTCCTCCTGAAAAGAGGGAGGAAGGCACTGGGAGATGCAGCTGGGACCAGGCACCCCCAGAGGCTAAGGAGGGCAGGGAGGAGGTGACCGCAGGGACTGGGGGTCCTGAGACCCAGGGCTCCCCTGCTCACCAGCACACAGGATGTAGTCCCGGAAGACAGGAAGATGGCCGGGATGGGGCAGCTGGAGCAGGTGGGGCTCGAGGCCAGGGATGAGGAGGGAGAAGCCGTTGGTCTGTGTGCTGAAGGTGCTGAAGGTTCCACCAAGAGGTAGTTGTAGGAGGGACCCAACACTGTGGTGCCTCCAGCTGCGGACACAGGGTGCACACCAGTTTGGGGCTTCTAAGTTTGGACTTTGGGGGTGACGGCCCCAGAGGTCTACCCTGGGACCAGGGTCTACCCTGAAGCCCAGCTCCCACCCAGCACAGAGCTCCACAGTGCCTCAGCGAGATGGGGAGGTGGTCCCAGAAATGTCTCCACGTGGCCCAGTTGGGGACCCAGGCACAGCCACGGCCTCCTGCCCAAGGTGTATTTCTGTCTCCATAGAGCCCATCCAGGTAGTGAATTCTAGGATCCAAGCCTGGCTCAGGAGTACAAGGAATAAGGCAGTCATGCACTCCTGGGCTGGAGGTGATGGGAAGGGGTGTGAGGACTCTGACTCCAGAGGTTTAAGTCCAAGCTCTCCCCTTAACCCCCTTCCCTGTTCCATCGTTTCAGGTACATCTGTCCAACCTACATCTTTCTCATCTCTTGAAGGAACCCCCCCAGCCCTGGCAAGAGATCCCAGCCTCGCCTCCCTCCCACCTTGGCATCGGGAAACAGAGAGCCAGACCCAGGGGTCCTTAGGGCTTCAGGGACTCACCAAGCTCCAAAACGGAGACGATCCATCGCAGGAGGGCACTCACCTGGAGGCCGGTGGAGGCGGCTGGCCTTCTGTAGAGGGGAGTCACACAGGAGCCACTGCGGCTCTGAAGCTTTCTGTCTTCTGGCCCAACCCCTGGCTCTGACCCCTGACCTGGGCTCTGCCCTCTTTTCTGCTCCCTCTGCTGACCTGCACAGTGGACCATCATGAGCTCTGGAAAGGGAGGGTTAACCAGCTCTTTGGGTTCACAGGGTTGGGATCAATAGGGCCGAAAGGGGAGACCAGGGACATGGCTTGGAGTCTGGCGGTGAGGAAGGTGTTTGGACTTTGTGGAGGTCAGGACTGGCTCCCTGTGATGAGCACACTGGCAGCGTCCTGGGCCAGTGGAAGTTGCCGTGTGTGTGTGTACCCTCCACAGCAGGACTCCCCATTTGTCACCCAGGCCTGGCCCCTGTTGGTTAGAGGACCTGCAGGAGGATTTACTCCCTGAGGAGCAACTTAGGCCTCTGTGGGGAGACCTCTGGAGGGAAGGGTTTTATGGGAAAGGCTAAGGGTTGGGGAGCCCCTGCAAGTGCGAGCCCCCTGGGCTGTGAGCACTCCATCCATGCCGGCCGGGCCAGTCCTCACTGTGACTATGGCCCTGTTCAACATGGCTAGAGGCTGCAGAGCAACCACTTTTTCCAGGTCAGGGACTGACACCTTTTTAAATTAATTATTTTTTTTGTCTGCGCCTTGCCTTGTGACCAGGGATTGAATCTGGGCCCTTGGCCATAAGAGGGCAGTCCTAACCACTGGACCTACAAGGAATTCCTAGAATGTCACTTTAAAAATCTTTTTAAAACATTTTGATACAATTTTTAAAGATTACTTTTCTTTTAAAAAATTCTTGGCCACACAGTGCAGCCTGTGAGATCTTAGGTCCCCAACCAGGGATTGAACCCTGACCCCCTGCACTGGGGAGAGGGAGTCGTAGCCACTGACTGGCCAAGGAAGTCCCTAAAGGTCACTTCTCGTTTCTAGTTCCTACAACATGTTGGCGCTATTTCCCATCTTGGACAAACATCCTTGAGCCCATCTTAAACTCAGTATTTTATGATGATGCTGATTTCCCCACCCCTACATCTTGACCCTCCTCACTGGTAGGACATGTCTTTTTTTTTTTTTTTTTGAATGTCACTTCTTTATCTTTTAATTTATTCATTTGGCTGTGTTAAGCAGGACCTTTCATTCCAGCACACAGACTCTATAGTTCTGGCACAAGAGTTCCCCGTCCAGAGGAGCCAGGGGTTGAGCTGCATGGGCTTAGTTTCTCTGTGGCATGTGGGATCTTAGTTCTCCGACCAGGGATCGAACCAGCATCCCCTGCATTGTAAGGTGGATTCTTAACTACTGGACCACCAGGGAAGTCCTGAGCCACGTTAAATGTCACTTCTTTTACGGAAGTCTGACACGCAACTGTCAGAAGCCTCTGTCACGCATCACATTCTCTCCTGGCACAGAATACTTTCTCTCCATCACCATGATTTTTAACGTGGACCATTTTTACGGTCCTCATTGAATTTGTTACAATGTTGCTTTTATTGTTTACATTCTGCTTTTTTGACCATAAGGCATGTGGGATCCTAGCTCCCCAGTCCGGGATCAAAGCCACACCCACTGCATTGGAAGGCAAAGTCTTAACCACTGGACCACCAGGCAAGTCTCCCATCATGGCAATTTTCTGATCAAAGTCTCCCACACACCGTGAGCAACAGAAAAATTGTGCTCATCACTGCAGCCGTCAAGATGGGTGCCCAGCGCATGGGAGACGCTCTGTGAATGAAGGGTGGAGACAGGATAGGCTTAGGCTGACACACCCTTTCTGCCCCTGTCCTTGGCCTCACACCTATGCAGCTTCACTGACCAGGGACCTTCTGTTAAGAGGGATATTTCCTCCTATCCCTGCTCAGCCCACTCGCATCACAGGGCAAGTGATGAGGGTGGTGGGGGCCTGGGTGAGATGAACTTTAGAGTCTAGCCAGAGAGACGCTCAGTCCACGTGGGAAGGTGACCCACCCAGGGGTCCAGGAAGGATGGAAGGATGGTTTCATGCATGAAGTTTTCCTGGGAATCTGGGTAGGAGGAAGGAAGGACAATTTAGCTGTGGATGCAAGTGGACTGTTAGAAGCTGGAAATGTCCTAGGACAGGTGCTTGATTTTTAAAAGGCGTCCGCCAGGGAACATTGGGAGATCAACACAGGAAGGCAGCTGGTGTAAGGCTGGGGAGGACCAGGCTAAAGGGGCCTGCTCTGCTGTCCTCAGGGTACCTCCAGGGGTCTCTGCAAGCTTTTGATGCTTGAGACTAGAGGCAAAACCAGCTCTAGGAGGTCTTTTTTTTTTTTTCAAGGCTGCTTCCCTTCCCCTTCTTCCAGGAAGCTTTCTTGGGTTCACCCTCCAGATTCCCCTCTCCTGATACCATGTGACTAAAAGCTGAGGTCCAAGCGCTCTCAATAAGTTTCCACCCTGTCTTCCCTCCTACAATGCGTGTCCCAGCACTATCCCTGGACCCTAGCTCAGGGCTGTGCCTCTCTCATCCTTTCTGCATGGGAGAAGATGCCATCAGGTGAGGAGAGAATAGGGGACGACAGTTTGGGGGCTGTGCGGGAGTGGGGGCCTCTCATCTCATCCTGACAGGGGAAGTCCTTCTCTGGGTCTGGCCTCCAACACACCCCTCCCGAGCTCTGGAATGACAAGGAAGCTTCTAGATTCCCACTCTGCTCTAATATCACGTTTCTGTCATTTCTCCTTTTCAGTTCTCCTTTGGGGTCACCCTCGGTGTCCCCTCTGCCCTGGGTGGTGGGATGGACAAGGGGTCCACAGGTAATGAAACAATAAATGGGCTCAAGAATTACAAACCCTCCTTTATTGAGAGGGAGACTGAGAAACAATAATTTATCATGTAGCGAACCCCCAGAGGTCCTGTCCCCATGAGCCCTTGGGGACCGGGGAACAGGACAGGGGGCTCCCTGAGCTTCCTGAGGGCCGTGTGGTGGGCAGCGAGGCGACACATTCAGTCCCAGGCACACAGACCCCATATACCCAGGAGGCGAGGAGTCCACACCCACCCCGCCCCAGGAGGCAGGGCGCGGGAAGGCACGATGGCACGGAAGGCTGGGCAGAGTGGCTGAGTGTCAGGGGTCGACAAAGGACACCATGATGTAGCGGGTGCCCCGAGTGGTGGGCAGCCCCTCATGGTAGTGGGTGAGACGGCCCGGGTGCAGGAGCCCCCAGCCCTTCCTGGGGGACGAGATCACACAGTCGTAGCGCAGGAAGCGGCATCCACCTCCCTGGAGAGACGAGAGGGGAAGGGGCTGGAGAGTGCGCAGACGTGGGGACTGGGTGGTGAGCTGCCCCGAGGCGAGAGAGGCCAAACTGGGCATCAGGGAGGGAGGGGACAAGAGGGGTGAGCATCGGCAGATGGGGGACACAGGACACAGGGGGTAGCCAGCCCAGAAGGGGTCCAGAATATGACCCCAGAGGTCACTGGGAGATGTGACGAGGGCAGACAAGGGGCAGGGAGGTGACCGTGCCTGTGAGGGGGCTGGACACAGGGCCTGGGGGAGGGGAGTGCGTGTGTGTCTGTGTGTGTGGAGGGGCCCGGGGGAACCCTGAGTGGAGGGTAGGGACTCACCTCATAATCCAGGCCCTTGTGGTTGAGGGCGACATTGAGGGTGAAGGTGGATGAGTCGTGATGCGGCCGCAGAGAGGGCTGCTCATCCGGTCGGTAGCGGACCACGAAGTTCATCACCGCCCGGGTCTGCGGGCACAGGGGAGGAGAGGCTGGGGGGATGGCCGGGAGGGTTCTCACTGCTCCCTGGGGGCTGCTCCCCCAGAGCTTCCCTCCTGCAAGGTCTCACTCTGTGTGTTTGACTCTTTGCGACCCCATGGACTGCAGCCTGCCAGGCTCCTCTGTCCATGGGATTCTCCAGACAAGAACACTGGAGTGGGCTGCCGTGCTCGCCTCCAGGGGATCTTCCCGACCCAGGGATCCACCCGACCCAGGGATCCACCCAGGTCTCCTGCATCACAAGCGGCTTCTTTACCATCTGAGCCACCAGGGGAGCCCGGATCTCACTCTATGGGGCCTATTTAAATGTTTCACAGGCCAAAAGGCATTGTGTGGAGCCGTCCAGCCAGCACAGGTGTGGGAAGGCGGAGGAGGGAGCAGGGGTGGCGTGCAGTGGCCCACCTTGGTGTGGTAGCCGGGGAACAGGCTCTCGGTCATGGGTCCCACATACGTCCTCAGGAGCTGTAGCCACTGGTCCTCGTAGCCCACCTGTTTCATGTGGATGTCCACAGTGGGCACGTTCTCGTAGCCTCCCGCCAGCCTAGAGTCCTGTGGGTACAGAGCTGACGCAGTGGTGCCAACTTCTCCTCCTCTTGCTCCCAGGCCTTGGAAGTCTGCGCTCCCTCCTTCTGGAAGTCTCCGCCACGTCTTAGCTGACTCACACCTCCTTCCTCTAAGTCTCAGCGAAGATGTCACCTCTTCTGTGAAGCCCTCGGTCCCCCCGCATCTGGGTCAAGTTTCCCACCTGTGACTCCCGCAGCACTGAGGCTGTCCATCACAGACTTCAGAAGCTAGCTCCCTGCTGCTACTGACGGCAGGTGGGGCTGTGGAGGGCAGAGCTCCACCTGCACGTCCAGGTCAGGGGCTGGTGTCTAAGGACCTGCCCAGGGAGTATTTCTTGAATGCACGGTGGAATGAAAGAATACAGAGGTGCCCCCTGTCTGCCTTTTCCTGCTCGGGGACCCCCTCTCTGTTCCCACTCTCCAGATTCCATTTTCCCTCAATCAGGGAAATGCCCCCTCCCTCCTCCTGGGGGCCCCCTCCTCCGCGGTCCAGGCCCCTCACCTCATGCCGGCCTCCTGACCACTGGCCGTAGTGTTCCATTTCCTCCACCAGCTCATCGCACATTTGCTCAGACAGGAGAGGAAACCAGTACACGTCTGGGCAGGGCTGAGTCAGGACGGGGCAGGGGAAGAAGAAAACAGGGCTGGGTGATGCTCCAGAAGGGGACAGGCAGCCAGTGGGAGGAGACAGAAAGCAGGGAGCAGAAAGGTAAGCCAGGACAGGAGAGAACGTGGAGGGACGGGCAGCTGAGCGTGGGGATGGGCTGGTCGGGGGAGTCAGGAAGGGGACCGATGCGGCCAGAGAAGGTGAGAGCAGTGCTCAGAACTCGGCACAGACAGCACGGTTGCTGGAGCCCTGGGTTCTGGGACAGTGGTTTTCAACCTCGTTTTAAAAAATGTCATTTCACCCATACACCAACACACCCAACGGACAAGGGAGGACCACTGGGATGAATGTTGGGCTGGGGGCTGCATGCCTATCAACTCAGCCCTTGCCTTTGTCTTGCCTGAGCAGAAAACCCCCAGGCACCTGGGCAAGGACCCTGGGAGAACCCCTCATCCAGGTGGTGGGCCCCAGGGGCAGCGGCCATCCCCTTGGGCCGGGGTCCTGAGCGGGGCTCACCTGTTCCACGAGCCCCTCCCCTTCCAGGGCCCGACTGTAGTTCTCGTGAATATACTGCTCCTTCCAGTCCTAGGGGAGAGTGGGGGGGTGCTCCTTGACCTTTGCCCTCTTCACACCACTTGCTCCCACCTGGGAGGACCCCTGCCCAGGCGGCAGGCGACCCTGCCCAGTGCGCACGCGCGTGTGATGGGGCCGGGGCGTGGCATTCCCCTTCAGGGAAGGCCCGAACCATCTGAGCCAGGGGCTGCCGACTCACCAGGGGGTTGTCAAAGATCTGCCAGAGGTCAGGGTGCAGGTGGTCCGTGTCATACCGGGAGGTGGCCAGGAGGCGGCCAAATTCATGCTGATTGCTGAGGTGGAGGAAGATGCCCTGGCAGTGGGCAGAGGGTGTAAGGAGGGCGATGGGGAGCCAGCGTGCTGCCCCCCAGCGCCCCCACCAGGAGCCCCAGGCCCCCTCACCTTGTCCCGAAGGCTCTTACAGAAGGCCATGTCTGGGTCGGTGTCGCTGCCCGAGAACACCTCCCGCTGGGGTAGCTCCATCCTCAGGGTCTCCCCACGGATCACGTAGGCCTGGGATATGTAGGGCACGTTCCACACGCCCCTGGAGGCCCACACAGGGGTCAGCTAGGTGGGTGCCCCCTGCGGGCGGCCCCCTGCCCCCCCCCACCGTCCTGCCCAGTTCACCCCTGGAGCCCCTTCCCTCGGCAGCTGAGAGCTGCGAGGTCCCTCTTGCTTCCCCAGGGAAGCCCTGCTGGTCACAACCCTCTCACACCCGGCTCCACCATCAGTCCTTAGCTACCCCACAACCCAGCACGCCTTCGTGGTGGCCACATGGGGCCCCCGAGTTCGGGCCTTTGGGGCAGGATGGAGGGGTCTGGGAGGGCTCCTGGGTTGGGGGAGGCTGCAAGACTCACACTCGCTTCCTCTGCACCAGCTCCACGTAGTCCTCCGAGCGCGCGTAGTACTCGTCGGGGCTCAGGGCCCCCCAGAAGTTAGACCACAGCTTCCCATGGCGAGACAGCATAGGCGCTATGACCTTCCTGTGGACAAGCGCAGATGAGGGCAGGGAGGAGGCAAGCCCCATGGCCAGAGCGGGAGGTGAGGTTCCCTGGGGACTAATCTGGGGGCCCTCTGGCCAAGCCCGGTGAGAGAGACCTGTTTGCTTCAATGAGGATGCGCAGGGTCTGCGGGTTGGTGATGACGGTGTCAGCGTCCAGGCTGAAGTAGAATTCACACTTGGGGTCCTGCCGGCAGATGTCCCTGGAGGGAACAGACCAAAACACAGATGAACAGGAGCAGGTGGGGGGGGGGGCGGGGGCTGGGTAGGGGGTGGAACTCCCCTGACCCGCAACCCGTGGAAGAGAGAGGAGGGAAAGGGAGTAGAAGGAAGCTGACCAGCTGGAAGTCAGGAGGGAGGAAAAAAAGACCGTGGGGAGCAGGGGAAGGGAGGGAACGGTGCAGGCGCCCCGCCCGAGGCTCACTCACATGGCCATGTCCCTGGCCTCTCCTGGGGTCAGGGCTTCCTCGGGCCCCACCAGCTTCACAGCAGAGAAGTGGTCCTGGAGCTGGGGCCAGGAGTCATCGATGTGGGGCTCGTGGTACACCTCCTGGAGGTGCGGGGAGAAGAGACTAGAGTGGGGACGCCGGGAGGGCAGAAAGGTGGCATCTAAGGGACAGGACGGGGCGGGAGGAACACTTCCTGCAGGAGGAAAGGCTACAGGAAGGAGTCTGGGCTGTGGGGAGAAGTCTGATCTGGGCAGCAGGGGTGGGGAGGTCCCTTGGGAGGGAGAGGCTGGCAGTCGGGGTGTCTCACGTTGTTGTGCAGGAAGAGCGTGACCCTGTCGGGGGGGTAGTCCAGGAGCAGCAGCCGCTGGAGGAAGCGGGGCAGGAACGGGGTAGGTTGTTCCACAAACACAGCCAGAAGTACCCGGGGGGGAGGCTGGAAGATTCAACAATGTGACAGGTCTCAGAGGAAAGCCCAGCTCCCCTACCCAGTTTGTCCTCCGCACCCTGCCAAGTTTAGTGGAGGGTGGGGAGGCGGGGGGATCTCCAGGGGCTTTGCCTCCACCCCTACTGCCCAGCACCCTCCTGGTACCCTCTGCTTCAGAGCACTCTCCCACCCACCCTGGCACCCCCTCCTCACCTGCCCCCCCGGGAGTGGCCTCCGGTCCTGGTTACAGAAGCCACAGCCTCCTTCAGGAGTCCAGCCGTTGGGGACGTAGTTTCCCAGGTAATTCAGCTGGAGCTGTTGGGAGAGGCGGTGAGAAGCTGAGGTGGGGCCAGGGGTGAGGGAGGTGGGGGCAGGGACCGGAGAAGGGCAGGGGGAGCGTGGGCACAGAGAACCTCTTCCAGCTCCTGCGCTTCCGGGGCCGGGGAGGTCTCACGGCTCGGAAGGCCTGGAGGAAACTGGGGGGCTGTGGGATCAGGACTGACTGGGGCAGGGGCTGGGCTGAGGGGAGAAGCGATTGGAGCACCTTCGTGGGACCGTTCCCATGGACTACAACAGGAAGCGTGTCGTAGGCCACATTCCGGATACGCACTCGATTCCGACCAAACTTTAAAACCACCTCATCTGGGGAAGAAAGTCCAGGCTTTAGACTCCCTTACTCTAGAAACTGCCAATCAGCAGGTGCTTCTAAATACAGTGGAGGTGGTGGTGGTGGGGGTACCCAGGTGTTCTAGAGGATGAAGGACCGTGGTCCATGGGGCAGGGATGGGATAACGTCTCTCTCTGAGGGCACTGGCCAGGCTGCTGCCACCTGGGGAGCCCCATCACTTACTACCTGTGCCCCCCGGGGAAGTCTCTGGCCCCGCAGGGAGGTGGTTTCCCCATATGTAACCAGTGGGTAATCACAGACCGCCTTTCATAGGATTGTTATGTTCAATGAAATTCAAGAAGGAAAACCCTGACCCAGAGCCTGGCACGTAGCAATGGACGTGTACAACAGGGGCTGCTGCTATTCCTGGTAGCAGAGTGCACCTTATTCTGTGGGCCATTCAGACTTTTGCTGAAGTTAACACAGAGGTGAGCTGAAGTTCACCCCTGATCTACCAGGAGCCCCGCCCACATTCAGGATCCCTAACAGCCTCTCTCATCGTCCCTTTTCTCATTGCTGTCTCCTCACCTAAAGCCCCGTTGAGGTTCTGAAATATCCGCGATTTATGATCCAGACTAAGGCCGAGTTTCTCCTGGATGGGATGAGGTAGGGGCAGTGAATTAAAGAGGAGCTGAGACATCTCTTCCCACTCTTTCCTCTCTGTGTCTTTCTGAAAGCCTCTTGACTCCTTTCCTTAGGGCCTGCCACCCCCCAGAGCTGCGGGGATGGGGGCCCTTCTCGGCCTCTCCCTACCCTCAGTCCTGGGTCCAGGTAGAGCCGAGTGTAGAAGAGCTGATCGTCATCGTCATCTTTGTACTTCCACTGGCGGACGATTTGGTGGATGGTGGGGGCGAAGCCGATGAATCCTGGCAGGGGGAGAGGATGCGCTGACTCCCAGACTCCCCAGTGTCCCAGGGCCGGTCCCCACTCCCTCGCCCGCCCTCAAGCACCTGGGACACTCCATTCCCCACCACTGCTGGACCCTCTGCCACTCACCACCAGAGTTGAGGAAGCGCTTCCCTGTGCCCACCTCAGGGTACTGCTCTGCTAAGCCCCACTCAGGCCAGCAGAAGCTCTCTGCGGAGAAGAGCAGGCGGCTGCCACTCTGGATGAACTTCTTCAGCAGCTCCGAGGGGCCGCCAGCCAGAACCACATCATAGCTGAGGGAGGCAGAGGGCGATGAGGAGGACGGCCACTAGGAATCTCCCTATCCTCTCCCCTTCTGTCCGCCCCCTCCCCTTTACCTGTCCACAAACATGATGACCATATCTTCCCTCTCTGCATATTTCTCCATTTCCTTCTTGAGCCACCTGACTTTCTGTCCTCCACCGACCGTTCTGGCGACATCACCGCCTCGCCACTCCTCTCCCAGGCCCAGGGTCTGTGGGGAAGACCCAGAATGCCAGGGAGGGTCTCAGGTGGCCAGGTGGGCTCATCGCCCTTACCAGGCTCACCGGAGGGTCCCAGGCATCCAGCCCTTGGCCCACTCTGGGTGGGGGTCCAGGCGCCATCCCGACCCCTTCGAGGGGCCCGGGAGGGTGTTCCTCTCCTCACCCGCACAGTGTAGTTGAAAAACTCCGCTGACTGCAGGAAACGCCGGTATCCCTCTGTCTCCGCTGTGGCCACGGTGATCACCAGCAGCTTTTCTGTCACCAGACAGGACTCAGCACCCAGCTTGCTGCCCCATGTACTCAGATCACCGACCACCTCCCCTCCCCCCACTCTCCCCCACCCCCAACGCTGCTCCTGACCCTGTGTGTGTGTTAGTCGCTCAGTGGTGTCTGGCTCTTCGCGGCCCCATAGACTGTAGCTCACCAGGCTCCCCTGTCCATGGACTTCTCCAGGCCAGAATACTGGAGTGTGTTGCCATTCCCTTCTCCAGGGGATCTTCCCGACCCAGAGATCGAACCCAGGTCTCCCCCACTGCAGGCGGATTCTTCACCGTCTGAGTCACCAGGGAAGCATACCCTCTTTTCCCTTATCCCTTCTTAAATTATTCTAACCCAGGGAAACGTCAACCCCAGTGAGAGCGGAATGCTAGTAACACTCAGAAATTCGCGGTCAGTGAGCGAAGTGGAGCGGAGGGGTAGCTGGACACCCCAGTTCTGGGCGAGGCATCGTGTGATTCAGCCCTAGGGAGCCCGCTGACCGAGGGAGAGGCCAGCCTAGATCCCCCTCCCCGGCCCAAGCCCGCAGACACGTCAGCCCAGCGCCGGTCGTCCCTCCTGGGGTTCTCACCTGGGTTGACGGGATCGCTGCCCCGGTGTCGATCTGAGGCCGAGGCGGCAGGAGACGGCGACAGCAGTAGCAGCAGTAGTAGCAGGGGCCGGAGTCCCGGGCCCGAGGCCATGGCGGAGAGCGGGCCGAGCTGCACACAGGCCCGCATCCGGCTCTGGCTGTCTGCCTTGGATCCCAACTCGGGAGAGGGGCTCTAGAAAAAGGACCGGGGCTACTGTACGGCCAGCAGCTAGGAGGAGCCCAGTTGGGGCTCCGCCCTGGGGGTGAAAAAAAAAAAAGGCGTAGCCGGAGGTTACAGAAAACTCCAGATGCCGGAGCCCTAGACAAGGCGAGGATTGTCCCAGGCCGCCGGCAGAGCTGTACGAGCGGAGGGGGCGCCCGGCCCGGAGGCGGGGGAAGGGCAGGGAGTGCGGCTGGCGATCCCGAGCCGAGGTTCTTTCAGAGCCAGCCCGGCCCCCTGCCAGCCTAACACTTGAGGAAACTGAAACGCGGAGAGGGGAAGTGACCCCTTGAGGGTCCAGGAGGACCCGGAGGCGGGTCTTTGCCACAGCCCAGCCTGGAGCAGCCGGGCGGAAGACCGGGAGAGCTAGGCAGTGGGGCCGCGCCGAAAGGGGACGGCGGCAGGGACGGAGGGGGCCAAGGAGGCTGCAGTCTCAGGAGGGCTGGGGGTTGAGGTTTTGGCAGAGGATCCTCTGGGACTTCCCACTTAAGCCTGCCCATTTTCTTTCGCTACTCTGGCCCATCATCTCCACGGCCCGGGGGAGGGGCTCCAGGGGCTGCCTCTGTGATGATTCTACGTTCGGAAGGGCCAAAGGAAAATGACGTTTCTTGAAAGATCGCTGGCACCGTCTCTTTAAAATGACCCATTTCGGGGGTTCCGAAATAACACAGCTGCACCGAGGCCGGAAGTAGTTTTGCCCGTAAAAAATATGGCGGAAAGCTTTCTGGTCTCCAAGGGAACACCGCGTAATTAGTCAAAAACCTGTGGGCTGACTCCGCGCACGCGCAGGAGCACTCGTCGCCGGACGTCATGATGCCCCGACCCACTGCACGTGATTTAGCACGCGTGCGCAGTAGGTCCATCTTGCAGCTGTGTTGTGGAAATGGTGGAGAAGAAAACTTCGGGTAAGTGAGCTTCTGGCTGTTGTCCCACTCTCTTCCTCTCAGATTCGAACCTGGCCGAGGATTCCCTCACCCGGTTATTAGTCTCAAATCCCTCCTCCGGCGCTCGGGTACTGACAGCCCCCTAAACCCGGGGCAGCTCCCCTTCTGTTCACGTTTTATTCATGCCTGCTGCAAACCGGGCGCTGGGGATGAAGAAAGAAGGAAGATCTTTTGCATCCAAGAGCTGCTTTCCGGGAGCGGGCCGACACGCAGATCTACCATTACGTTTCAGAGTGATACGTGCTATGGTAGAGGGATGCAAAGCTCCTGGACTCAGGGAGGAGTGGCATCCAGCCCAACTTCTGGGAAGGAGAGGATAGGGAAGGCTTGGAGGGAAAGAAAACGCTTGGACTATGTCTTGAAAGTTATGGTTTCGCTTCGTGCAGGTGCGTGGGGACTCCTTCCCTGCAGCGGTAATTGCAGGCGCCAAGGCAGGAGAGCAAGAAAACGTAGATCGCTTAGGAAATCAAGTTCACAGTTCCAGGGCTTGTGGAGGAGAGAGAGGCTGGAGGACAAGGGAAAGGTCCCCTTGAAAGGCATTTTAAACACTGCTGACGAGTTTAAACTCTATGGAGAGGGCAGTGAAGAACCTTCAACGGCTTTTAACGCAGGGGATTGACGCAAACAAATTTATCTCTTAGAAGAGGACTTAAGTGCAAAGGGTGGATTGGAGGGGCTATAGCCACGCTGTCCGGTAGAAATTTCTGGGATGATGGGAATGTTTTTAATCAGCACTATTCAGTATGGCAGCCAATGGCCGCCTGTGACTATCGAGCACTTGAAATGTGGTTGGTTAGACTGAGGAACTTAATTTAAAATTGCATGCATTTTAATGAATTACATCTTAATTAATCTACATCTAAACTAAAATAACCTCATGTGGCTAGTGGCTGCTTTATTATGTAGCACAGGTCCAGAGATTGGAAGGCCAGTTAGGAAGCTATTGAGTAATCCAGATAAAAAGTGGTGAGGGTGGGAGCAATCTACCAGATTGACTTGTAATAAATCCAGTCATGTCCTCTTAAAACCCCTCACTGGATCTCTGTCACCCTCACCATAATCCAAGCCCAGGAAATTCCCTGGTGGTCTAGTGGAATGGACCCTAAGGACCTTTCACTGCCAAGACCTGGGTTCAATCCTTGGTTGGGAAACTAAGATGCCACAAGCCTTGCAGTGCAGCCAAAAAATAAAATATGATTCCCCAATCCAAATTCATATAGACACTTAAAGGTAATATTCTTAATGGTCTGCCTGACTTCATTGAAGGGATTCCCTGGTGGCTCAGAGGTTAAAGGGTCTGCCTGCAATGCTGGAGACCTGGGTTCAATCCCTGGGTTGGGAAGATCCCATGGAGAAGGAAATGGCAACCCACTCCAGTATTCTTGCCTGGAGAATCCCATGGACGGAGGAGCCTGGTGGGCTACAGTCCATGGGGTCGCAAAGAATCAGACACGACTGAATGACTTCACTGACTTCATATCCCCTGCCTACATACTTTATAATACCAGCCATATAGAACTTTAAAAAATGTATTGAAGACACTGCAGTCTTTGATCCAGGCCTTCTCTCATGCTGGTACCGAAGTCTAAGACACGTTCCCCTCCTCCAATCAGGCTAACTGCTGTCCATCAGTCAGGCCTCAACCTAGGCTTACTTTCCCCTGGAAAAGCTTCCTGACTACCCCAAGACCTGGTGGCTCAGACGGTGAAGAATCTGTCTGGAATGCAGGAGACTCGGGTTCAATCCCTGGGTTGGGAAGATGCCCTGGAGAAGGAAATGGCAACCCACTCCAGTATCTCTGCCTGGAGAATTCCATGGACAGAGGAACTTGGTGGGCTGTAGTCCATAGGGTCTCAGAGTCAGACAGGACAGAGTGACTAACACACACCCCAAGAACAGGCCATGTGTTTCTGTTGTGTGTTTCGTAGTACTTTGCACTTCCCCATCCTAGCATATACTCTCCTGTACTGTGCTTGTTGATGTGATCATTTATATCCCCCACCTGATGTTAAACTCTGGTTGTCTTCCCAGAACCCAGGGCACCGCCTGGTACTAGGAAGGGAGGCAGTATAGTGCAGTGATCAAGAGGATTTTTTTGATGCTGGGCAGTTCTGGGCTTGAGTTCTGACCCAGGAGCTGCTTATTAGCTGTGTGAACTTTGGACAGGTTTCTTAACCTCTGAACTCCAGTAAACTGGAGATGATAGTGATAGCTGTCTCATAAGGTTGATGTAAAGATTAAAGGATTCCCTTTATGCAGAGAGATTAGTACAGTCAGACCTCAGATATGCAGGCTTGATTCTCAACCACCGTGATTAAGTGAGTATCACAATAAAGTTGAGTCACACCAATTTTTCGATTTCCCATTGCATATAAAAATTATGTTTACACTGTAGTCAATTAAGTGTGCAGTAGCATTATGTCAATATATATGCTTTATTAAAATATTTTTTTGAAATTTATTTGGCTATATTGGGTCTTTGTTGTGGCATGTGAGATCTTTCTTTTATTTTTTACTTGTGGCATGTGGAATCTATTAATAGTTCCCTGACCAGGGTTCAAACCCAGGGTCCCGTGCATTCTAAGAACAGTCTTAGCCACTGGCCTACCAGGGAAGTCCCTGTGTATGCTTTAATTTAAAAATACTTTTTGCTAAAAAGCACTAGCCATCATCTAAGCCTTCAGCACATTGTAACCTTTTTTGCTGTTGGACTTCCTTTGTGGCTCAGATGGTAAAGCGTCTGCCTACAATGCAGGAAACCCAGGTTCGATCCCTGGGTCGGGAAGACCCTCTGGAGAAGGAAATGGCAATCCACTCAGTACTCTTGCCTGGAAAATCCCATGGATGGAGGAGCATGGTAGGCTGCAGTCCATGGGGTCGCAAAGAGTCGGACAGGACTGAGCGGCTTCACTCACTTTCACTTTTGCTGTTGGAGGGTTTTGCCTCAGTGTGGGTGGCTGCTGACTGATCAGGGTGTGGTTGCTGAAGGCTGGGGGGCTGTTGCGATTGCTTAAAATAAGGCAGCAGTGACGTTTGCCACATCGGTTGACTCTTCCTTTCATGAAGGATTTTTCGGTAGCCTGCAATACTGCTTGATTGCGTTTTATCCAGAATAGAACTTCTTCCAAAATTGGAGTTCATCCTCTGAAACCCTACCGCTGCCAGGGTTTTACATCAACTAAGTTATGTAACGTTCTGAATCATTTGTTGTCGTTTCACCAATCTTTACAACATCTTCACCAGGTGTGGTTTCCATCTTAAGCACCACTTTCTTGACTCATCCATGAAAATTGTATCATAAGATTGCAGCAATTCAGTCCCATCTTCAGGCTCCTCTTCTAATTCTAGTTCTCTCACTATTTCCACCACGTCTGCAGTTACTTCCTAAGTCATCCTTGAGGGTTGAATCAGCTTCTTCCAAACTCTGGTTCGTGTTGATATTTTTTCCCTCTCCCATGAATCACAAATGTTCTTCATGACATCTAGAATTCTGAATCCTTTCCAGGAGGTTTTCCATGGACTATGCCCAGCTCCATCAGAGGAATCATTATCTATGGTAGCAACAGCCTTATGAAATACATGTCTTAAATAATAAGACTTGAAAATCAAAGTTACTCCTTGGTTCGTGGGCTGCAGAATAGTATTGTGGCATGAAAACAACATTGATTTTGCTGTACATCTCCATTAGAGCTCTTGAGTGCCTGGGTACATTGAAAGGCATCTTTTCTCCTGAGAAGTAGGTATCAACAGTGGGCTTCAAATATTCAGTCAACTATGTTATAAACAAATGTGCTGTCATCCAGGCTTTGTTGTTCCATTTATAGAGCAAGGGCAGAGTAGATCTAGCCTAATTCTTGAGGGCCTAGAATTTTCAGACTGGTAAATGAGCACTGTCCTCAACTTAAAGTCATCAGCCACTTGAGCCCCTAACAAGAGAGCCAGCCTATCCTTTGAAGCTTTGAAGTCAGGGATGGACTTCTCTCTAGCTAGGAAAGTCCTGGATGGCCTCTTCTAATAGAAGCTAGTTTGTCTACACTGAAAGTCTATTGTTTAATGTAGCCACCTTCATTAATTGTCTTAGCTAGCTCTTCTGAGTTTTCCTCTTTTGGCCAGACCATGCAGCATCCATGATCTTAGTTCCCCAACCTGGGATCAAACCTGGCCCCACAGCACTGAAAGCATAGAGTTCTAACCACTGGAGCACCAGGGAGCTCCTTTAGGTCATTCTTGCTGTAGCATTTATTGCACTTTGCACTTTTATATTATGGTGACATCTTCTTTCCATAAACCTCACGAACCAACTTCTGCTAGCTTGGGACAGCTGACTGGTGGAGCAGCCAGAACTCACACCCATTTATCCATTACATTAGCTGTCCTGAGTGTGACTGGTTCCCGTTGAGTGAGAGTTGGTTTGCTTGGGGTGAGTTTGGAGTGGAAGAGAGGTAGGGAAATAAAACGTCACATGGACTGTGCTCTCACAGCAGAGTGGCTGTGAAGTTAGACACATGAGAATTCAGCAGGTTTTCCTATGGAGGAGAAAGTACCAGTTGAGTGGGGGGTGGGGGTGGGGGTTGAAGATGCAAGGGAGGGGGAAGACTTGAACTCAGAGTGAAGGATTTGGGTTTAGCAGTGGGACTTGCGGGTGCATCCACTTGGAATGGAGGGAGACGGGGGTACCCGTGCAGTCATGATTGAGCGTGGGCTGATGGATAAGCATCTCTCTGTGGTGGCTTGTCCTTTGAGCTGGAAAATGAGATTGCTGTGCGTAAAGGCTGAGTGCCTCAAGGTCCCGGTGGTGCCTGGGAAAGCCAAGTGCACTGTGGTCTCCACCGGCACAGTTGTGTGGTTTCTGCCAGCAATGAGAGGTCTCTAGGAGACATTTCACTGCCCAGGTCTGGGATTGGGAGGAAAGAATGGGGCCCAAAGGATGGAAACCAGGCATGAATGGCTGAGACAGTGGTCTTAGGTGGCTGAGAAGGAAGCAGCCAGAATGGGCGATACATTGGGAGGAGATCCAGGGGCCAAGGGTTTGGGGACTAGGGTGAGGTCAGAGAACTGTGGCTCCCACCCCCTGGACATCTTCCTTCCACCCACGGCCCAGAGCCGAGGCTGCCCAGCGTCTCTCTTCTCTGCTCCCGTAACTCTTGTGGCCCTGTCCCATCTAGTTCGCTCCCAGGACCCTGGACAGCGGCGGGTGCTGGACCGGGCAGCCCGGCAGCGCCGCATCAACAGGCAGCTCGAGGCCTTGGAGAATGACAACTTCCAGGACGACCCCCACGCAGGCCTCCCCCAGCTGGGCAAGCGGCTGCCTCAGTTTGATGACGACGCAGATACTGGTGAGGCGGGTAGAGGAGGAACGGGGCGCCGTGGGGTGGTGGTGGTGGGGCAGGCCCGGGAGGCAAGGCTGCAGGAAGAGGGAAGAGCCTGGCTGGGTCAGGGTTGTGTAAGGATGTCGGGCTGGGGGATGGATGGCCTGCGAGCTCCTCTGGCTCCCTTCAGCCAAGCCCTCTCCCAGTCTCTGCCTCAGTTTCCTTTCCTGTGTGTAGAATAAAGAAGCCAGGGGGAGATGAGCCCTTAAGATTGCCTCTGGCTCTGATGTGGAGCTTTAGGTATCAGGAGTGTGGAGATGGAGGAAGGCTCGGGTTGGAGAAGCGGGAGGCAGGGAAGGATGGTAGAGAGAGGCCAGCTTAGAACCTGGCAGGCACCTGGGCAGGGAAGGGACACAGGGGCATTGGGAACAGTGGGGCAGAGAAGCCGGTGTCTTCCTGGGTGAGGGCCAAGTAACTCATCGCCCTTGATGTCTAGGAAAGAAAAAGAAGAAAACGCGAGGTGATCATTTTAAACTCCGCTTCCGAAAAAACTTTCAGGCCTTGCTGGAGGAGCAGGTGAGAGGAGCTGGCTGGGAGGACCCCACGGGGCAGGGATGCACCTGGCGAGATCCCTGTGTGGGTGGAGCAGTCAGAGCCGGCCCTGCCCCCTTGTCTCTGCAGAACCTGAGTGTGGCTGAGGGCCCTAACTACCTGACGGCCTGTGCAGGACCCCCGTCCCGGCCCCAGCGCCCCTTCTGTGCTGTCTGCGGCTTCCCCTCCCCCTACACCTGTGTCAGCTGTGGCGCCCGGTACTGCACTGTGCGCTGTCTGGGCACCCACCAGGAGACCAGGTGAGAGGGGCCTCCCCTGGCCCACACCCTCCCCCTCCTCCCTCCAGCAGCCTAGGGACCCTCTGCTCATCCAGGGCTTCCTCTGCCCGCAGGTGCCTGAAGTGGACTGTGTGATCCTGGGTGTCCCCAGAGAGGAAGGCCCCGTGCATCGCCCAGCTGCAGAGAGAGCGTCACCGAAGGAAAAGATGCTCCTCCCGGAGCAAGAGGGCAGCCCAGCAAAGCCCATGTCCTGTCCTCCAGGGAGACCAGCCTCGCTTCCAGGGCCGGAGGCAGGGTGGTGCCTGAGCCCTCAGAGTGCAGTTGTAATAAAAGGTCTCGTGTGAGGAGGAGCCTGCCCGGGTGGTTCTGTGGGATTTTGGGGGTGAGGCTGGTGGGTCCCTTGTTTCTCGAACTCGCTGCTCTGTGTCTTTTCCTCCTACCTGTCAATCACTCCTTCCATTGTCTGCCCCTCTGGGTCCCTGACCAGGAGAGATGCTGTCCTATTCTTCCGCTATGTCATTGCATTTCTCGGCTGCTGCTTTTGGTCGCTTTTTTGGTTATTGATCTAGTTTTTTTTTGCATTTTCTTTCTCTAGTTCCTCTGAGTGTATTTTGAGTCCCAGGACTGGTGATGGGAAAGTGGAGTGAGGGCTGGGGATGGGAATGTAGAAGGGTAACACAGAAGGAGCCAGCCCTGTCTTTGTCTCTGATTCTTACCCAAAGGGGAGAGACTGGGCCCTTGTCCTTGGTGCCGCCCATCCAAGTTGTCCTTAGGAAGCCCGTCTTATCATGGACTGTGGTGTGTGAAGTTAGTAGTAGTAGAGAAAACCCAGACATTTCTGGGAAGCGTCAGGGAGTTCATGGTACAGAGGCCTCTGTTCTTGGAGGCCCTGATGCTATTAATATAACCTTGTGGCCCTAGAGCTTCTTAAACCCACACCTTTTCTAAGTGGATTATAAGCCGTGAGCTGAAAAACGCCTCGGAGCTGCTGTCTTGAGGCTGAGTACCTCTTTGCAACATAGCAAAGCAGATGCTTAGGAAATATCTGTGACACAGGTTATTTCAATAAGATATTAGTGAGATCCAGCCAGGCTGGTATCAGGGGCCGCCTTAGGCTCTTCTCCCCGCTTTGGGGGACTTTCTTGTGGTTGGGCTTTCTCGCAAGGTGTTACCAGTCTCTTCCTGGGAAGTTGCTTGCTCTTTCTTCTGGAGACTGGTGGTTGGGCAAGTGGTGTTGGGTGACAGCGTCGTGTTGAATGGTGGTAAGGACAGGGTTTAAGAGACAATCCTCAGCGTGGTGGTTTTCAGAAATGGCTGTAAAATTTTTTACTATCCTTCAAGCATCAAAAAGTGGCTCTTGGTCCCCTTCCCCTGGGATCTGGTCAGACCTAACAACTGCTTGGCCCAGTAGACAACGGTAGAAGAGTGATCATGGGACGTGAAAGGCCAGGTGGTAAAAGACAGTGCAGCTTCTGCCCTGTCCCTCGATACTTGCCTTTGGAGCCCTCGGCTACTTTGTAAGAAATCCAGGCGTTCTGAAGCTGCCATGCTGTGAGGAAGCCCTCTGTGTGTAGGTCCTCCCGTTGGCAGGTCCAGGTGAGCAAGCCTTCAAGCCTTCCCAGCCCAGGCTTCCATCATAGTAGTGAAGCTGCTTCCTGATGATTCCAAACCCCAGACATAAGTCACCCTCACCCATTTGAGTCTTCCTAGCTGTGTCCTCAACATCTTGGAGCAGACACTGGCCATCTCTGCTCTAAATTCCTGACCTACAGGATCTATGTGTATAATAAAACAGTTTATGCCTTTGAGCCTTGGGATGGTTGGTTGGACAGCAATAGTAACTGGGACATCAGGAATTCAGTCTACTGGCTGCTGACTCTTTGGCCTAGATTAATTATCTTGCTCTCAGGCAGGGAAACCTTCCTGGGTCCTAGCCTTTCTATTTTCCTCTCTGCCAAGAAGTGCACTCAAGAAAGAAAATAGAAGGAATTTCCTGGCGATCCAGTGGTTAGGACTCGGTGCTTTCACTCAGCTGGGCCCCAGGTTCGATTCTTGGTTAGGGAACTAAGATCCCAAAAGCTGCACGGTGTGACAAAAAAAAAGACCATTTCTTGGCTGAGGAACACCTGTGCTTCGCTGTGATCACCTCCTCCGGATTTCCTGTTGGATTGCTGCTGAGTCAGCACTGTCTCCTTGGTTTGTTTCCTAAGTGTACTGACTTTGTTTCATATTTGTTTGTTTCATATTTGTTGTTCCGCATGGTGTAAGATTTGTCTACTCTGACACACACAGTCTTCGTCTGCTGGCCTTGATAGGATCCCGGGGCCACCTCATGCTAACTGGCTCTACAAATCATTTATTGATCTTTTCTGGGAAGGATCTCCAGACCCTAATTTAAAACTATAATTCCTCAAGGAAAATATTGAGCAGTTTTTGCCAGCTTTCTATGTTCTAGTGGACACTTGGTCCCCACCTCGGGAAATACCTGAGTCTTTGGGAAATCCCTGGTGGCTCAGATGGTAAAGAATCTGCCTTCAATGTGGGAGACCTGGGTTCAATCCCTGGTCAGAAAGATCCCGTGAAGGAAATGGCTACCCGTGCCAGTAGTCTTGCCTGGGAAACCCCCTGGGACAGAGAGCCTGGTGGGCTGTCCGTGGGGCCGCAAATAGTCGAACACTACTGAGCAACTAACACTTTCACTTCACTGTACTACTAATTATTAGTGCTGCTTACAAGGTTGGACAGACCACTTTGCCCCTCTGACTGTTACAGCCACCTCCCAGAAATCAGAGGACTAGAGACTGTACCAGGCCCAGTGCCTGGTTTTCGGTGAGTGCTCAGCTATTGACCTCATTGCCCAAGACCTAAGCAGTTTGTTGAGCTTTTTTATAGCCAGTTCCTTGGAAATCAGAGGCTTCTTGGAACAAGCAGCCGTAGCACCTTGCCCATTACGTGGTAACTAGCTGTCTGCATTTTTGTCTGCTCCCAGCCTGTGAGTTCTCTGAGGGCAGGGACCAGATCTTGCTTCTGTAGCTTCTAGCAAAGAAGAAAATAATGTTAAAAAGGGTTCAAAAGTAGTTCGATAGCCGTTTATAGCCGTGTGACCCTGCTTGATGGACAAAGAAACCAAAACTTAACCCCATGGTCATATGAAGGCACGCAGTCAAGGCTCGAATGTGAAACTTGGCTCAGGTTGGTTTTCCTGAAAGGGGGAAGGGGTGAGAAGAGGCAGGTCAGCATCACGTGGCCCAGGGCCTGTCCTGCAGGTTGTTACACTGAGGGCCTGCGTGAAACCCGCTTCCCAGTGTCTATGTTTCTGTACAGTCCTTTCCACGTGGACTTTGGACTTGGCCTGGGGACAGCCACAAATGGTATGAAAGCCGAGTGTTGGGGGGGAAGGGGTAGGGAATAGCATAAAAAGCATGTGTTCTGGGCAGAGCCCAGTAGGAAGCCCTGATTCGAATGTGTGTGTCCACGTGAGCAGTCCAGCTTACTGGGAGACCATGGATGTATGGAGGAATAGTAAGAAATGGGGATAGAAAGGCAAGCTAGGGACTTCCCTGGTGGTTCAGAGGTTAATCTGCCTGCCAGTGCTGGGGACGAAGGTTCAATCCCTGGTCGGGGAACTAACATCTCACATGCTGAAGGGCGGCTAAGGTGGTGCGCCACAACTGGAGAGAAGCCAGCTTGCTGCCATAAAGAGCCCACGAGTGTGGAGTGTGGCAACTAAGACCTGATGCAGCCAAATTGATTTTTTTTTAAAAAATTGGGCTAGGGCCAGGCAGCGTGCCACGGTGTAATTGTCTTTGTCTTTTTCCTGCAGCACCAGGGTGCTGCTGCCAGGGCAGGCTGATGAATAGGGAGGAATGGGAACTGGGTCACAACGCTCACTTAAGCGGGTTCTCTTAACATCAGAGTCTGGGGATGGGGGCTGGACCCAACACCAGGCGGGACAAGGCAGAGAACTCGGTGGAAGTGGAAAGCTCTGTGGAGAACTGATATGATTTGGCTGCCAGCTGAGGGGAAGGTGGTGAAGAGGAAGTGAAGGAGCAGCCAGAGGCTGCTCTATGAGGCTCAAGAGTTTGGCCTGGAAGAAACTGTGATTTGGGGGGAAAGTGATGGATTCACCCAGCCTGGTGACAACACTCGAGGGCTGCACGACTCCTGAAGCTCAGGAGAGGGCCCAGTTGGAACGCAGGTGTGGGAGGTCTCTACATCCCAGGAGAGTCAGTGCAGGTGAGCAGATGGGATCAAAGGAAGGTTAAGTGCCACGCCACCGCCAAGGGACTCGGTCCTGTATGCAGCACGACGGGATGGGTGCCAGGGTAGACCCTGCTCTCTGCTCCTAACACTGGATGCCAGGCTTCTTTCCCTCAGCCTCAGTTTCCTGCTTCAAGTGTGTACCGGCTCTGCTTGGTGCTGGCTGGGCCTGTGCCAAGCATGCCCACGGCCCCGTAGCCACGTCTGAGCTGGATACCATTCAGTCACACACACACACGCACACCACCAATACACAGGCCTCTGAACAGACCTCCAGTGCCTTTTCTGGAAGTTACTGAACCATCCCCAGAAAAATGTACTTGCTCCAGGCCTGGCTGACTTGACACCATTTCAAAGGGCTTGTCAATTTCTGATATCCACTCTCAGGTCCAGGTAAAGAAACTCTAGACCAATCATGTCCTTGTGCAGCTGTGAGAAAGGTCCAGAGTAAAAGGAATGACTTGTTATCAGTCTGGCCAGAGGGTATCTGCTATTCCAGTCCTTATCTGCTCCTTATTGGGCCTTATCAGTAGTTGTGAGAATGCCACACTCTACAAACTACTTGCAACTCCTTTCCTCCTTTGCCAGATGGGGCAGTCCAAAGGCAGTGGACAGGTGACAGCCTGGGGTCCAGGAACTGATGTGATCCTGGGTGTTGCCTCAGCCACCCCTTGCTGGGTCAATTGCCTCATGACACCTTCAACCCCAGAACAGTTCACAAGTTTATTTACGCATGAATTTATACAGACTGCAAACACTCGGGGACGCCTTGAACCGTTTAACGGCCCGGAACCTAGACTCAGAAGGTTAAGAGGGGTCCAGCCTCAGAGGCCAGAGATGAGTTCTCAGGAGGTCGGTTGTTGGCCACAGAGCATCCGGAGAACCAGAGGAAAGAGGCGTAGCCAGGGCGGAGCTCCCATGGGAAGGCGGAGCCTGAGGCCAGAGCTGGGTGTGGCTTCCGGGCAGGGGGCGGAGCCAGAGCTTGGCTGGCCCTGAACTCGATAACCTGGAGCAGGGGCCCGCGCCCGCAGCCCAGGTATTCCAGGGACCCCTCTCCACTGCGGGCAGTGGGAAGGGAATGGGTCCACAGGCCCGGCTGCCTATACGTAAGCGTTCTTCCCGTACTTGCCAAAGCTGCTGTCGCCCTCTTCATCCGAGGCTGCGGCGGGCAGGCGGGCAGCGAGGCTGGCGGCCGGTATCACGGGGGCTTTGTAGGGAAGCTGGACGCTGGCCGGGGAGAGGACCCGGTCAGAAGGATGTGCGGCCCTTGCCCCGCACTCCGTCCCCGCGGCGCGCCCTCCCTTACCCAGCGGCGGGGTCCCGGTCCTGGGAGCAGCAGCAGTTAGAGAAGAGGCAGATGCCGCCCAGGATGGCGAGCAGGCAGGCGCTCCAGCCCAGGTAGAGGGCAGGGCCCAGCTCGTACCTGGGGACGAGGACGGTGAGCAGGTGGCGCTAGTTCAGGAGTCGCACTGAGACCCACCCACCCGCTGTCCCCCACACTCACTTGGTTCCGGCGTACAAGGGGTCGAAGAAGTCCCTGGTGATGTTGAAGGCATACCAGGAGACGGCCACCATCCCGCAGATACCTGGGGGGAGGAACCGGAGAACCCAGCTAGGCCTGGCGGAGGAAGGGGCAGCCCAGAGAAAGGACATGGGCATCAAGTCCAAGAGCAAGCTTCATCGGATCCCTTTCATTTCCTCTCGCCAGCTACTCACTTCTGTTTCCTACGTCAACGGCAGGCTGCTCCATCCAGCACCCAGGACACACTGCAGCCCACCTTTCTTGTCTAGCCTCCACTCTGCTCCTCGGCCCCTCTTCCCTCTGTTTATCCCACACCTGCCCTGTCCCTCCTACCTCTAGTGCCTGGACCACAGTTTCTGCAGTAGGAATCTGCTCACCAGCTCCTGCTGCTGCTGCTGCTAAGTCGCTTCAGTCATGTCCGACTCTTAGCGACCCCATGGACTGCAGCCTACCAGGCTCCTCCATCCATGGGATTTTCCGGGCAAGAGTACTGGAGTGGGGTGCCATTGCCTTCTCTGTCACCAGCTCCTACCCATCCTCGAAAGCCCAAGCAGTCTTCCCTGATCAGCCCTGCCTGCGCTGACACCCATTTCCTAGGCCTTATGGCTCAGTGCATGAAGGCCTGAAGCCAGCCAGGCTCCTGGACTAGTGGTCCAGCCTGGCCGGCCCCTGGGGCTGTGTCTTCCAGTATGCCGCCTGGCTTCTCTGAGCCTGTGTCCACATCTGGAGAACAGGACAAGACCTGCTCTATCTCACAGGCGTGTTGTGAGGGGATGTGCACAGACATGTTTTGCAAATTGAAAAGGGATGGCAAGTCTTGTGGTACTGTTATTGTGCACAGTGTGTGTGTATGTGTGTGCGTGCGTGCACGCCCTAGCTCTGATCTTCCCAGCCAGACTGTAAGCGCTGGAGGGCAGGAACTCTCACCTTTGGATTCCCTCCCACACCTTGCTCATGCCTAGCACCTAGTGCAGGCTCAAGAAACATTGCTAACGGACTGATTTGTAACCAAGGGATTTGGTGAGTATGGGTGGGGGTGGGGTGAGCAGGGAGAGGGGGCAGGTGTCAATGCAAAGGGGAAGGTGAGGCAACCCTGGGGTCTGGGTTGTCCATCCCACCCCCACTGCAGCACCACCCCCTCCCACTGCAGCGCGGGGTCCACCCATGACTTCCCCCGATTACCAGCCAGGATGTGTAGGGCTCCTGCGGTGGCCGCCAGCTTGGTTTTCCTGGAGAGCTCCAGGCCCCCAATGTTCGTGCAGCGCAGCCCCACCATGCCTAGGAAGAGGCCCAGGAAGCCCAGGAGGATGGCGGTGATCATGAGCGCCCGGCAGGCCTGGATGTACCCTGGGGAAGCGGGGCGCAGCCATGGGTCCCAGAGCCGGCCCTTTCCCCTCCGCCTGCTCTCCAGCCTGTGACAGTCAGTCCCTACAAGCCCTCAAGTCCTCTGCTTCCTCTTTGGGCCCCATCCCATCTGAGGGGTCACACCCCCTCCTTCCCAGGAGCTTACCTCCGCACCCCTCGACCCTCCAGGTGCACTTCGCCTCTACCTCTGTTACAAGGCTTCTGCTCAGCGCCACTTAGACACTTTGGCTAATAATGCTTTGTCCTGGGGGTGATACTCCTTTTACAGGATTTTTTTTTTTTTTTTTAAATTTTTGGCCACACTACTTGGCATGTAGGATCTTTGTTCCCTGACCAGGGATCAAACCTGGTGACCCCCTGCAGTGGAAGCAGGGAACCTCAACCATTGAACCACCAGGGAAGTCCCTGCATTGTAGGGTATTTAGCAGCATCCTTGGCCTCTGCCCACTAGACGTCAATAGCAGTCCCCCCAGACAGGACAATCAAAATCTCTAGATATTGTCAAAAAGCTACCACTAGTTGAGAACCGCCATGCTCTGCTGGGTGTTACAGACACTACACTCTGTGAGCACCCCTCCCCTTGCTCACATCTGGGAGGTCCCATTTATCGCCCTGCACAGTGCCTGACATCCTGAACCCAGCCTCTTCCCGGAGTGACCGATAGGGGGCAGCAGTGGCAGCTTCTAATCTGGAAGGTGGGATACCTGGGCCTAGGACGGGTGTGAGGCAAGCCTAGCTCATATGCTCCTTCCTCAGAGCCGAAGGAAGGAAACGGCTGCTCCCTTTCTGGGCCCCCTTCCTCCTCCTAGGTCTTCGACAGTTGCCAAGCACTCCCAAGGACCTTGCACCCCTTCCCTGGGTGGGGCAGTGCCACCCGTGTTGAAGGGGAAAGGCTGGGCCCCTGCCAGGAAGATGTGAAGTGGCCCAGAGTTGGGGGGCAGGGAGGAGGGGCAAAGTTCCCTGGGAGCATTTTCTCCTTTCCGGTCACTTCCTCTGGAGTTCCCCCAGCCTCTCCCCCTACTTACCCATCCACCCACCCACCCATCCCCACCTGGGCAGACCAGCTCCGGATCCCCAGGGAGCTCTTGTAGATAAGGAGACGTTATTGAAGGGCCCATAAGCAGCTGCGTGGCTGCGGTGTGAGTAAGTGACAGGACCCCCCCAGGACCAGAACTAGCCTGGGAACGGAGTATCGGCTGGCTCTGAATTCCAGCCCCCCAACCACCTGGGTGGCTCAGGGCAGGTCACCATGCAGTTTTCCTGCTCCTGAGATGAGGTTACTAATGCTGCCAATGGCGGGGCTGTAAACAGCACTGAAATGGTGCACGCAAAGCACTGATGATGCCGGGAGCCTCAGCCCATCCCTGGACAGCTGCGTGCTCTCTGCCCTCCCCGCCCGGCTCGCTCGCCCTTGCATCTCCGCCTTTCGTTGTCTTCTGTGCGCAGTCATGAGAGCAGCAGTCCCAGTGGGGCCCCTCCTCACACCACGCTGCTGAGTGGCTGCAGCCAATGTCCCTCCTGCCCACCCACCAGTCTGGCGTCCGATCCTGGTGTCTGACCCAGATTGTACTCAGCTTTCATAGAAGTTCTTTTTTTTGGCGGGGGGAGGGCGGGTCCTGGATGGGATGAGAGCATGAAGCCCCTGTAGCTGCCTCAGGAGACCCTGGGAATAGTAGGGGCAGGGGAGACCCACCCAGACTCCCTAGCAGCTCATAGCATCTCTGATACTCGGGGAGGCAGTTTCCTGGCATGCTGGCCTCAGCTCCTTCCCCTGCCACCCGGCCCCTGCAGCTGGGGACCCTGGAAGGGCATGATGGCTCCAGCAGCCCCCAGTGAGGGCACGGGAGCTGCAGCGCACTGGTGAGGGCCGGGCCGACTGAAGGGCTCCACGGGTTGGGGAGTGATGCGTACTGCTCACAGCATGAGCTCC
The DNA here is from genome assembly GCF_016772045.2 of Ovis aries. Taxonomy (NCBI): domain Eukaryota; kingdom Metazoa; phylum Chordata; class Mammalia; order Artiodactyla; family Bovidae; genus Ovis; species Ovis aries. The sequence goes on along the minus strand of NC_056077.1, from coordinate 35,900,757 downwards.
AGGAACCAGGGAGGGCCTTTTGGAGCCAAAAGAGCTGTAGGCTCCAGCCCACCAACAACCCCAAACACATATGCACACACATCCCTGACTACAGTGCATACTGAGACGTGCAAGAGGTCTCCATTTAAAACAGCCTTCTAGAGCTCGCCGTGGCAGTGAGACCAATGCCCCAGTGGAAGCCTGGTGCAGTTATTGAGACTTCTAAGTATCTCAACCCCCAGGAATCCAAGGTGGGGTTTCCTCTTCACCCCACAAGCCCCAGTACTCTCACCCCAAAACTAAAGTGCTGGATTTGATTGAGCGAGCGTAGACGCCAGCCTGGTGTTAACGTTTTCTGCACATTTCATCTCACATAATCCTCACGACCACCCAGTGAACCAGTGCTATTCTGACCCGAGTTTTAACAGATGGGTCAAATGAAGCTCATCTTATCAGGAGGCACGGAGCAGGTCCAGGGCAGGTGTCAGGGCTGGCACTCTAGCCCCAGTGCCGGCACTTGTAGCCACAAAGACAGAGGGTCATGCTAGAGCAGGGGGCCACGTGGCGCGGCCTCTGCTGGAGTTCCAGACAGAGAGATGCCCCCAGCACTCCTGGCTGCAGGAAGCAGGTCTCCTCACTGCATCTGGCTTCCCTGGGCTGTATGGCGCCCAAGGTCCAACCACAGGCAGCGCCCACCCTCCCTGGGGTCTCTCCAGCCTCCCGCCTCCCTCTGCTCCCTTCGGCTCTCCCCAGCCCGTACCGGAGAGGGCCAGCATGGACGGGAACTCCCAGCAGTTGTGGACGCCCATGGAGTCGGTGGCACAGCTGTACCAGAGGTTCTCGAAGATGGTGTTGGTAGTGATGACATTCCCATGCACGGTGGACACTCGCCAGCTGCTGTGCGCCAGGGTCACCCCCAGCATCAGCAGCCCCACAGCTGTGAGGAAGAAGCCGAAGATCTCCATAGCCACCGGCATGGTGGGCCACAGGCCCCGGGGGAGCCCAGGGCCCCAGAGAGGGGGAGGGGCTGGGCCCCGGGGGAACCCGAGGGGGCTTTGGCCAAGGAGGGTGGTTCAGGCAGGCTAGGGAAAGAGAGGGAGGCAGGCTGCAGCCTCGGCCTCTTCCGTGGCCCAGGTCCGTCTCCGGTGTGTCTCCTGCCCTCTCCCCCGGTCTCTTCGCTTCCCCGCAGGTCCGTCAGAGGAATGAGCCAAGCGCGCACAGCAGCTGTTGACGAGGAGATGGAGGGAATAAACGAAACGGGCCAAAAGTCCACCCCCTCCCCCCTGGCCTCTGGGCTGCCCTGGGCTCCCCGCCCCTCGAGGGTGGGGGGAGAGGACTTACCGGGGAGTGACTAACGGACGCGCCGCCAAGGAGGGGCTCCCATGGGAGGCACTGGGAGCCAAGGGGAAGCGCTGGCTTCTGACTCAGCTTTCGTCGGGGGCCAGAGAATGGAGTAAGAGGGGCAAGGAAAGAGGAAGCGGCTGAGGCAAGAGACCGAGGCTGAACACAGAGAGGCCCCCTGCACCTTTCGGTGGGGAAGGATCAAGGCAGCTGAGCCACCCTCTGAATGCTGGTGAGAACAGTTCAAGAAACTCAGAGACCTCAGGGTTGAGTCTCCAAGGGAGAGTAAGGTTGAATGAGGGAATGGGAAATCTGGGGGAACCCATGGCTTTGGAATCCAACCAACCAGGATTCCAACCAGGTCCTATCCTTGACCAGCGCGCCACGGGCATGAAGTCGGAGCCCCTTGAGCTTGTTTCTGCTTCTGTGAACTGAACTGCTCCTCCTCACTTCGTAGGTTATGTTGAGAATTGTGACCTCATATCAAAGCTCCTTGCGAGTATGAACTGCTCAGTACCAGGTGAATGCCCTGGGTGTCCAAGGCCCAGGTTGAGGCCACCAGGGGCTGTTCTCCAAACTTCCAACTTCCTGAACTTGAATTTCGCCCCTTGTTGGGTTGATCTTTGACTCTCGGCAAAAAGCTTGATCTTGCTGCCAAAGGGGCCCTAAGTGGGATAAATCACAAGCCCAGGACGTGATCCTCTGATAATCTAAGCAGCTCAGAGTTATCAGAACCGTCACCGGCTCTACTAATTATGACAGATTAGAAACCTCTGGGTCCCCACCCCAAGCCAACACTGAGCACCTGTCCTGGCAGAGACGGTCTCATTTCCCACAGCTGGGACAGCTCCGGTTCCCTTCTGGCGAGCGTGGCTGGGGCTCAGTTCCAAGGGGCTCATTCTATACCCAGGCAGTCACACGGGACATCACTGTGCTGAGGTGTAATCCCCATCCTCTTCCCTGTGCCAGGCTCCTCCATGCTGCCTGCAGGTGCCTCCTCCCCTGTCCCCCCAGTGGGGATAAAGAATGAGAGGTATGAAGTGAAGCAAGACAGGCCCAGGCTGAGCCTGGCACGGGCTAATGGGTGTGAGGCCAAGTGGGCTGGGTGGAGACTGGGTTCCAACCTTCCTTCTGCAACTGGGATGTCCTGGGTTCCTGACCTCTTCCGTGACCTCTGCCAAGTCCATGCCAAATGCCCATTTCCTACCCCCCCTGCCCCGCCCCCGGTGGCCCCCCTCCCTTAAGGAGAGGGACAGGGAGGAGGAAGGGGAGGACGCAGGACAAAGGGAGGGAAGGGCGGAGGTTTTGGAGGAAGCTGAGTGGGGGCCTCCCTGGTGTGGAAAACTCCACGCTGAGAGGCAGCTGAGTGGGTCAGAGGAGACATCAGTCTTGCCTGTCCCTTCAGCTCTGCCCTTCCCGCCTCTGGTCAGTTTTTTGTCAGGATTCTAAGGCCATGCAAAGGCCACATCCCTATGCTGCCTGCCACTGCTCAAGGACATGGCTAGTGGTGGGGGAAGGAAGGAAGGGTGTGGGGTCTGGGCAGCTTGGTGGACAAAGGAGAACCCCACAGCAGCCTCCGGGGTAGGCGTAGGAGGGCGCAGAGCAGGAAGGGCACACGTGTGACCCCGTATGCTTAGCCATATATTCCATTTTCTGATCTCCTGGGCCCAACCAAACCCACCCCTTTCTCAACATGGACACAAGAGGTTCCCAAGCCCAAGTCCAGGTTTATTTACACTCATCTCCAAGCACATGATTTGGGGATAGGTGACAGCTCTCAGGGGAGAGGAGGGTGACGTTCACAGAGGACAGGGATGCAGTGCAGGAGAAGAAAGGGACGGCCGGGGGGGTGGGCCTCTCTTCCAGTGTCCTCCACGGGCTCCCACGTGTCCCTGCACAGACGCAGGGATGCCACCTCCTTCAGGATTTGGACTTGGACACAGCAAGTCCGATGAGTCCAGCCAGTCCCGCCACGCCCAGGGCCATGCCTCCAACGATGGCCATGCCCACTAGTCCATCTGGGGAGAGGAAAAGGGAGACTGTCACGAGGCCAAACCCAGTCCCTGCGGGGACCTGGGCTACCACCTCACGGCCTGCTGCTCCTTGGCAGAAGACATGCCTCTCTCCCTGGAGTCCTGGTGTGAGGGGCCCTCAGGGCCGGGGAAAGAAGAGGGTTTGAGGAGGAACTGCCTGGAGGGCATCATCTGAAGAGAGACCAGAGGGTCCAGGCACGGGCGACAGAAGAGGAGTTAAGAGAGTGGAGAGGGGCCCGGGGATGCTGGGGGCCAAGGAAACATGAGGGCAGGGAGTGGAGGGAGGCAGAGGGGCAGAGAGGACGGCCTTCACCTTTCTTCATGGCCTTGTCAATGAGCCGTTCCAGTTCTTTGGCCTGGTTGTTCTGCGGCTCTGTCTGCAGCAGCCCTCGCACATACTTCAGGGCCTTTTCATATTCCTGCACTCAGGGAAAACAACACACACCCCCTCAGAATTCCATCCCTCCGCCTGCCCATCAGAGGGGCCTTCTCTCCGCTGGCCCTGGGGCTCCTCCCTCTCCCTGCACCCCCTCCCTTGCTCCAGCCCCACCTAGAGGAGTAGAGTCCACAAACCACCCCAACTGTGTGGGGGTGATAAGCTGAAGGAGATAACAGCCCAAGGCTTGGGGCTGCACCCCAGTGCTGACATCACTTTGCTCCCCACACCCTCGGCACCCAGATCCTCCGTCTCTCGCCTTCCCTTAGTATCTTGGCCTGCTTTCACCTTGCACCTCTGTACCCAACACCACCCCCTGCCTACTGCCCTCTCTGGCCTGGGCTCTACCCTGGAGGAGAGAGATGAGTGCTTGACCACCCAGGCAGGGTGGAGGGGGAGAAGGAAGTGCTCTGCTTTACCTTGAGCCTGTAGTTCCCCACGGCCAGGTAGAAGACATAATCCCGCTGCTCCTCTTTGCTCCCTTTGGGCAGCAGCTCTGGGGAGTAGGGAGGAAGGAAAAGGGTGAAAACCCCTTCTCTTCTTTCTTAGTGCCTGTGTCCCAGACACCCCCTTCACTCCCTAAATTCACTGTCCTGAGCCTCCACTTCAGCTCCAGTCACTCTGGGCTTCCTACCCAGAGCCGTGGGGCAGCATGAACCCCAGCCAACACTGAGGTGTACGCAGCCCCCATATCAACACTCCAGTCAACTCTGGTTCATCCAAGTGAACTAAAAGCAAATCAGGGCAGTGGACAAGCCAAAGGCATCTCTACTCCAGTTGCTTGCTGCCCAGAGTAGTGTTCAAAATAAGTTTTCACTCCTTCTCTTTTTAAAAAAACAGCTCCAAACTTGCCTTCAACTACCCCTCCCTGAAAGATCCCATCTAACTTTCTAAGTTCAGTGACTTCCCATAAGGTTACGCGTTCAGCTGTACTCTGTGTACTAGAATTTGTTGCTAAGTGGGCAGGTGTTTATACAGCTTCCCAAGCGTCTGTCAACTAGAATGGCAATGTTTAGAGACCACTTCTGCAGCTGTGTCCTATTTCTTAGGAACTGGAGGCTGAGATGATTTGCATTCAGGAAGATTCTTACTTTTATGGATTTACAATAGGTATCTTTGGCTAGTTTAGTGATTGTTTATACACCATTACTTGACCAAGAGAAAAGGGGTACAGAGAAATTTAAAGGTCAAGTATTGTGGCCTCTGACAAATGCTGACCTATCCAAAGTTAACAGGAAACAGTATTTTGATTAAAAAAAAAACCACCATCTGCTCACAGGTTTTGAGGATGGTCTTCTGGACTTTTACGTGACTCGCCCCAAAGGTTTTCAACAATAGCTGCTAAATAACCAATAAGGTGAGGTGAGGGGGCAAAGACAACACGACTGGGGCACATGAAGACAGGAGCTTCTGTTCCCAATTCAGCCATTAATTAAGCAGCTGTCTGACCTGAGACCAGTCCCTTTCCTTCTGTCTAGATGACCAGATCACCAAAGTCCCACGGGGACTGACATGCTATGACTGTCTGGCAAAACACCAATGAGGTAGCAAGTAGCCAAAAGCACACTGGGAGAAGTCAGACTAAGTGCAGCCCTTTCCTGCAGTGAGTTTACTGGAAGATAACTGAACGCTGAGATCCCATGTTGAAAGGATCCCCACACTGGAGATGGAGGGAGCAAACCAGGCCAATGGTGGCAGAGGACGACGATGGCAAGTTGGGAAGGGGAGAGTTGGGGAGTCAGCCTAGCACCTCACCCTCCAGCAGAGCAAGGCCTTTACGGATGTCGTCGTTGTACTTGCTTCGCACCAGGCACCAGGCATATTCAAACTGCGTGCTCTTGGACACCGAGCCTGCTGCCTTCTCAGACTTAAATTTCCTTTCAAATTTCTGCCACAGGAGAGGAGAGGAGTCATTTAGAAGTGAAGGGGGCAAGCTGAACTCTAGCAGGACCTGGGTGTCCCTGTTACCCATCTTCTCCCTTGCCACAACCCCCGTTCGGGTCTTGGGGTACCCGACCATGGGGTACCCCAGGTCCTGCAATCTTCATCTCTGGGACCCAGGCATTCTGCTTCTTAGTGCCGGGTCGTCTCCTTTGTCTCCTTGGACCTCCCCTCTCTGCTTCCCTCCCCCTAGTGGTGCCGAGTGGAGATGCCACCTGGTGGCGGCCCCAGGCACCGCTCCCGGAGCAGCTGACCCCGGGAGGCTGGCCTGAACAGTAAACAACAGGCTGTCAGAATAGCTCAACAACAGTCCAGCCCACGCGGCCCCTCGTCGGAGACTGCTTCTCTCAGCCCCACCCTGCCTAGTCTGGACCCTATCTTATCTGAAGGAAAAAACCGTAATAAACCTGCCTACTTCCTGTTAGAGCTACAAAGATTGAGACATCCCCTACAAGGGACTTAGCGCTGTGCCGGATCGAGTACTATGTGAAACTTTACGGTGGTCGCTGTGTTCCCCCGCCACTGAAGGAGCACTTAAAATCAAGTGCCCGCATCCTGACCTCGAGCTTCTGGGAGAACCTAGCACCCGTCAGACTCCAGGCCCCGAGTCTGAGGCGTGGTGGCACAGGAAACTACAACTCCCACTAGGCTCTGGGGCAAAGTGGACCCTCTGGGCAAGAGCCGAACGCTGCTGGGGCTGCCGGGAGCCGTAGTTCGGCTTCTCTAGGCAAAACTGATGCTGGGAGGAGAGTTTGGCCCCTACCCGACTCTCCTCAGGGCCCGCCCCTCCGAATCTTCCTTTTCCCTCCCTCGGAGCCGGGCCTCACCAGCAGGTCCTCCACAGACACCAACTCGTTCAGCACGGCCTCCATGGCCGCCGGCCCCGCAGTCCTCACAACTCGGACGCTACACTGCCACTTTCTCCATGGCCCACTGACAGGGGCGGAGAGTCACTTCCGGTGTCCGGCGGAAGCGGGACCGCCCTCCCCTACGCAGAGCCAATCGCTTCCCGTAGCCGCCGCCGAACCCGCCTCCGCCTACCGCCGCCGCGGCGCGCAGATGGTCTCACTGATGCGCACGCTGCAACTGGTCCCTCTCCCTCACCAGAGCCCGCAGGCCGCGCACGGCGCCTGGCCAGTCCTAAAGCTGGTCTTCCTGGGTACCCTGCAAGTGCCTCCGTCTACAGAGGCTCCCTGAGTGAAGTACGAGACGGTGTCTTGATGGTTAGCCCCCAGACTGAAAACAGCGTAAAGAGAAGGTGGGGATCTGGGCATGGATCCCGTAATTTTAAGATCTAGTCTAACCCTCTCTCTTCCTCCCTCCCCCCTGCCCCAACTCCCTGCTCCCAGATATCTAGGACCCTAGGGGCTACGTGACTTTTTAGTGCCTGCAAGAAAATCATAACTAGTACCAGGGTTTCCAGGGCCCGGGCGGACTTATAATGCAAGAGCAAAGAAAACTAGATCTGTCAAACGTAAACCAGAGACTGGAATACATACTAATGGGGGATGCTATTAATGGGAGTTTAAAGAAAAGCTGTTGCCTCTGCTTGCACAGAAGGTCCAATATTTTAAATATTATTTAATAAAGCATCCTCTGGGTGTACTAAAGGGGGAAAGGCCATTCATGTGGGGTCATGGGCATTAAGGAGCTTGGAAGTGAGAAGCAAAAAAACATGGAAAGGGGAAATGCTGCATGCTGCTCTGGCATCTGTGTTCTGTGCAGTGAAGCGTAGGTCATGAGGGTAGCTCAGTCGCCTCTAACTCTTTGCAACCCCATGGACTGTAGCCTACCATGCTCCTCCGTCCGTGGGATTCTCCAGGCAAGAATACTAGAGTGGGTTGCCATTTCCTTCTCCAGGAGATCTTCCCAACCCAGGGATCGAATCCAGGTCTCCTGCATTGCAGGCAGACGCTTTACCATCTGAGCCACCAGGGAAGCTAAGTGACTCTCAAATTCTCTTTACCTTGACCCACAGTACTCCAGCACACCTGTGAATGTAAGTTCCCCGAGGGCAGAAACTGTATCTTGTTTATCTGTCCATCTCTAGCTCTGAGCACAAGGAAAATGAAATGTTCAAGAAATATTTCTTGAATTGTCAGGAAATAATAGTAATGACCGCAGTGCAAATGCAGGGGGTTAGCATCCAAACAAACACCCTTCACATTTGCAAAGCCCCTTGAATCTTTTTTTCCTCATAGCCTTGTGAGTTAAAGTAGGGAGTTATTCTTTTCTGTTTGGCTTGGACAGTTGATATGAGCTCAGTAAAGTTTAAGAGAAACCTCAATTTAGGGAACTGGCTCCATAATAGTCAAGGAGAAAAATTTACGTTCCTTCAAAGATGTAGTGGGTGCCTAAGTTTGGCTGGGCATTGGGGTAAGCAGAGAGGGTAAAAAGGTGTACATAATATGAAGCAGATGAGTGAAAACAGGGCTGAACACTAAGGGCAAGTAGAACTTACCTTCCTTTGAAGGCAGGGAATTTAAGAAAGGCAAAAGTCCACTATTTCTATCAGGATGTTACTTTCCTCAGGTGGCCTGCTACCCCTCATCCATGTTTGCATCTGTTGTAGCTCTTGGCACAGGCCTGGCACATGGCAAAAACTCCATCAGGGTTTGTTAAATGTAATTTGTGGGGGGGAAAAGAATGTGTTACATGGCTCGATTCTGTGCCAATGAAGAGATCTTAAGTTTGTTCCTTGGGTCCAGTAAGCACAGCCATCCACCCTGGATTATAGGGATAAGAAGTAGTGCCTGTTCATTTTACTTCCAAATTACGTTTCTCCGTCTTTTTCAAAAACATCTGCTTTATTGACTATGCCAAAGCCTTGGACTGTGTGGATCACAACAAACCGTGGAAAATTCTTAAAAGAGACAGGAATACCAGGAATACCACCTGACCTGCCTCCTGTAGGTCAAGAAGCAACAGTTAGAACTGGACATGGAACAACAGACTGGTTCCAAATCAGGAAAGGAGTACATCAAGGCTGTATAATGTCACTCTGCTTATTTAACTTACAGGCAGAGTACATCATGCGAAATGCCGGGCTGGATAAAGCACAAGCTGGAATCAAGATTGCTGGGAGAAATATCAGTAACCTCAGATATGCGGATAACACCACCCTTATGGCAGAAAGCAAAAAACTAAAGAGCCTCCTGATGAAAGTGAAAGAGGAGAGTGAAAAGCTTGGCTTAAAACTCAACATTCAGAAAATGAAGATCACGGCATCCAGTCCCATCACTTCATGGCAAATAGATGGGGAAACAGTGAGAGACTTTATTTTTGAGGGGCTCCAAAATCACTGTGGATGGTGACTGCAGCCATGAAATTAAAAGATGTTTGCTTCTTGAAAGAAAAGCTATAACCAACCTAGACAGCATATTAAAAAGCAGAGACATTACCAACAAAGGTCCGTCTAGTCAAAGCTATGGTTTTTCCAGTAGTCATGTATGGATGTGAGCGTTATGACTATAAAGAAAGCTGAGCGCTGAAGAATTGATGTTTTTGAACTGTGGTGTTGGAGAAAACTCTTGAGATTTTCCTGGACTGCAAAGAAATCGAACCAGTCAGTCCTAAAGGAAAATAGTCCTGAATATTCATTGGAAGGACTGATGCTGAAGCTGAAGCTCCAGTACTCTGGCCACCTGATGCGAAGAACTGACTCATTGGAAAAGACCCTGATGCTGGGAAAGATTGAAAGCAGGAGGAGAAGGGGATGAAAGAGGATGAGATGGTTGGATGGCATCACTGATTCGATGGACAGGAGTTTGAGTAAGCTCTGGGAGTTGGTGATGGACAGGGAAGCCTGACATGCTGCAGTCCATGGGGTCACAAAGAGTGGGACATGACTAAGCTACAGAACTGATCTTTTTCAATAGCATCCAAATGCAAACTATTGTCACTTTGGAGTAGGCAGAGAGACCTTATAAAAATACAATTCTCAGTTTATCTGAAACCCTTTAATAGCTTCTCACTGCTGTTAGAACAAAGGCCAAAACCTTGCAGCAAAGCCCAGAAGGTTCTCTCTAGTCTGGTCTGGCTCCTGCTCTGCGTCATCTCTCCTTCACTGCCTCTCCCTGTCTGTACACTAACCCCACAGGCCTCCTTTCAGTTCTGCAACCCCTAGTGGCCACAGGCCCTCTGTACATGCAGTCCTTGCTATCTAGAACATCTCCCCTCCGCCGTGAAATGCCCCCCGCTTTGCTTATATGACTCATTCATTCATCTATGAGTTAGTTCACTCAACAGATACTTATTGAACACCTGTTACGTGCCAGGCACTGTTTAAGTATTTGGGATCAGCACTGAATAAAGTTCCTGTTCTCAGAGAACTTGCATTTTAGTGGGGAAAACAGAAAAAATAATCAAACAAGTAAATAACTAGAAACACAATAATGGCAGGGTGCTGTGAAAACAAGAAAAGCAGGGGAAAGGGACTGTCAGAGAAGAGGATGCTGGTGGAGGAGAGCTCAAAGAAGCCCACCGTGGAGAAGTGACACCTGGAGAGAGAACTGAAGTAGCCGTGCAGGTGAATGGGGAGAACATTCCAGGGAGATGAAACGGCAAGAGCCAAAGCCTTAAGGAAGGAACACATAAGAGTGGTTTAGAAAATGAGGGCAGAGAGGTAGCCAGGGGCAGATCGTGGGGGTCCTTGTAGACTATGGTAAGGAAACTGGACTTAATGTGACCAGTGATGGGAAGTCATTGGAGGGTTTTGGGCAGCAGAGTGAAATGATCTAGCATAGAGCAATCCCTCCGGTGGCTACTGGGGTGGCCCAGGCAAGAGACAGTGGTGACCTGGTCTATAGCGGCAGCAGTGGAGGTGAAGGCATTCAGGATATGTGGTCAGAAGGTGTGGTCAGCAAGAACTGCTGATGGACTGGATGTGAGAGAGGAGGGTAGGATGACACATAGGTTTGTGCCCTGACTGACCTGGTGAATTCCTACTGACGTCAGTTCTAAGCTCTAAGACTCCTCCTTAGGGAAGGCCTTCCCTGGCATCCAGATTAGGAGGGCTCCTGTTGAGAGGCTGAGCACTACCCATCCTGCATTTTCAGAATATAAGACTGAAACCCGCTCATTCTTTTCTTAGTTAGCCCTGTGTTTTTGTGAACCACACGAGTTTTGGTTTGGGTATGGTAATAACATCTTCCAGGAGCCAAAGACTATTCTGCTATTCTCTTTTCTTCCCCAGATAAAGGAAGGCTCACATGTGACCTGTGGTCCAAAATGACACCAGGAAGGTAAGAGTTCTGTTTGATCTATGAGGAAACTGAGACTCAAAAAGCTTAATTCATCTCCCCTAGGTCACAGAGCTAGAAGTGGAGGAGCTGGGATTTAAACCTAAGTCCTGCTTCAGCATCAGAGACGAGGAGTCAGTTAAAGAATAAACAGACAGACAGGATATGATGACTTTGTAAGTATGCTCCAGTTTTTATCTTTAAAAAATTTAAGTGTAAATTTTTCATTTTTTTTGTTTTTTGTTTCGCACGGTAGAGGACTTCCCTTAAGCAGCAGATGAATGAGGAAGGAACAATTCAGATTAATTCAGAATGAAAACAGGCAAAGCAACAGCAATAACCTCCCTCCCCCTTTTTTAGTAAAATACAGTAAAATTAAAAACAAAACCCCCCAAACCACCAACAATGCCCCTGCGATTGTTGTATAACTGACTTCTGTCTCTTGGCAAGTGGCTTGTGTTTTTAGTTCACAGTATGTGTTACTTTATGTTTCCCCTCATGAGAAACGCTGAGCTGGAAGAAGCACAAGCTGGATTCAAGACTGCCGAGAAATATCAATAACCTCAGATATGCAGATGACACCACCCTTACGGCAGAAAGTGAAGAGGAACTAGAAAGCCTCTTGATGAAAGTGAAAGAGGAGAGTGAAAAAGTTGGCTTAAAGCTCAACATTCAGAAAACAAAGATCATGGCATCTGGTCCCATCACTTCATGGGAAATAGATGGGAAACAGTGTCAGACTTTATTTTGGGGGCCTCCAAAATCACTGCAGATGGGGATTGCAGCCATGAAATTAAAAGATGCTTACTCCTTGGAAGGAAAGTTATGACAAACCTAGATAGCATATTCAAAAGCAGAGACATTACTTTGCCAACAAAGGTCCATCTAGCCAAGGCTATGGTTTTTCCAGTGGTCATGTATGGATGTGAGAGTTGGACTGTGAAGAAAGCTGAGCACTGAAGAATTGATTCTTTTGAACTGTGGTGTTGGAGAAGACTCTTGAGAGTCCCTTGGACTGCAAGGAGATCCAGCCAGTCCATCCTAAAGGAGATCAGTCCTGGGTGTTCATTGGAAGGACTGATGGTGAAGCTGAAACTCCAATACTTTGGCCACCTCATGCGAAGAGTTGACTCATTGGAAAAGACCCTGATGCTGGGAGGGATTGGGGGCAGGAGGAGAAGCAGACGAAAGAGGATGAGGATGAGATGGCTGGATGGCATCACTGATTTGATGGACATGAGTTTGGGTAAACTCCGGGAGTTGGTGATGGACAGGGAGGCCTGGTGTGCTGCGATTCATGAGGTCGCAGAGTCGGACACGACTGAACGACTGGACTGAACTGAACTGATGTATTACTTTCTAATTATACACTTGTGTGATTTGCTGATGAATGCCACCCTCCTGTATTAGACTGGAAGCTACAGGAGGGAAGGGTCTGTCTGCTTTGCTCATCTTATGTCCACAGAGCTCAGAGCCTCTACCAGTAGATACTCAATTTGTACTAATTATTGTTGCATAAATGGTTATTGCAGTTGCTATGATTAACTTTTTGGAAAAGAAACCAGCCAATATATAGTAAGAGCTATATTATTTGACTAGTAATCTACTTCTGTGGGGGAAAAAGTATTCAACAAAAGCCAAAAAGAAAAGAAAAGCAAGGAAAGAAAAGGCATGAAGAAATTCATTCCTGCATATCTCTGAAGGTAAACAAACAACTAAATCACCAAGGAATGGTTTTATTAAATGATGTTACATCAATATTATGTTACATCAATGTAATAATAAATAGTCCTAAAGTCAGTCAGCTGGATTGTAGGCTGATCATATTAAAAACAAAACAAAAAAGTATGACCTTCTCAAATTCAGTCCTGTGAGTGGGCAGAAAGGAAACTGACATTTTTTGCTGGTGGAACCAAAACCTAGAACTGGTACTTGGTGGCAGTGGCCCTCCTTTGACGACACCAGAAATTGGAGCCTGTTTCGGACTTCTGCCTTACAGCATCTTGTCAGGTCGGCCCAGGAGAAGTTCTCAGCAAACACCCACCAAACAGAATTCCACTATTATTTTTAAAAAGTTAATAGGAGATCAAACCGGTCAATCCTAAAGGAAATCAACCCTGAATATTCACTGGAAAGACTGATGCTCAAGCTCCAATACTTTGGCCACCTGATGCGAAGAGCTGACTCACTGGAAAAGAGCCCGTTGCTGGGAATGATGGAGGGCAGGAGGGGAAGGGGTGACAGAGGATGAGATGATTAGATGGCATCACCGACTCAATGGACATGAGTTTGAGCAAACTCCGGGAGATAGTGAAAGACAGGGAAGTCTGGAGTGCTGCAGTCCACGGGGTCACAAAGAGTCACACATGACTTAACGACCGAACAACAACAATTTATTATTTGGCTGTGCCCAGTCTTAGTTATGGTATGCAGGATCTAGTTCCCTGACCATGGATTGAACATGGGCCCCCTGGGTGGGCGTGCGGAGTTTTAGTCACTGGACCACCAGGGAAGTCCCAAGTGTTCCACTATTTGTGTTCTAATCTTCAGTGATCAGTCTCCTCTACTTTCCACTTTCATCTACTGTTTAATTAGACAGGAAGTCCTGTCAACTCCCAACTGGTTCATTCATCCAGCCAACAAAACATTTCTTAAGGGTCTGCTGTGTTCCAGGCACCCTTCTAAGTGCTGCGTAAGAGAAATGAACTAAACAGACGTAAATCCTTCTCCCATGGAAGTCATAAATCCTTCTCCCATGGACGTCAATCTTAGGGGAAGAGAAAAGACAGCTAACGAATAAATAACATAACATCAGGCCACCGCTGCCTCCATTCTGTCGTCATACTCTTTAACAGCCTTCACCTGTTTTCCTCTTTCAACCCAGCCTGGCTGCCAGCTGCATTTTAAAGTGCAGATCAGACCCCACATCGCTTGACTAAAATACCGTCTAGACTACTCAGGCCCACTCCAGTACTATTGCCTGGAAAATCCCATGGATGGAGGAGCCTGATAGGCTGCAGTCCGTGGGGTCGCTAAGAGTCGGACACGACTGGGCGACTTCACTTTCACTTTCGTGCATTGGAGAAGGAAATGGCAACCCACTCCAGGGTTCTTGCCTGGAGAATCCCAGGGACGGCGGAGCCTGGTGGGCTGCCGTCTATGGGGTCGCACAGAGTCGGACACGACTGAAGCGACTTAGCAGCAGCAGCAGCAGCAGCAGCAGCAGCAGACTACTCAGGACATGGTTGAAATTTCTTATGATGCATCAAAGCCCTTCAGGATCGCCTCTGCTTACCTCTCCAGCTTCGTCTCCAGGCACCCACGCGCCCTGAACACGGCGAGTTTTCATGACGGCCACCTTTCTTCCACTCGGAATGCTCTCCAATCAGAGCTCTCCATCCACCAAACACCTGAGTCCCTGCGTGGCCGGCAACTAACTCCCAGGCTCAGGGCCGTTACCCTCCGGGGCAGCGCTTATCACCCAGTCCCACAGTCCTTTATGTGGACAGGGACCGTGTCTTGTTTATCTCTCTGCCAAAGGGCAGACACCCCAGAATTGTTCGTGGGGTGAATGAGAGAGTAACGCAGGCATTCTTAAAAAAAAAAAGACGCTAAGAACCTCGGAGACATCTGCACTTCCTGGTAGCGGCTCGGTCGGCCCCGGAGGTAAGGGTGACCCCAGGGTCTGCTCTAGGAGGAAGGCTCGGTGACCCGGAGGACCCGCGAGGACTCGCGCGGGAAGAGCGCGCAGTCTGCGTCTGTGCAGTCTCCGCCCTCTGGAAGGAGGCGGAGCCGAGACGAGCCCTGGGCGGGGCACGGAGGCCCCGCTGGCCAATTAACGTGAGCATCTTCGCGGGGGGGCGGGGCACGGTGAGGCTGTGAGGCAGAAGGGGCGGTGCCGAGGCCTGGGATCCGCGAATCTCAGTTCTCGCCCTTGTGGTCCGGGATGAGCGGGATTCTTCTTGCTAATCCTTAAACCAGAGACGCTCTCTGTAAATGAAAATGTATCTGTTGCCTCCTTTAGAGTCTGTCTCCCATCTATGTGATGAGGGTGTACACCGTGCCCAGGAATCACCTGGAATCTTACTAAAAGTGCAGAGTTGGTTCAGTAGGTGTTCGGTGAGGCCCGAGATGCTGTGTTCCTAATTAGCTCCTAGAGGACATCGATGCTGTGCCTGATCTCTAACACACTTTGAGGAGCAAAGGTGTGAAACAGTGGTTCTTAAAGGTGGTCCCCGGACTAGCAGCTTGGACATCATCTGAGAATTGTTTAGAAATGCACATTATTGAGCCCGGCTCCACACCTGCGTAGCAATCTGGGGTTGGGGCCCGGGAGTCGGTTGTTTTTACAAGCCCTGTGGGTGATTCTGGTGCTCAGTGCTCACTGGACTTTGAGAACCACTGAATAAGAACAAAAAAATTGAGCTTCATTTCTCTACAGACTGTGACTGTGTCAGTTTGCTTTATCTCGTTAAGTTTCTTCAGCCGAAAAGTCAGGGTGAAAATACTGATGCCTTCCTAGTGAATCTCTTAGGAGGAAACGTGAGAATGACTTTAAAGCACTTGGCATACATAATAAACATTTTATAAGGGTTATCAGAGCCTAGGGAGCTTAGTTTCATTAGTGTGAGAGGACAGAAAAAGACTTTAAAAGGAATGAGGGATGCGGGGAGATCTCATAAGCATATACAGAAGTGATTTTACTCTTGCAGGTCACTAAAGTGGAAAAGACGGCTGCAATGGTAGCTAACACAACAGTGTTACCTCTCAACTGTGGTGATTATCCATAAAGCCTTTCATTTTGACAACGAATTAATTCACTTATTTGGAATGCCTCTTTCAGATGAGTGAATTTTAGAGAGCAGTAATAGACAAAAAGAAATTTTTTGCTTTGTGTGTGTGTTTTTTTCAAACAACAGATGTGCCTTGAACTATGTAGGTGTGATTTTCCTATTTGTCTGTTCTGGGAATGACATCACCATTTACCATTTTGGTCGTAGGATGTAGAAAGGGGATAAGGCAAAATCAGAAACAGGTAAGAGAAATTTCTGGATCAGTTTTTATTCAGCAATGAATTCAAGCTGCCAGAAGAACTAGAAAATCTGTCGCCCCTGCCTCATACACTGCTCTCATCCAACCATGAGCTGCCAGAGTACTGATTCTAGGAATTCTTTCAGAACTCATTGACCTTCCAGGATGAAGCTGTATACATTACCAAAGATGAATAGAGTTTCTTGGACCAGGGTCAGAGGGCCTCTTTCTAGACTGTCATGCTGCTGCTACACTGGAGTGGGTTGCCATTTCCTTCTGCAGTGCATGAAAGTGAAAAGTGAAAGTGAAGTCACTCAGTCGTGTCCTACTCGGGAGCCACCACGGGAGATCCCACCCATGACAAGGTCATGTGGAAGAGAACTGTTAAGCAAGGCTTCAGAACTCAACGGGCTCCCTAGGCTTTCTCGAGCATCTACCCCGAAACCAGAATCTGTCTGTTTTACTATTTCATGACTTTCACCAACTCCTCTGGCATTAACAGGGGTCTATTCCTGACCACCTTTCTCTGGATAAAATTAACTTAGGGCTATAGCTAATAAGTCTTCTGGACATAAGAAGAATATTTCCAATCAAAACCCCTCTGTTAGCATTATGGCTTGCTTGGCAGATATATTCAGACCCTTGCAGCTACGCATATGATTATTTACATCCTCCCAACTGTGAGAGGCATGGAAAGCCTAAAACATAGAGCCTTTCCAAGAGTTAAAAGTTATTAGAGTAGTGTTAATGTAGGATTTCATTATTGGGCCAATGCTTGTTGCTAAGTTCCCATATCTCTTATCCGCTCTGCACCTGGGAGTGCATTAGTTAACATAGTTGGAAAGTAAGAAAAACAAGTGTAGCCTTGAAATTAACCGCATCAGACTTTTGAGCTAATTGGTTCTTTCTTGTAACTCACTGCACCTTTGCTTCGTGAGAAATGTAACTTGTTTAATACTTTTTGAGGCTGACATAGATTAGAAATATAAGAAAAAACATTTCAAGGGAAAATAAGTTTTTTGGTTGAACAGCCTTTATCAAAAGAGGGTCATAAAATGTTCACAGGCCTCCAAGGCCAGAAGATAATGTACACAATATTGTTTATGGGAAAGGTTTGCAGAAAAAATCCTGGTTTCAGTAAAGACGAAACAGATATAATGTTTGGGCTGACTCTGTATGACTTTGCATCTTTCATTTCCCTCTATGTACAAGTAAAAGTATAAAATACCCTTTTAAAAATAAAAACAAGGGGCCTCGCTTGAAGAAGCTTGGTCACCCCGTGTTTTTCTTTTTTCTCTTTTTTCCTCTCTTCCTTTCTTTTTCAGGCTGATCTCTTGGAGCATAGAGGCTCCCTGCATTCACTTATCTGCCCGGGTTTCTAAGACCTGAATGGGAAGACGTTCTGCGTCTTCACTCCCTCAGGAGACCGGGAAGGCACCTGTGGCCTCCGTGAACAGGGCAAACTTCTTGTCTCGAAGTTTTATTGGCTTTCTATGTAAACCAAAGAATATCAGCCTCTTTCTCTCCTCTATTTTCTCATCTATAATATTCTTTCCTTATCTCTCTCTAAATCAATCGCCGACACCGTTTTTCCTTCAGGTTCCCCTGGATCCTGCGGGGGCTGGACCCCGGCAATTGACCTTCCAGGATGAAGCTGTATACATTACCAAAGATGAATAGAGTTTCTTGGACCAGGGTCAGAGGGCCTCTTTCTAGACTGTCATGCTGCTGCTACACTGGAGTGGGTTGCCATTTCCTTCTGCAGTGCATGAAAGTGAAAAGTGAAAGTGAAGTCACTCAGTCGTGTCCGACTCAGCGACCCCATGGACTGCAGCCTACCAGGTTCCTCCGTCCATGGGATTTTCCAGGCAAGAGTGCTGGAGTGGGGTACCATTGCCTTCTCCAAGACTGTCATGCTAGAGAATTACAAAAATGTGGGTTTTGTTGGTAAGGATTCTGCCTTGTAGAAAGGAGGCCTTTTGAGTTTCTGTTCTAGTGAAGATTTATTGCTCTAATGACCACAACTCTGAATTTAGCCATTATGTGCATGTAAATTCCATTTTGTTAATGTTATGGAGGGAGGTAAAGTAGCATCATTCCCTATGAAACTAGAAATCAATCACAAGAAAATTATGGGAAAATCACAAAAACGTGGGAATTAAACAATATGCTATTGGTCAACCAGTGTCATCAAAGAAGTCAAAGGAGATATCGAAACATACCTAGAGACAAATGAAAACAGAAATATAACATACTAAAATTTATGGAGGAGGGGTACTTCCCTGGCAGTTCAGTGGTTAGGATTTGGTGCTTTCCCTATAACCTGGCTTTAGTCCCTGGTTGGGAACTAATATCCTGTAAGCTGTGTGGCCAAAAAATAAAGAAAGCTCAAGAACAATAGTTTAAAAACCAAAATATTTTTTAAAATTTCATAAATTGCTTGACTAAGAAGTAGCCGTACTTGTAATAGTTGAAATAGTTTGTTATTCTCCGTTTTGAAATGAGCTCTGTTTTTCTTAGAATGAAGTTGGACACTGAATACAACATCCTCTTTGCTCCCTAATAGTCCAGCAGACATCCAGCATCCTTGATGCTGGAGGTAGGTGACAATATCTACACTTGGGCTTGAAAGAGTTCCTAAAGTCCACAAAATTGTATGCAGATAAAAAGTGTACACATATGTAAATATGGTTGGGGGAGGAGATTGGGTTCATAGTTTTCATCGGATCCTAAAAATAATAAATATAGGAAAGCAAGACATGGGGACCGGGCCCCATAAGACATGGAGGGAGCATAAGGGCCAACTCAGCAGAATCTGTTTTGGTTAAGATGGCAAGGCCTTCTGATTGAATTGTGGCTAACTGTGGATTGCTGCAGCAGAGTCATGGATGTACTCTATAAACCTGGCTCCTCTCTTGGGCTACATCTCTGCATTGCTCAGGGGTATTTGATGGACTTTCCGTGTGGTCCAGTGGTTGGGAATCTGTCTTCCAATGCAGGCAATGCTGGTTCGATTCTTGGTCGGGGAACTAAGATTCCACATGCCCCCAGGCAACTGAGCCCATGTACTGCAACTAAAGAAGCCTTCACGCCACAACACAGCCAAAAAAAAGCGGAGGTTGGAGGGGGGGGGTGGATATTTGAGATGAGCAGTAGCTGGGTAACTCTGCTGAAGGTCAGAATTTAATCTGTATTTTTTGGGTGAATTAGGAGGATGCCAGTGTGATGAAAGCTGCATGTTTGTTTTACATCAAAACTTTAGAAAGGACTGAAGACGTTTCCTTTAGCCACTCGCATTTTTTAAGTGAAAAAACAGGATTAAAGAAATGAAATAGCATTCTCAGTTCCTCGGTCTTCCTGTTCTTGATCCACAGCAGTTTTTCTATGCGCTACTATCTCTTTTAATATGTGGTAGATCAGCTTTTCTAAAAAAGTAATTCTGATGCACAATCATCAGTTTCTGGTAGAAAGTTAGGTAGCTCAATCATTCATGAAGAAGAATGTCTGCGTGAGCTAGATTACTCAAAGTGTTCTGGTCTCAAAAACATCCCCTCCCACCACTTGGAAGTGTTCAGATGCTAGAAGGGATGTTGCAGAAGGTCAGCTGTGACTAAGAGCTGAACAGAGGCTGCTTCCTCTGAAAAAAATGAGATCATATCAAGCTGTGTACATCTGAGAGCCAAATGTCAAATGCCAAAATTGTTAAGGTATTTTTTAAAACGTTAAGACTTTTACTGACTTAATGGCTGAGACCAGATGAAAGCAGTGGAAGAGCCCAAAGAAACTGGAAGTTTAGATAAATCTGTATGTGCTTGGAAAGTTTTTTTGGTTCAGTGTTGAATTGCCTGAGCTTTATGGCCTGAAGGGTGAGCCCCCAAATTCATGTGTTGAAAGCCTAAACTCCAGGCTCAAAGAATAAATGGAGACAAGCTCTTTAAAGAGGTAATTAATTTAAAATGAGGCCATTAGCCAGTATGGCTGGTGTCCTCAAAAGACAAGGAAGTTAGGACACAGACACACAGGGGGAAGGTTGTGTGAGAACGCAGGGAGAGGACACCCACCAACAATTCAAGACGAGAAGCCTCAGACACCTGGGACCCCTTGATCTTGGACTTCCAGCCTCTAGAACTAGGAGAGAATAAAGTATTGTTGTTTAAGGCTCCCCCCTCCTCCCACCTCATTGCGCTCCCCTAGTTTCTGATGCTTTGTTAGGGCAGCCCTAGAAAAATAATACAACATGTGAGAAAACTCATTTCTTTTTTCCAATCCTACAGAAATATTCTTTACAAAGTCTTGGTAAATGCACAATGCAATCCTCCCTTGGGTTCTGTTCCAGAACTTTCTGGATCAGACTCCCAGGCAAGCCTTATGCCTTCCTGGCCTCTCTGACTGCTTCTGCCATTTGCTCTGAGTCTGGAATGCAGAGAGAGTTTTCCAGATATTGTTGTTCAGACACTAAGTCATGTCTGACTCTTTGGGATCCTATGGATGGTAGCCCGCCAGGCTTCTCTGTCCATGGAATTTCCCAGGCAAGAATACTGGAGTGGGTTGCCATTTCCTCCTCCAGGGGATCTTCTTGACCCAGGGATTGAGTCTGTGTCTCCTGCATTGGCAGGTGGATTCTTTACCACTGAGCCATTGGGAAAGCCCAGTTTTTCAGATACTGGAGCTTAACTCCAAAAGGCACTGAGATAAAAGTCTTTGCATACCTCCTGTGATTGCCAGGGGACTCCTGGCTTGCACCATTCCCATAACCCTACTTGGTATTCTGCTGCGCGGATTTGCAGCATGGGAGATGTCTCTCACTTGGTGAGTCTGGAGGGAGGAGCACAAAGCTGGGCTTCAGTGCCCTTCCTGAAGCAGGTGGGGCGGCAGAGCTCGTGCTCAGTGAGGGGCTAGACTTGGGGACCTGTGAGCCCCAACACACTTTCCTCCCCTGCTCTGACCAGACCTCGGTCATCCTACTCCCCCTCAACTGGCCCTTCCAGCCCTCCAGGGAGCTCTGGGTGTAGGGAGGGGTCTTTCTTCTGACCACACAGCCTGCAGCCTCACAGGGCTGGTGGGGCAGGAGCCAGGTCCCCGTTGATTCAGATGAAATGCTAATAAAAATGTTTAGCCCTAAGGGCGGGGTAGAGAGATCAACCTCTGTGAACTATTACAGTCTAATAACAGGCACCATGTAATGAGCACGTACTGTGTGCCAGCCTAGAGATAAATTCTCCCTGCATCCTTCCAGCAACTCTCCATGGCGGCTCTTAAATACCCATTTTCCAGATGAGGACACAAACTCAGATGAGAAAACTGAGGCACAGAGAGAATAACTCTGCTAGGTCTCCGCAAGCTAGCAAGTAGCAGAGTCAGGATCCACCACATGCCTGGTACAATGTCAGGTGGGAGAACTACAAAGATAAAGAAAAATCCAGACCCTTCTCATGGGAAAGTCATTGATTTATGAGGGAAAATGGGAAAGAAATTATTGCGATATGATGAGCAGGGTATTCTCATTCAATTATGCTGACAATGAGAGCACAGAGGAGGGGAATCTTGAAGGCAAGACTGCAAA
The DNA here is from genome assembly GCF_016772045.2 of Ovis aries. Taxonomy (NCBI): domain Eukaryota; kingdom Metazoa; phylum Chordata; class Mammalia; order Artiodactyla; family Bovidae; genus Ovis; species Ovis aries. The sequence goes on along the minus strand of NC_056077.1, from coordinate 35,879,193 downwards.
GTTAAAGACAAGTTTTGAAGAAGTGATGGCAGAACTGAGTTTTGAAAGCTGAGGAGTAGCTGGCCTCGCAGAGAAAAGGATGAAACAGAGTTTAGGGCAAAAGCTAAGAATATGTCTTTGGAGTCCTGCCCCTACTTGAATGCGGGTCCAGTACCTAATAATTGAAAGACCTTGATCAAGTTTCTCAACATCTCTACCTCTTTTTAAATCATATTTAAGGTGAAAATAATAATAATAACCAGTTGATACTGTTGTTCTGAAGATCAAATGAAATAATGAGTTCTGCCTAAAAAAAAAAAAAAATAAAGTGAAAGTGTTAGTTGCTCAGTTTTGTCCCACTCTTTGTAATCCCATGGACTATAGCCCACCAGGTTCCTCTGTCCATGGAATTCTCCAAGCAAGAATACTGGAGTGGATTGCTATTCCCTTCTCCAGGGGATCTTCCCAACCCAGGGTTTGAACCCAGGTCTCCCACATTGCAAGGAGATTCTTTATCATCTGACCCACCAAGAAAGCCTGAGAAAAAAAAAGGTGCTCAATAAATCATAAAGGGTTTCCATAAAGGACTGTTATAGGGGTATGGCAGGGGATGAGGGATGAAGCTAAAAGGCAGCAAGGTCCAGAGGATGCAGGGCTTGTGTGCTAAGTTAAAGGAGCTAGGCCTTCATCCCATGGGCGATGGGGAACTGTTGAAAGTTTTAAGCAGGAGAATAGCATGATCAGATATATGTCTTAACAGTCTCACTCTGGCAGCACAAGGGAGAATGATATTGAGGGAAAGACCAGGAGATGCTTTGATCTTGGTGAGGCATGATTTAGGGAGGGTCTAGATTAAGCAGGGGATGAAGAATGGATGCCAGGGATATTTGATGATAGGATCACCAGGCCTGCTAAATAGAATGGATGCAGAGAGCTAGGGAGGAGAATGTACAGAGGAAGAAGAGCAAGAGGCCCACGTGCTGGGGATGATAGGCTTAGAGGTCAGGAGGATGTGCTGTGCAGGGTGTGGGGATCTGAGGGGCATCAGCATCAGGATGGGTGAGAAAGCAGTTGCTCCCTTGGACTGGAGAGTGAGGAAAAGGTGAGCTTAGGGAAATACTCAGAAATATTAAATACCCATTTAATATGGGTAAATATTAAATACCCTTCCCTTAAATACCCATTTAAGGGAAGGTTGAAGAATAGCCCAAGAGGTGGGAGGAGAACAAGGAAGATGTATGCCTATGCCAAGGAAAGAGAGTTTTAAGAAGAAGGGCAGAGGACTTCCCTGGAGGTCCAGTGGCTACTCCCAGTTCAGGGAGCCCTGTTTTGATCCCTGGTCGGGGAACTAGATCCCACGTACTGCAACTAAGACCTGGCTCAGCCAAGTAAATAAACAAGTAAAAAGAAGGGAAGGGTCTATATTATCACACGCTGTGGAGAAATGAGATAGGTGACAAACGAGATAGGAGAAATGAGATAGGTGGAAGGACACGTGGTTATAGGTTTGTGTATGTATTTATTATAGGTAGTTGATTAATATCATTAATAAGTAATTGAGGAGACCTGCACACAGTTAAGTCCCAGCTGGGAAGGTGGCAGCAGAGGTGAGAGTGGCATACAGGACAGAAATGATTAATAACTTCCACGGCACTTCTGCTATCAACTTGGTCTTTGTCTTGGATCCCTTCCCGCCGTACCTTGGGCTGTCTGCTCCCTGCTATCAGAAAAGTCTCCATGGCAGACCAGTTCCTGACACAAAGCAGTTTAAGATTTTCTTGGTCCTGTCTCACCTCTCACAGCTATGCTTCTTACACCAAGATCTTCTGGACCTTTGCATGGATGGCTCCCATTGCTGAAAATGCTCGATTCCCTCTTTAGCCTGTTAACTCATAGACGTCTTCCTAGATTCAGCTCAAGCACCTTCTCCTAGACCCTTTTGGTTTCAGTGAAGTGTCTCTCCTGTGGATTTTGGCAGCCTCTTCTGCTCTCAACCCTCCTGGCTCTTATTGTGTATAATTATAAACCTATTTCTCCCTTAAAAGTTGTGACTTCTTTGAGGTCGGGGACTAAAGCTCACATTTATATGTCCTTGACCAAACCCAGTGCCTGATGTATGCCGGCGCACAAGAAATATTTTGTGAATGAAGAAGACACAGACTGCACTTCTTGAGACTCAATAAAGACAGTAAAGACAATAAAGACAAAGCCTCTAATGGTGCAGTGTGTGCAGTGCTTTGGGAACTCTTCTTAGGAAGACATGGGTTTGATCCCTGAGTCGAGAGGATCCCTTGGAGAAGGAAATGGCAACCCACGCCAGTATTCTTGCTGGGAGAATCCTATGGACAGAGGAGCCTGGCAGGTTATTGTCCATGGGGTTTCAAAGAGTTGGATACAACTGAGTGACTAAGCGCTCGCATGCACACACGTATCACAGCTTCTTTATCCATTCATCCATCAAGAGACGCTTTGGTTGTTTCCACGTCTTGGCTGTTGTAAATAATGCTGCAATGAACATGGGGGTGTAGACATATTTTCAGGTTAGTGTTTTGTTTTTTTTTTTTTCCAGATAAAGAAAGACCCAGAAGTGGAACTGCTGGATAATATGGTAGCTTTCTTTTTAATTTTTTGAGGAACCACCGTACTGTTTTCCATAGTGGCTGCACCATTTACATTCTCCATAATGGTGCATGACTGTTCACTTTTCTCCACATCCTTGCCAGCACTTGTTGTCTCTCATCTTTTTAATCATAACTATTCTGACAGGTGTCAGATAATATCTCATTGCAGTTTTGATTTGCATTTTCCAGATGATTAGTAATATTGAGAGGTTTTTCATGTACCCGTTGGCCATTGTTCCCTTGTTTGGGAAAATGTCTGATCAGGTCCTTTGCCCATTTTTTGATCAGATTGTTTGCTTTTTGCGATTGAGGTGTATAAGTAATTTATATATTTTGGACATTAACCCCTTATAAGATATATGATTTGCAAATATTTTCTTCCGTTCCATAGGTTGCCTTTTCATTTTGATAATGATTTCTGTTGTTGTGCAGCAACTTTTTACTTTGATGTAGTCTTGTTTATTTTTGCTCTCACTGCCTTTGCTTTAGTGTGTGAATGAGCTCTTAAAACTGCTTTTGCCCTGAAGCCATTTACCAACTCAGCAGGGAACTGTTATGAAACTGATTACAGTTTCGATTACCTCATGGCTCGAGAGGGACAGAAGTGAAAGTCCAAGGGACATCTAAGGTGAGAGATAAGAAAAAGCCAACTCTCCCTAATCCAGCTCAAGGTCAGGTTAGCCAGAGGAGATGTAAACCTATGTTCTTTCAACACAGGGGTAAGATTCTTGTGAGATGATAAACCAAACCTAGCCCCTCTGAGAAATAGTAGACTAAATTTGCATTTCAGAGATGGTACAAGAAAACTCAAGCAGGAAATTTAGCTGAAAGTGGTTCTGGTTTTGATAGTGCCCCAGATATCTGGCAAAAGGGAATGTTCTATTGGAAAAGTAGGAGAAATCTAGTTTCTTTGCATTCTCGCCAGTATTTGCTATATCAGTACTTTTCATTTTAGTCATTCTAATAGATATTATTTGATATTATTGCATACATGTATTATAATTTTGTATGTTGATCTTGTATCCTGAGATCTTGTTGAAGTCACTATTCTAGAAATTTTTTTAAATTGTTGATTTTTTAAGATTTTTTTTTTTTTTGGTAGACAGTCATGTCGTCTAAAAATAGGTATAATTTCTTCTTTTCCAATCTGTACGCTTTTAATTTCCTTTTCTTGCCTTATTGCATTGGTTATGGCTTATAGAATATTGAATAAGAGTGGTGAAAGCAGAAATCTTTGCTTTGTTCCCAGTATGAGGAGGAAAGCATTCAACATTTCACTACTTAGTATAATGTTAACTGTAGGTCTTTAGTAGATGCTGCTTTTTGGGTTGAAGAAGTTCCCTTCTATTTCTAGTTTGTGGAGAGGTTATTTTTTCAAATCGTGAATAGATGTTGAATTTTGTCAAACACTTTTCTACATTGGTTGATATGATCATATGGCTTTTCTTCTTTAGCCTGTTAATGTGGTAGATTAAATTTTTAAAATTGAAGTATAGTTGATTTCAATGTTGTGTTAATTTCTGCTATATATATATATATATACACACACACACACATATATACATATATATATATATATATACACATAGATGAAAGTGAAAGTGTTAGTTGCTCAGTCGTGTCCAACTCTTTGCAGCCCCATGGACTGTAGCCCCCGTTTTTGCCTCCGAACATCATTTTCCTACTGTTCCTGCATTGCATCCTTTGCCATAATGAATCTTCACCTTGAATATAACTTTATATGGCATCCTGGGAATCTGGTCAATGAGTAACCAAACTAGTTGTGGGGGCACTGAGACAGGAAGCTGCTTTTTTTTTTTTTAAACTACAAATTCAATTTTTTAAATTGTTAACAAGGTTTTTAAAAAATCATTTATCTGTGGCTGCACTGGGTCTTCGTTGCTGCACACAGGCTTCCTCTAGTTTGGTGACCGGGGGCTCCTCTCTAGCTGCGGTGCACAGAATCCTCGCTGTGGTGGCGTCTCTTGTCGCGGAGCATGGGCTCTAGGCCTGTGGGCTTTGGTAGGTGTCTCATGCGGGCTTCAGAGTGTGAGCTCAGCAGTTGTGCCGCACAGGCTTAGTTGCTCTGAGGCATGTGGAATCTTCCTGAACCAGGGATTGAACCCATGTTCCCGGCATTGGCAGACAGATTCTTCTCCACTGAGCCACCAGGGAAGTGCAAGAAATATACTTGGAAAAAAAACAAAACTGAAATATAGTTGACATACAACATTATGTTAGTTTTAGGTGTAAAACATAATGATTCAACATTTAAATATTATAAAAGTGGTTACCACGATAAGCCTAGGAACCATCTGTCACTATACAGTTACTGTAGTATTCTTGATTATATTCCTTATGTTATGTATTCCCTCCCTGTGACTATTTTAAAACTGGAAGTTGGTATCTCCTAATCCCCTTCACCTATTTTGCCCAGCCCTGCACCCTCCTTTCTGTGGACAACCACCAGTTTGTCCTCTGTGTCTATGGGTCTGTTCCTGTAGGAAGACTGTGTGGATAGGGAATTGCAGAGTTAATGTTAGAGCCCAGGGTTCCTGTCTCCAACTTTCTCTGTTGATAATAAGGTCCAGATATCACTCCCAGGGAGTTCTGTTTCCTTCCATACCGACCTCTCAGCTCTTGCTTAACTGGCTGTCTTATTCTCCACCTAACTTGCTATGTCATGCTTTTCTTCTTCTTCTTTTTTAAACCAAACCCTGTCTTAGGGATCTTTTCCTTATTCTTTTCCAGACCTTCTTACTCCTGGCCCTCTCCTCTCTCTAGGTCAAATCATAACTTGCTCTTTTTAGAGATCCCAGCGTACTAATGTCTAACCCAGTGGTTCTCAACAGGGGGAGATTTGTCCCGCTCAAGGGATACTGGGCAGTGCTTGGAGACATTTTAAAAAATATCTTTTTGGCTACTTGAGTGGCATGTGGGATCCTAGTTCCCCGACCAGGGATCAAACCCATGCCCCCCCGCATTGAAAGCTCAGAGTCTTAACTGCTGGACCAGCAGAGAAGTCCGTGGCATTTTTGACTGTCATAACTGAGAGTTACTATTGGCATTTAATGGGAAGAGGCCAGAGGTGCTGTTAAATATCCTACCATGCACAAATCAGCCCTCCATGAGAGGGAATTATCCAGCCACAGTGTCAGCAGTGCCAAAGTGAAGCAGCCCTACCTTAAGCCTATACCGGGGAGGCCGCGTCTGAGTCCTGACCAGCTCTTTGTAGTCAGAGCAGTTGTGCCAGGCCAGTCAAGGCTGTGTTGCTTTGGATTTGCAGTGAGCGACTTGAATGCCTTGGCAGTCCACGGCTCTGTGGGCTACATGGAGGGGAGTGGCTTCCCGCCACACAGCCAAAGGATAGGGCTTTGAACCTCTTTAGAATTCCACGGAGACTGAATTATAGTTGCCAGGATCTCAGTGTGGGATGTCAAACCCAACAGCCTGGGTGGGTCACAGCCTCGCCCACATGCTGGCCTGAGGCTTCAGTGGAGTGCTGGAGTGACAGGCGTCATGATGATGGTGGGGATGGTTTCTTTCCCCGCATACTGGCAGTCTACTGCTGGTCCAGCATCGGCTCCCTGGTGCTTATGTTTTTACTGCTGGGTTTTGTGGCTGTGATTCTCATGTGTGTGCTTTGCAAATGACCTGGTTCGGTACAACTTGGATGAGATGATGACTGACCAGGGTGACGATGGCTGAACTGTCTATACAGATGTCTTCCGCTTTCCTCCACACTGTGGTCAGCTCTGTGCTGAGTTTGGCGTGGGTGCCCAGAAGTGTGGGGCATTGATTTCCCGATCTTGGCCCTGGTGAAATGATAAGAATTTTTTAATTAAAAGTTTTGGCTCTACTGGGTCTTCATTGCCTTGTGCGGGCTTTCTATAGTTGCAGCGAGCGAGGGCTACTCTCTAACGGCTGTATGCTGGGCTTCTCATTGCAGTGGCTTTGCTTTCAGATTCTAGGGTGCCTGGGCTTCAGTAGTTGTGGTACACGAGATTAATTGCCCCTCAACATGTGGAATCTTCCCGGACCATAGATCGAACCTGTGTCCCCTGCATTGGCAGGCAGATTCTTTGTTGTCGTTATTTTATTTACTTTGGCAGGCAGATTCTTAACCACTGGACCACCAGGGTAGACTGGTGATGAGAATTAATCAGGAAATTCTCTTGAGGGGTAGAAGTAAGTAGGTAGGTTGTTCAGAAAAGATTTGTGGATCTTCTTTTCCACACAAGGTGAACGGCAGCCCTAAGACCATCACTCCAGTGCTGACAAGTGTTATTTTATTTTAGGTTTTCTCTACCAAAGAACTGAGTGAGACCATTTTGCTGGAATCCTGGCTCTGGGAGAATTGGGCTAATTCTTCTGAAATTGCTGGAAGTGGGACATGTGACCTAACAAAGTTTCCACTACTACCCTGCAGGCATTCTTACCAGGGTGCTGTATGGCTTGTTGTGTGTATCGTCAGGGGGCCATTAGCTTGACACCATCTAGTTGTAGGTCCCAATCTGCTGCTTCTCTGGCTACACATTCAGCCATCTCTTTTGGCAGATGGTAGGCCAGCGTTGGATGTGGTTCATCAATCTCCCCATTCATCAGTCTCTTCTCTGATGAGGATTTCTGGTTCCCTGGTGGGTAGGCCTTGACATAGGAACTTAGAAACATCATAGAGCCTGGAAGAGAGTCAGTGTGAGTCTTCCTGCCTGGACCCTCACATGCCTGCTGGTTTGTCCAGGATCCACCATCCATCCAATATCTTGTTCTTTTATTAAAAAAAAAAAGTTTTTGGCCATGCTGCGTGGCATATGGGATTGAACCCATGCCCCCTACAGCGCAAGAGTGGAGTCTTAACCCCTGGATTGTCAAGGAAGTCCCCAATGTTTTATTCTTTATTTTAAAAAATATTTATGTCTATCTATTTATTTGACTGTGCCAGGTCTTAGTTGGGGCATGGGATCTTTTTTTTTTCAGTTGTGGCATGCAAACTCTTGCTGCAGCATGTGGGATCTAGTTTCCTGACCAGGGATGGAACCCATGTCCCCTACACTGCAAGGTGAATTCTTAACCACTGGACCACCAAGGAAGTCCCTCCCTAGCTTCTTTTTAAATAAATTTTTTAATAACAGTTGTAGGTTTATAGAAAAGTTACAAAGAGAATTCCCATATATCCACACGTAGTTTCCCCTATTATTAACATTTTATGGTACACTTGTCATGTTAATGAAACAATGTGCTGTGCTGTGCTAAGTCACTTCAGTCATGTCCAACTCTTTGTGACTTGTGGACTATAGCCCGCCAGGCTCCTCTGTCCACGGGATTCTCCAGACAAGACTCCTGGAGTGGGTTGCCATGCCCTTCTCCAGGGCATCTTCCCAACCCAAGGATCAAACCCACATCTCTTATGCCTTCTGTATCGGCAGGCAGGTTCTTTACCACTAGCGCCACCTGGCAAACTCCGATGAACCAATACTAGCACATTATTAAATAAAGTCCATACTTCATCTAGACTTCCTTAGTTTTTACCCTATGTTCTAAGATGCCATCCAGAGTAATTACCTTCCTTCATGTTTCTCAGGCTCTTAGATATGACAGTTTCTCAGACTTTTCTTGTTTTTGATGACCTTGACAGCTGAGGACTCAAGACACTTGGTAGAATGTCCTCACCTGGGGTTTGTCTGAAATTTTTCTCATGATAAGAATGGGGCTATGGCCTTGGGGGATAAAGGCCACAGACAGAGGCAAAGTACCGCTGCCATCACATCATATCCAGGGCATATCTACTCTCAACATGTTGAATCACTGGTGATGTTGGCCGTCAGTTGGCTGAGGTCATATATGTCCAGCTTCTCCACTATGAAGTCCCCCAACCTGTCCCATTTCCATACTGTGCTTTTGGGAAGGAAGTCATGATGTGCAGCCAATATAGTATCCTTTTTAACACATTAGATCTTGCTTTTCCTCTTATAAATTCTCACTTAGTAGAGGCATTAATTTCTACTGAGTCCATAGTTTTCCAAACACTTAATTTTAATGTTCTTTACACCAATACCAAGCATTTATATAGCAAAGATGAATAAAAAAAGGCATTATTTGAGAGACTAGTTCTCTTAATACTTCCGAGAACTCAAAACTAATGTCCTAAGAAGGCCTTTAAATGCCATAATAGCCATTTTTAGGAAAAACTTAAAACCATATGCAGCTGTAAGACCAACAGAATTATTCTGAATGCTTCCCTTTGTCTCAAGGAAAGTTATTAGAAGAAATAGGATCAGTTCAGTTCTCTTTAGAAAGCTTATTTTAAGAAGAGTCTTGGATCTTAAATATAATTTCCTCACGACTCTCTGAAGTTCCAAAAAGGGAAGCATGATTGTTAATGTTATATTTGTCCCTTTGTCATAGACAGGGCTATTTTCAGACTAGATAGAATGATCTGTGCTTTGTGCCGACTTCACAGTACATTGAGGGCTGTGGAAGAATCACCCTGAGTGCACACGTGGCCATGTAATAGGACTTGAAACACGATGTTACCCTTGTGTAGTACTGAAGACCATCTGATGTTTTCTATTTTTGCTCTTATGACCTACTTATTAGAACCATGACTTGTTTGATGCTGAGTTTCTGGACATGAGTAGTTATTAAGAGAAAATATGACTTTCTTTTTTTAACAAAATAGTTCCAGGAATACACTGTAGGGGAAAAGGATAAGTGTTTAAAATATATTGTTAAAATGCTCCCTGTGTTGAGAAACCTTTGTGCAGTTCCTGACTTCATAGTAAATAGGACAGTTTGTGAGGAAGTTCCATTATTCTCCTTTTGCCCTTTTCCCTTTGATCGAATGCCACAGTCATATACACGACTGGCCACATTGAGTCCAACATCTCTTGAGGACAGTGTTCTATCTCTGAGTGACTCTCACCAGCTCCAACTTACCCAGCTTATTTTTACCCATGAGCATTTTGAAAAAGAAGAGTAATGAGGGGAGTAACCTTATCAGATATTGAAACAACTTATAAAGCAAAATAATTAAGATAATGATGTATTGGTGGAGATACAGACCGATAAATAGAGATTCAAGAAAGAACTCCAATTCAAATGGAATTTGACACATGATAAAGGTAGCATTTCAAAATAGCTGGGGAAAGACAGTTATTCACTAGACAGTGCTGAGAGGTTGTGGGAAGGAGAAACCTGGATCTTGACCTAATTCCTTACATTGTATTGAATTCCACTTGGATCCAAAATTTAAACTTAATAAAATTAAGCCATAAGGTACTATTATAAAGAGTTAGCATTTTAACAGTTCCAGAATGGAAAAAGTATAAAATTATGCAAAATTTAGAAGCTAAAGAACAAAAGTGCAGTAACCTCTGTTTGATTTAAAGACACACACACATACATGCACACACACCAACTCAAAAGACCAATGCCAAATCTGAAAGACTCTGCAACCGCTTCATACTTGAAGGGCTAACATTTTCAGAGTACAGATGTTCTTTGAGTGGGGAAAATAAAACAAAAGGCAAAAAGCATAGGAGAAGATGCCTAACCTTACTCACAATCAAATGTAAATCGTTTCTGTCCCACTAGGCTAAAAACCCAGGGATGGAGGAACCTGGTGGGCTGCCGTCTATGGGGTCGCACAGAGTCGGACACGACTGAAGCGATTTAGCAGCAGCAGGCTAAAAACAATGCAATTCTGGAGGTGAGAAGTTCAAGGCCACCAGGACCAGGCAGCTGCTTTAGGTTCACTGTGCCCTCTTTTGCATGTGGCAATCTTCCTCCACGTGCTTACAGAATGGCTGCTGTACCTCCAGGCATCACGACCAGGATCCAGCAGAAACAAGGGGGCAGGTAGGGAAAAGGCCAAAGGTTCTTGCTCCAGAGTCTGCTCCCTGTCACATATTTTTCTTGGAAGCCCAATTCTGATCCCATCTCCTTTGCTAGAACTGTCCTGGGGCTGCCTAGAAGGATGGGAAAGTGATTTTTTTTTTTAAAATTTTATACTAAAAAGTATACCACTTAGGGATTTTCACTAGGTGAACACGCCTGTCTGACCAGCACCCAGATCAAGAAACAGTGGCTCCTTGCAACTGCCCACATGCTCTTTCCCAGTCACTAGAGAATGCGAGCATTTTTAATGGGCACCTTCTCACTGTGGCCAAAATTGGGTTAAGAAAGAACAAGAGAATATCAGAGACCAGCAGGCTGTTACACCCTTCACTTTATATATTCACCCCAAAGGCACTCTTATCGATTTGCTCAAATCTTTCATTCTCAGTCTGAGAAATTTTATATTTTAAGAGACAATGGCTGAAATTTACATTTCCTGTAATTTCATAATGTGAGCCTGGGACCAGGAACACCTGGTCTAAATGGGAACTTTCTGCAGTAGTAGATTCATAGGCAGCTGCATTGAGATGGTCCCTGGGGTACACTGAGCAGGTCTGAGTTTTGAGGTATCCATGAATACAGAGGCATCCTGGAGAACCCGTCCCGTGAATGGGATGAACGTGAGAACATTCGCAATTCATACGCATTTTTTAAGAGGTGAGAAAACCCACAAGTAAGATAGGTGTGGCCAAATCTTAGAACAGAATTCAGAATTTATTCCTTATTATAGTATACATCTTGGAGAAAACATCTTTGTTATGAAACAGAGGCCACTTTTCTCCGGGCACCCCGCCTCCTTAACGTTCATCTTGGAGAGAATCCGTTTGCAGGAGGCATCCGGCAGCATCCTGATACCAGCTAATTCGCATGCAGGAGAAACTCTACAAATGCCGTAACTGTACGGGCTTTCGGGAAAAGCAAAGCTCATTCAACGTCAGAGAATTCACACTGGAGAAAAACCACATGCGCGTCATAGCTGTGAAAGCGCTTTTAGTCGGTGCTGAGAGCTAATTAGACATCTGGGATTTCAGAGTGGCTAGGAGCCCTGGGAGCAGACGGGATGAGGAAGAACCTTCAATCAGAGTTCCAGCCTCGGACAATGTGGGCTGATTCACCAGGACAGGAAGCAGGCGCGTGTGCTGAATGGGGGAGGCCGTCCGGGGGAGGCGTGGGGCACACTGAACTCATTCACACTGGAGAGCAGCCTGTGAGTGGAACCAACGTGGAGCATCATCTTTGGAGAATTTACAGGAAAGAAACACTCTCATTGGAAAGATTGTGGGAGAGCTTTTAGCCAGTAATCAGGCTAATTCATTCTGGAGAAAAGCCTTGATTGTAGAGAAGGAGGAACACCATTCAGTTGTTTTCCTTACTGGATTTCAGAGAATCTTCAGTGATATATGGGGTAACTTTGAGGAGGGGAGGGGGTTCAGGGTTTATTGTCAATTAAAGCATGAATTGCATTTAAGTAGGGGCTTAAACTTTATTGCTTCTTCCACTGCAACCAAGATTTCCATTTCTTTCTCTGTCTCATAGAATATATATATATATTTATCTCTAATGACTTAGGAAGATAAGCTTACAAACTTGCTTTTATAAGCTTAACTTCTATTCCCGGTAGGTATTCAGTCCAATTTTGCTGAATGAATGAAGTAATACAACAGGCAAACAGAGTCAGCCTAGTCTGAACCTTCAAGCGCAGGACTCCATAAATTGTGGAGGGTGTGAAAGGACTGTGTTGAGGGGGCGAGGCTTACTGGCAGGATCTGGAGGTTGCAAATTCTACCCTAATTGCAACACATTCGTCTTCGGCCTCCATTAGCTTGCGGAACTTCTATGGGCCACGTCTCTTTACTGTTGAAGACTATTTTGAGTTGGGAAAAGCGGGGGGCAAGTTTTCTCCAGTTTTGAATGCATCTGACAGCTACATGAGAAGGATACCAGTTTCACTTTGTTTTATATTTAAAACGAGACATTTAAAGAGGAAGGGCCAGAGTTCCTAAGTTCAATTCCTCTTTTCATGAAGCAAGGGTCAGGCACATTTTCTTCTGTTGAAGTAACACAAAAACCACATTATGTGATGAAAATTGGATCAGAAGAAAGCTTCATCTTGTCCTATCCACCGACTGCATTTTCACCTCCCAACCGAACTCCTTATCCCTAGCCTGGGGTTCTAAGTCTTCTAGGAGACATCCTTGCTTGCCACTATATCCATTCCCCAGTTGAGGAAGAAGAGATTCAGGTCCTGTGTGTTTCTGGCTCCTGGCTTTGCTTAGAGAAGTGGGAAGGAAAGGTAAAGAGAGAAGGGCCAGGGGGTAAAGGGACAAAGCATGGAGAAAGCGGGAAGTGGCCTCAGGTCAGGGCACCCTGTTCCCCGAAGGATATGAACTGTCACTTAGGCTGGCTGGAGAGTAACTAAAAAGCCTAGTTTCCCATCAGTTAAGTTCTAGCTGCCATACGTTTCCTTCATCTAGTGTATGGGGCTCATAAAACCCTGCTGTGTGACACTGGCTTCCTCCAGAATTCATCCAACCTAGCTCACCATTGGCCGACTCCAACTTGCTTCTCCTTGTGCCACAGCCTTCTGGCCCATGCTCAGGCTCTGCATCCAGGGACTAACACCTAGCCCCCACCCATTCCACACTGATTTGTTCTAAAGCTCCTCATGGAGCCCCAGTTTAGACGCCCAGGCTCATGCATCTGGAACTGTCCTGAATCTTTCTTTCCTCATCAGTGCCCTGTAGGCTCCAGGAATCGGAACCAAGTGCTCAAGCTGCTTCCCTATGTGGGCTATGACCAATCTTGACCTGTACTTCCTACCATACAATTAAGGTCTCCAGTGTCTAAATTGGGCTGATATTCCATTTGGAGCTGTACCAAGCTGCATCCGTGGAGGAGTGCTGTATTGGCTGGCTAAGAATGCCTTAGGCTGCAAATAGCAGAAATAAAGACAGTTCAATTTAAAGATCAGTGAGACTGGAAGTAGGTGGTTCCAGGATATGTATGGTGGCTCAACGGTATCATCGAGGACCTAGGCTTTGTCTGTCTGTCTACTCGCCCAACCTTGGTATGCTGGCTTTCTCCCTTGGTTTTGTTGCCACCTGGTCTCAAAATGGCTGCCACAGCTCCAAGTATCACATCTCAAACATCCTTGTTCAAAGCAGGAGGAAGAAATGGGCCTCTTCATTCTCCTTTAATCAGAAAGCAAAATCTTCCCAGAAGGTCCCCCAGCCATTTCCCCATAAGTTATGCAGGCAGAACTGTCGCATGCCCAATTCAGAGCCGACAGACAGCAGAGGGACGAAGTAAGGAGCCTGCCGCAGTGACACACGGGCGAGGCAGGCCTGGCGAGCCCTGGGGAGGCGCCAGGGCTGGCTCTTCTCTCTGCCTTTCCTGGAGTTCTGCCTCTAATCTCGACATCCTTTACCTTCTTCCCAAAGAGGCTCATTAATCCCCCAACGATAAGTGTTGTTTTGCCTTTCTTCAATTTCCAAGCGTCCACGTCAGCGTACTTCCGGCCAGCACCTGGCCCTACTTGCCCTCACGACCTCCTGTCACACACTGCCCATGCAGTCTGATTTGCAGGTTCAAATTTCCTAAAAGAGGAATCTGCCTGGCCCGACTGGCTTTCCAAATATTCCCTGAGCCAGGGGACTTCAAAAGTTGTTGGCCAGTGTACACAGATCCTGGATCACTGACCTGCATGAGTGTGTGAGTGTGTGTGTGTGTGTGTGTGTGTGTGTGTGTGTGTGTGTGTGTGTGGTGCGAGGAGGACAGAGGCAGAGTCGTGTGATACAACACAGCCACCTGGGCTGAATGAGGGGGAGGGGTATGGGGGTGGGGCAGGACAGAGGGTGTGGAAGGTGGCTCCTGGAGCCCAGGGCCACAAGATAAGGAAATTAGGCCAGTCTACTAGAGACACGCCAGGTGGACACAGGAGGGAAAAGGCCATTTTGCACACTTCAGTCCCGTTTCAGTGGATGCCAAGTGGAGAAGAGAGGAATCTGGCTGGCAGATGAACCAAGGCCCTTGACCTGTGGCTGCAGCTGGCCCTGCCCCGCCGGATCCAGCTCTTCAGTCACTCGCTCTGAGGGCCTGTTAATTGACTTACAGAATAAAGAGCATAATCAGTTTCTTGAGTCTGCCCTGACTCGGAATATCCCCCGAATTCCCACAGGAGAAATTCCAGGGACTGCTAGTAGGAAGCCGGGCTTTCTCACGAACATGGCTTTAATAGGGCCTGGCAGCATCGGGTACCCACTGGACTTGGAACTTAGAAACCATTTTGTGGCTTTGGCAGGCCACAGAAGAGACTGGAGAAGCGGGACTAACTCAACATGATACCATGAAACGGGGACAGAAAACAGACTGGTGATTCCAGCAAAGGGAATGAAAAATCCCACAGCGCGAAAATGAGAACATGCAAGACCTGGATTCTAAGCCTCGCTGCTCTACTTAGTTGCATGACTTTGGGCAAGTCACTGCACCTCTCCAGGCCTTAGTTTCTTCATTTGTAACGTGAGGATAGAAACACCCCATTTCAAGCGTTGTTGGGAGGATTAAATGAGACCCTGTGCGTGAGGCACTAAACGCATGTGAGTGACTGGTCATCAGAGCATATCACACGCTCAGGTGGGGCTGAGCCCCAGGTGAGAGCCCGCTGGCCGGCGCCCATTGGAAGAGCTGGCGTGGCGTGGCAGTTCTGATGAGGAGCTCCACTGGAGCCCCCCACGGTGGTGAGTGGGGCTGGGGGTGACTTTGCACCCCATGAAGCACTTGACAGCTTTCCTTCTAGTTTCTTGAGCGATTTCCTAGAGGCCTCTGGAACAGCCTTCACCCAGCCTCCCAGGAGTTAAAGAGTCTCTAACCTCGCTGAGCTTACAGTCCCTGTCCCTCCAATCCCCTCTGCCCTAAAAGCCTTCCCTGGTTTAGCCATTTCAAACTCCTCTGCCTGTTTCTATCACTTCCTACTCGATTTGTTCCTGGGATAGACCCTTCGAGGAGTGATCTGAGAGGGAATCTGGAGATCCACTGTAAGTGACGTTCCAGCTCTAAACTCCCAGGAGCACAGAAACCCAGTGACCAGCTGTCCTCCTGCCCAGAGACCGCCATGTGAGCTCATAAGCCTGTGGTAAGCAGGCAAAGAGGCGGCTGGCAAGGACCCTCCCTTTTTCTCCTCAACGCTCAACGATCTACTCATCCTTTCACCGGGTTCAAGGCTTTACTGGGTTCAAGGTTCAGCTGTTCAGAAGCAGCCTTGGCTTTCTAGGAAATGCAGTTCTGATGGGCAATGCCAGATCTAGGGACTAGCTCTTATCATCCCCACCTCCAACATTTCTAACTTAATAGGTTTTAAAGACATTTAGAAGAGCACGCCATGGCTATATAAATTCATGGATATATACATAGAGTCTGTCCTTTTTTTTTTTTTGGTAGGGGAGATAAGATATTTTGCAGTTAACAAAAGACAAGAGCTGTTCCTGCATTTTGTGCTCAGGACCCAGAACTCTGCTGTATAGCAAAGGATGATGCATTTGTGGCGGCCAGCACAGGTGGGACTTTCCAGCACAGCCATTAACATCTGTTTGCCTGTTACCTCCTTGCTGGTAACTTTGGTTGCTGGCAACTACAGGAGCGCCCAGTGTCAGACGAACACCTGCTACATGCCAGGTGTTAATCGAGGCACTATGAATACAGAGATGCTTCAGACATAGGTCTTGCTCTCAAAGAGCTCCAAGTTCATCTTGGGGGTGGAACCTGAGCCAGCCATCCTTAACCGGGACACTGGCCAGCTCTCCAACATACTAATTTCTTGCTTGTTCCCTGCCTCCCCAATCAAGGTCACTCCCAAGGTTAGCGCAACACATGATAGCCAGCAATGCCTCCCAGGCAGAGCCAAGGGCCTCTGCCACCTTATGGACATCAGGGCTAATCCAGCTTTCAGGTCGGGGTGGGGGAAGAGGTGGCAATAAAGATGAGATCACCTTCTTCCTGTGTGACCCGGAAGAGAATGGCCGACAACCATCCCCGAGAAGGCAGGTCATGTCTTCAGGCAGGGGTAAGCGTGCCTCCATGCGTGATGACCCTGAGTCACAAATCCATCTGTCTGCATCCACAGCTGTATACAGTCACCGATCCCCATGTCATCCCGAGTCCCTCGATGCTCAGAGGTGCTGTGAGTCCAAGGGACATGGGGTGGTTCTTCCTCAAAGAGTTTTACATCTGTCGGAGGAGAAAAATGCATGAGAAGGTCAGGAAGGACCAGGGATTTGCGGGTGCGAGATGGGGCTCAGGGGCAGTGGACCCAGTGAGCAGAGGGCAGGCTGGGAGCCCAACTGCAGGCCCGCAGGGTCCCATGAAGCCTTCAGGGAAGAGGTGGGCTTTGGGCCATGTCTGGCGGGTGGGAAGCACTCCTGGCGGAGCTTCTCGTGAGCCAGGACCGTTGAGTGCTCCAAACACGGTGCCTTTATTGCCCCTTGGGAAACAGGGTCCAACCGGCAGTGCCTCTTCTGGCTGCTGAAACCCCAACAGCCAGAGCTCAAGCGTTCGTGCAGGCACAGAGCCTCGGAGCTTGGCTTGCCTGAACAGGGCTGCCTGTGATACTCTTCGTTCTGATGGCGACATCACAGCGTGAGGCCAGGGCCACGGGCACGCTATGCCCAGCCATTCTGCCAGAGCAGCATGGTGAGGGCTGTCCTGGGGGGACCGCCGCTCCTCAGAGGCCAGGATCTGGAGCCTTTACATGGAGGGTAGCACTCTGGGGCGCCACAGACTCTAAGCCTGGCACAACACACGTGGCCAAACACTTGCATCCTATTCTGGCAGAAGATCAAAGAATTCATACGGCAGAGGAAATCTTTGAACATTCTGAATACGGGGAAATTTCCATTCATCTCATAATTCTTACTAGAGAGATTCCCCCATGAATGGCATCAATGCAGGAAAATCCTCCGAGCGAGGCAGCAGCTATCAGAGAACTCATGGGGGAGGGTCGGGGGCACCGGACTCGGACAGTTAACAAAGAGCTCAGCCTGGAGCCCAACACACCGAAAAATCTGCATCTTCATTAGCGCAGTGGCGCTTTGAGAAAGCACAACTTGGCTGAGCCATTCTGGAGCTGTCTTTCACAGGTGCTGAATCGGGGGTGATGATCCTTTCAGGAGAAATCAGCCCTCATTCATCACCTGAGGGTTCGGGCTGGAGAGAGGGCAGATGCTCATTGTGATTGAGGGGGACTCTTGGGAGTCCTCTGGCCTCGGGAAACTGGGAGCCAGGCGGGGCCCCTGGGAGGACAGTCAGAAAGACCTCAGAGCACAAGTCGTATAAAATGGACATGGAAGAGAAAAACACGGTGAAAGGGCCAATTTAGATAACGATTTTGTTGGAACTTGGACTTTCAGCACCTGTAATGCCGACAGGCTTGGGCTGGAAGGAACGCAAACACCCTGTGGGGGAGTCCGGTTCGGTGACAAGGTCATGCACCTGCCGCCCCTGGGATCCACTTGCGCTTGAGGGACCTGGGGCCTTGCAGGAGACAAGCACAGGGGCTCCCGAGCTCTCAGCAGTACACTTTTCCACAGGGCCTCCATGTCCACATTTCTTCACGGTCCCACCTCCTGCCTCTTCCGGCAGGCAGGCAAGTCCTGTCCTTGTGTCTGCCATGTGCCCACCTGACTTTGGTGTTGCCCAGGGGACAGGAGGCCACCTGCCCATGCAGAGGCCGGTGACCACCATTACCTTTGACAACTCACGAATATGCCTCAGGGATACTGCTATGACTGGACCATTCATCCATCCATCCAACAATCTTTTGAGCATCTCCTCAACTCTGTAGTTGGCACATTGTTTGTGCTGGGATCAAGGACAGGGGAGAAGGAAGTGTCAGTCACAAGGGGCTTGGGCTACCCAGGGAAAGAGGGGAATGAGGAAAACAGGAGCACCTTCGAGACTGCAGGGGTGTCTGTGTCCTGGGTTTCAGACAGGGCTTTGGAGAGAGGGCTGGGGAGGCAGGGAGGAAGAACTCTGATCTAATGACTGCCGCCCACACGACAGGTCAGCATGAGCTTTCTCAGCCCCCTGCCTGTGTGGCACCCATGATCCTTACTTTGTAAAGAAAACAGATGAGTGTACAGCTAGCAAGAGGCACAGCCGGTCTAGGTCTGTCTCGCTCCTGATGCCACTGTCTTTCCATCAGCACTGGGAGAGAAAGGGTCTTTTAGCACCACTGTTCCTTGGGTAATGTTTCCAGAGGCTTCCAGGAGAGTGAGAGGCCCCTGGTGAAACAGGAAAAAAGAGGACTGAAGGGGAGAAGGGGATTGGCTTTTGCAGACTCTTCTGGGCAGGGGAAGACATTCATTCATTCACTCCTCTGTTCACCCATTAGGAAAATCTTCACTGAGTCCTGTGGAGGGCCAGGTGCTGTGCTTTGGCGCTGGGGACGAGAAGAGCAGGATGGACACAGTCCTGCTCTCATGGGGCTTCTAGAAGGAGGCAGGCGATCCAACAGCCTCCCTGTTTTGAAAGGGGGAGCACAGAGGAGAATCTTGACCCTGCCTCGCATCACTGAGGCTGACTTCTGGGAAGGGGCGACATGTCAGGGAAGACCTGGTGTGTGCTGGCGAGAGCCTTCCAGAGAACCACGATGGCAGGTCTGTGGGTGAGGAGCAGAGCAGAGCGGGAAGGAGCGCTGTGTATGTGAGGAGAACTGTGCCTGACGTGGAGGGAGGGAGGCGAGGAGGGCGGGAAGGAGGGGCCAGGTCATCGCGGCTCCTAGAAGGAGCTCAGACTGCACCCTGCGAACAAGAGGAAGCCGCGGAGAATGTTCATCTTGGAGAGGCCCTGCGCAGTCTTAGTCCATCCCTTCCCTGGAAGCCCGGAGAGGGCTGTCCAAGAATTCGTCACGCCAGGGCAGATATAATCGGTGTGTGAGTTCTGTCCTTTTCCTAACTAAGGAGGTTTTCCAAGAGGCGCCGCTAGCAGAGTGAGCGATAAAGCTCGGACTAAGTGCTGGTGCCTTGATCCCAAGGAGGAAACCTTTGGCGCGTGAAGGGCGGACCTGAAGGTCCCACAGGATCTTCCGGGCAGACGTGCGTGGGTGGGCACTCCCCTCTTGTGGCCGAAGTGGGTACTGCACTCGTGTTCCCATACAGGCCCGCCTCTAGGCTCTCCCTGGGGAAGCCCTGGAAATGAGGCCGCGGCGGCTGCACCGAGCTGCGGACTCCGGGAGGTTTCCCACCTGAAACCTTTTTTTGTTTGTTTCTGTTTTGTTTTTTAAATGAGAAACCTGAACGGTGGAGAAAATGTATATATATATATATATATATATGCTTATATATGCTTAAAATGTGCATATATATATATGCTTAGAAAGAAAACGCTAGAAGGACAGCATTATCAGTGATTCTGGAATACGTGACTAAGAATTTTTCAATGTGTTTATGTGTATTTTAAAACTTGGACGTGTACTACTTTTGTTGATAAGAGGGGGAAAAAATGTTTTGTTGTTTTTAAAAAGAGCAGAAGTGACAGAAAAGTGCCCTAAGCGGGGGGCTGAAGTGGAGGCCAGGTGGCTGATGTGAGAGCCGACTGGCCTGGTGATGAGCCACCGCCCCGGCAGCCCTGTGTCTTTCCGCAGCTGCAAAGCGCCAATGTGGCTGCTCACAGAGCCACGCGGGGACCAGGCTGCCTGGGAGCTGCCCTCCCGGCGGTTTCTGTCTAGCTGAGCCCTTCAGCTCACACAGACCTGGGCTCGGGGTCCCTGCCCCTCTGTCTTTGTCTCATGTGCTCGCCCTTCTCCCATCAGGGTGGCACCCTTCCAGCCTGGTCTCCCCAACTGCCAGCTTCTGGGTGACCCGGAAGCATATTCCACAGGCTCACCCTAGATGATTCTCTACTGCGTGAGCTCTGACGCAGGATGAGGGCTGGGTTTGCTCAGAAACTACAGAGCCACACCTGTTCCATCCACAGGGCCTGTGCTAGGATGCCCTTTCCCGCCGGGGGCAAGGAGCTCACCTGGCTGGCAGTTCTGGTCACTCTGGTCACCTTCCTGGCTCCTCTCTTCTCTCTCCTGCTCCAAACTCTTCTCTGGGGCAGGCCAGCTGCTCAACTTCCCCTCTGGGAGGTTCCCTGCATGCCAGTCTATGGGACTGGATCTGGGTGGGGGCCAAGGACACAGCCCCCACCATTGCTGGGGTCATTCTTGACTGGAGAAGTCCCCAGGGAGCCTTAACTTGTGCTGTGAGAGAGTTATGTTTCAGATAAATTCTTCATGAGCTTCTTTAATTTCAGAAATGTTCTGAAATACACAAGTTTTTTGAAAAAAATCAAAGTCCCTTGATTATGGAAAATTTCAATCCCACTAGAAAGAATACAATACAGCAAACTCTCATGTCCCCATCACCCAACCCCCGTAGCTATTCATTTCCTGCCATTCCTGTTTCTAGCTCGCCCCACCATACTTTTGTGGGTGTGTGTAGTATTTTTTTTCCCTTTCAATATTTGTTTATTTGGCTGTGCCGGGTCTTAGCTGCAGCATGCAGGATCTTTGATCTTGACTGCAGCATGAGAGATTTGTTTTAGTTGCAGCATTTGAACTTAAGGATCTACTTCCCTGACCAGGGATTGAACTTGGGCCCCTTGCATTGGGATCCTGGTTTTAGCTACTGGGCCACTGGTAAGTCCCTATGGAGTATTTTAAAAATAAATCTTAGACAGTATATCTTTTTTTCCCCTGATATATAACTCAGTATGCATCTCTAGTAGATTCGAATTAAATTACACTTGATGTTTTGGGGAGTATATGTGATAACAGAATAGTAATCTCCTGGACCCATTTCCATCTCCAGTAATTATATGGTGGTTTAGTCTCGAAGTCGCATCTGCCTCTTGTGACTCCATGGACTACATAGAGCCTGCGAGGCTCCTCTGTCCATGGAATTCTCCAAGCAAGAATACTGGGGTGGGTAGCCACTTCTTTCTCCAGGGGATCTTCCCCACCCATGAACTGAATCCCGGTCTCCTGCACTGCAGGCAGGTTCTTAACCAACTGAGCTAGAAGGGAAGTAACCATGCCAATCTCCTTTCATCTACTGTTCCCTACCCCACCACATTGGATGTTTTTCAAGCAAATCTCAGGCATCATTTCACTCATAAGATCTGCTGTATGTGTCTTTTTCTTTGTAAAGCATAAACCCCAATAGCATTATCACAACTAAAATTTTTAAACAGTAATTCCTTAATATCATTAATGTTCACATTTCCTTGATTTTAAAAAAAAATCCTCAATTGGTTGTTAGAATCATGACCCAAATAAAGTCTACAGGTTGCATTTAGTTGACAGTCTCTTCAGGTTCACTTCCCTCATAATTTTTCCCCCCTTTTATCTTGTAATTTGTTGAAGCATTCCAGCAGTTTGTCCTTAGTACGAAGCGACACTTAACAAACGCTCGAGCACCAACTCTGTGCCAGGCACTGTGCTTGTGCTGGAAATAAACGCGTGAGCAGATCTGGGGCAAATCACTTGACACTGTCTGGACTCGAGTACCCCCTTCTCTAACAGTAAAGAGGACGGGACTAGATGCTTTCTAAAGGCTCCAATCTGATCCACTCGGATCCCCCCTCTCATCACTATGGTCCACTGTGTGAGTCTACGCAAATCTCAGCCAACTTATTCCCAGGGGGCGGCCGCCCACCTGCCTGGGTGATCAGAGGCCAAAGTGACGGCAGGACGACGACGCCCGGACGCCGCAAAATCGTTCTGCCCCGGGTGGCTGGCGGTATAACGGCAACCCCTCGGACCTCGAGCACTGGCGGGTCCTGCCCAGTTACACTTCCCACAGTCCTCTGCGGCCAGCCGGTTACCACGGAGACAGGCTGGGCTCGTCGGTTCCGCAACCGTCGGGGGCCTGGGCCTGCGGTGATCGTGGGCAGATGAGCCTCCACTCCCCGTGGCTTCCAAACGGACCAGTCACGCCCCCCCACCCCTTGGTTCTGGTGCCCGAGAAGGCCGAGCCATTTGGCTGGGCCGGGCCATCGGCAGGCCGAACTACATTTCCCAGGAGTCTCCGGGCACACCCCGCTTCCGGTCGCGGGCTGCCGAAAAGATAACAAGGAGACCGGTCCGGGGATATTTGGGCCTCTGAAGTCGGTGGACAGAGGAGCTGGAGACAAAGAAGGACAAAAGAAAGGACGAGGATGGGAAAGTTGGTTATAAAGCAACATAAAGTACACTCCGTCCTGTTTACCTTTTTAGTGTCCACGGATGCTCAGGGTCAACGCGAGCGTCGCACAGCCCTCTGGGAAATGTAGGCGATGCTGCCTAAGGACTATGGGAAACGTAGTAATTAATTAACAGCCACTACCTGGAGCGCCTACAGTCGAGGGTATGGGATTGAATCCTCCCTGCCTCTCCCGTTTCCGCTCAGTCTGCTCAGTACCTACAGAATCTTTCCCTTTCTCTACGTGCGAACCCTCAGTGCTGTATTTTAGACACACCCTTAAGTCTCTTCTCCGCGCGGCCACCAAAGTAATTGTCCCTGCTCTGCTTAGGGCTCTTACAGAGCTAATACAATCAAGTCCATGTTAACCGGCTGGCATGATATATTTGACGTCTCACCTATTGTTTCCCGCAAGTTTCCTCATAGATAAGAACTCTTCTCTTTAGATTGTTCGTCTCATTTGTGTTGATATCTTAACGCCATTGCCACTTTTTTTTTTTTTAATGCAGAGCGCAACTTCTTGCTTTTAACAGTTGCCCTCCCAAACAGGGTGATAAATTCCAAGAGTAGCTGGATTTGCAAAATATTCTTGAAAAAAGTACTTGAGTAGGTTTCTATCAGTAGAAACCAAGTTCCTCATACTTTGATAAAATTAGAATTTTATTTTTCCGAACAAAATATTTTATTACATAATCTGATTAACTCACACCTAGATGTTTTTCCAAGTCTTGTAAAGTCACCTGAAAGATTTATTTAAAAAAAGAAAGAAAGAAAACACGACGGTTCTTACATAAATTACTTATTACAAAGCTCTGATAAGACTCTAAATATAAAATAGATGAGTTTTATTTTTTTTTTCCCCACAACATTTTGAAAGTCTTAGGTTCTATATTTACGCTTGATCCAAAGAGCTGTAAATGTGGAGTAAATCTGCCTGAAGCTTTAGAGGAAGGAGGCATACTTTTAAAGGCTATCAGAAAGCCTAGATAGGAATGAACTCTGTGGTGTAAAATGACAGATGAGGTGTTGCTCACATCAAAGCACCAAGAACTTGCCTTTTGAAGTGGGAATACTTGGCAGACACAATATTTCCATTAGCTTTTAACTTTGGTAGGAAGAATGGCTCAGATCAGAAATGTAGAGAACTATTTACCTGATAAAGCAATTTAGAAGTCACAGTCAATAATATGTAATCTCTCCTTAACATTCGAAAGCAGAGAGGTTCCTCCTTCCTCATTTATTTAATTTCTTTGGTTTTGGTTTTTAAAACATAGATGCCTTCATTTTTCGCCTGAGGAAAGTACATTTGTTGCAAAAGCATCAGCCAAGGCCAGAATGATGCTGGGAAAGATTGAGGGCAGAAGGAGAACGGGGTGACAGAAGATGAGACAGTTGGATGGCATCGCTGGCTCAATGGACATAAGTTTGAGCAAACTCTGAGAGAGAGTGAAGGACAGGGAAGCCTGGCATGCTGCAGATCACTGGGTCACTAAGAGTCGGACACGACTTAGCGACTAAACAGCAACAAGGCCAAGATGTTCGTGTACTTCTCAGGAATCAGATGGGGAAGGCTGAAGTCAAGATCTAAAAGAACCATAATTCAGAATAATTTTGAGTGGTGCAAATGCAGTTAGTTACCTTTTCCATGGATATTGGAGCACTGCTCTCTTATGAACTTTTACATGTTCTCAGTTGCCAGCAAAATTCTACCTGTTGTTATAGCAATTTAGCCTACACTATGGATATAAGGATCTGCTGGTGTTCCAGAAAACATATAATGTCCAGGAACATTCCTGAACAATTTCAAGATATGGACATTCAAGTTATAATGTGAGTTGTAGTTTTCTTTACAACCAAGAAAGCTTCAGAATGCAACTCGGTCATTTGATTGGTTTCAAGAAATATGATGCTAGATCTATCCATGTGCCACATACTTGCAAACCATTTTCTGGGTGGTTTAGCTTCAAAAGTGGCTATTTGCCCTGCTGTTGTTGCTGTAGTTGTTGTTGCTTTACCAAGTTCCGTCTCAAAGGGTGGCACTCTTGGCTAGGTCCACTTGTGGAACTCATCTGCCCAGTTACATGGGACAGTGGAAAGAGCGGGGGCATGGGGTCCAGTTCTGAGCCACTTGCTAAGTCACCTTGACCTAGTCATTTGTCACTCCCCTCAAACCTACTCCTTTTCTTCCATAATGCCTCCTCTTTAGTCGCTCAGTCAAGTCCAACTCTGTGTGAACCCATGGACTGTAGTCCAGCAGGCTCCTCTGTCCATGGGATTTTTCCAGATAAGTGGAGTGGGTTGCCATGCTCTTCTCCAGGGAATCTTCCAGGCCTAGGGATGCCAGGTCTCCGGTATTGCAGGCGATTCTTTACCATCTGAACCACCAGGGAAGCCCCCATAATGCCTCAGTGAACAGCATAGGTGGTAGTCTGAGTAATGGCCCCCAAAATATCGGACGTGACTCCCTGTAATGCACGTATCCTGTAAATGATACTTTCCTTAGAAAAAGCATCTTTGTAGATGTGACTAAATTAAGGATCTTTAGGTGGGGAGATTATCCTGGATTTCGTGGGTGGGCCACGCACGAAACGCAATTAGAAGTGTCCTAATAAGAGTACAGAAGAGGGAGCTCTGAGTCAGGTACACAGGGGATTAGGCGATGTGAAGAAGGAGCCGAGAGAGATTTGAAGATGCTGGCCTTAAAGACTGGAGTGACGGCAGCTACAAACCAAAGAACGACGGCAGCCACCTCTACACTTGTCTGCCTTCTGATCCAGCCCTCATGCTGCAGTCAGAGGGGCTTTTCTACCATGGAGATCCTACATCCATCTGCAGTGATCATCCTTCAGTGGTGCCTCAAAGCCTGACTCCTTGGTCGGGTCTGAGAATCCCTTCCCCATCTGACCCCTTGTCTGCTCACCCACACACGTACACCCAGCCATCTCCATGCACTCCACCTCACTCACACACTCCACCTCACTCACACACTCCCTTCTCCATCCATGGAGTGATGCTCCCACACGTCTAGGCTGTTTCACGCATCTGTGGCTCCTCACATCTGTGATACAGAGAAAGGGATCTTTCTTTAACAGTATTTATTTATTTTTGGCCATGTCAGGTCTTACTTGCAGGATCTTTCATTGCTGCATGTGGGGCTGAGTGGCGGCACCTGGGGCTTAGTTCCCTGACCAGGGATCAATCCTGCATCCCCCGCACTGGGAGGTGGATTCTTAACCACTGGACCTTCAGAGAAGTTCTGATCAATTAGTATTATTGCAGCTGTTATGTAAAGATTTACTACAGTTTGAGTTAGTGCAATCCCCTGTTTGTGTTTCTTGCAAAAGTTCCAACTGAGAGCAGGCCAGGAAGAAGAAATTCAAGCTAGGCTTAAAATGTGCTCATGGATGATCCAGGCAGTTTACTCAAAAGTTTTGTTGTTGTTTAGCCACTAAGTCTTGTCTGACTCTTTTGTGACCCCATGGACTGTAGCCCGCCAGGCACCTCTGTCCATGGATTTCCCAGGCAAAAATATTGAAGTGAGTTGCCATTTCTTTCTCCAGGGGATCTTCCCCATCCAGAGAGCAAACCCACATCTCCTGCCTTGGTAGGTGGAATTTTTACCACGGAGCCACTAGGGAAGCCCTGATTTACCGGAACTGTCACTATCTGCCAATACCACTCTCTCAACCAGACTGCCCACACGGCTACATTTTATCCCTCTTCATTGTAAGAGTGAAATGCAGCCAAGCGTATTTATTCATCTCTTTTAAGTGTCTCTACTTTTCTTCCACTTTGAGTTGAAATGACATAGATTTCACTTTTGATCTACTTGTTTTTAGGTTGGCTATATTAAAAAATTCAGGAAGTAAAAATTATGAAAGAACAGTAATTCCCAAGATCACTAAAACACACTCACTGGTACAATAAACTGTAAACTCGCCGTATTTGGTTATTCTGAGCATAACTCTTTTAACCATTTTTATAGATTAGGTGTTATGACAGTATAACGTAGTTTTCCCCTGTATTACACAAAGTAATATTTAAGAAGTAAATTCCCCTAAGAAAATAAAAAACTTTTTAGAGACTGTATATGTATTCTACCATCCAATGTGATATGGTGTCCAGATAGCAAGGACATCAAAGTAAAAATAATCTTGGAGAGGTTAAATGCTAGTATTTTTCTAAAATGTCCTAGGCAATTGTGCAGATTAAGGAGTGAAAATCATATTTAAACCAATCCACGTGAATTAAACTATGGTCATACCATTGGACTATGACAGGTACAATTCCACAACTTTAATGACATGACATATGGAAGGAGGCCAAAAAAAAAAAAAGAAGAAACCACCTCAGTTTTTCAGCTCTTTGGAGAGATCTGGGGCAAAGGAATCAGAATTCAACAACAGGATTTCCTCAGCTGAACTAAGGATGGAGAACAGATGGTATGGAGGCAACTACCTGGCTGACTGGTCTTTGGGGCAAACAAGGAAAATGCCTTCTACAGCCAAAGGGCGATGAGAACCTTCTTTGGTGGATGGACTTCAGGCTCTGCACTGACATTAACTTCTTTGGGGATGTGGAAGCTTCCAGATGAAGGCCGGTCAGGTAATAATGGACATCTCTTCCCGGTCTCTGCTCTCGGACACTGAGTTGACTATGCTTCTTAAGTACTTTATGAATTCCATCCTGATCTCTTCCGGGTCGTCCTCGAGATTCGAGTGCACCAGCTTCAGCTTGTTCAAGGGTGGTGCTTAAAAAGGAAAATAATGTAATTAGGCACGAACTTTTAAAAAATGAATTAATTTAGCCACACCAGGTCTTAGTTGCAGCATGGGGGATCTTTGATCTTTCTTGCGGCATGTGGGATCTCTAGTGCCCTGACCAGGCATTGAACCTGGGCCCTCTGCATTGGGAGCATGGAGTCTTAGCCACTGGACCACCAGGGAAGTCCCTAGGCCATGAGCTTTAAATGAGGGGCTATCTCTAGCTCCAGAGGACCTGACTCTTCCAGGAGCCAATTTATTTAACTTTCCCAAGTCCAAAAATAAAGTGGGGCCTCCGTGACACATTTTCACAGAGAAAGTTTTCACTACCTCCGGCAATAGGCTCACAGCTCTGCAAGTTCAGGCCTTCTAGGTTCTTACACCAGAGAGGAAGGCATTTCTGAATTTTCTGAGTTGTTTTCCATGATTACTTTGACACCTCTCTCATGATCTATCGCATGCAGATTGGAGCTTAAAGGCAAGTCAGGAAAGAGTGTCCCTAATAGTATGGATGAGAGGTTAAAACCAGGGTTTTTTTTTCCCCCTCTTAGTGTCTGTCTGCTTTTACAGTGTCTGCATCCTGGCCTGGGTGGTACTAACTAACTTTTACAGGGTCTGAAGCCTAGCCTGGGTGGATCTACTAACCCGGCAATTCTGATTTACGTGGTGAGGAAAACAAATGGTGAGGAAACAGCAGGTGCTCACAAGCTGCACAGAGCTGTTGGCTTCTAAGGCACAGAGCAACATACAAATGCCCAGAGCATTTCAGACAAGAGCCAGAACTCCTGGCTCCTTACCCAAAGCTGGGTTTTCTTTGTCACTTCCGGAGCCTGGTTTGTGGTGTGCAATTAACAGACACTGAGTATTCTGTAAGAACTGCTGCTGGACGAAGCAGGAATACCACATCTCAATTTCCTTCAGGTGACTTGGGATGTCGGCGTTGAAGACGATCACCACTCCGTGAGAGTCCTTCATCAGGGCTGGCCAGCAAGACTCGAACCTGCATGGCGTGAAGGGTAGGTGGCTCTGGTTTCTGTGTCTTATTTTTAATTTTATATTGGAATCTAGTTAATTTACACTTAAGTTTCTGCCGTACAGCGAAGTGAATCAGTAATACATATACGTATGTCCACTTTTTTAAGATTCTTTTCCCATATAGGTCATTACAGAATATTGAGTTCCCTGTGCTAATACAGTAGGTCCTTATTAGTTGATCTATTTTATATATGCATGTTAAGTCGCTTTAGTTGTGTCCGACTCTGCGACCCTATGGACTGTAACTTGCCTGGGATTCTCCAGGCAAGAATAGTGAAGTACATTGCCATGCCCTCCTCCAGGGGATCTTCACGACTAGGGATGGAACCCGAGTCTCTTGTCTCCTGCATTGGCAGGAGGGTTCTTTACTACTAGTGCCACCTGAGAAGCCCCATTTTAGTGTGTGTATGTCAATTCCCATCTCTCAACTTATCCACCCCTCTTTCCCCACCTGGTAACCATAAGTTTGCTTTTTTACATATGTGATTCTATTTTGTAAATAAGTTCATTTGTACCTTTTTTTGGTAAGATTCCATATATAAACGACAGTTTGAGTTTCTAATCATGGACTTTGAAAATAATGTCTAAGCACTAATCATGGATAAATGACCTCTCACTGTATCATAACCCAGTCACTGACATTTCAAGAGCAATGCATGTCACCAGTCATTGATCAAGCCCCAGACACATGCTAGGAAGGGCGCTAGGCCTGAGTCCAAGGTGCCTGGTGGCCAGCTGACTTTTGAATCATTTGATGGAGCTAGTGCTCTAAAGGAAACGTACTTTGGATCGCCGCCACAATCCCAGAGCTCAAATTCACACCCTGTGCCTTTGTTGTTGCTGGTAACATGTGGGTTCTCGAACTCCAGGATCCTAGAGATAAGATAAGAGCAGCACCTCTCCTTAGCAACACTGTGCTTTGGGGATGCCACTGGCACCAAAGTCAGGAGGTGGGCAAGGAGCAGGGACTGTGTGGGACACGGGTTTTTCAGGGCTCACCTCACTCCTTGGGTTGGGTTGTATTCAGTGATGTCAGAAGATTCTGTCAGAAAGTTGGCCAAAACAGTTTTTCCACTCTATGAAAACAAAGACAGTAAAAGATCTCAGCCACTAAAAGAAGAGCAGAAAAGTCAACCATAAATAAGGCCTCCAATAGCCAGCTTGGACGCAGGTGGGATGGAGTAGAGGCCACGGCCACTCTGAGATCACCCAGGGCAACAGGCTCTCTCTGATTGGGCGGGCATGGCCCACTCTGGATTGTGGGGAGAACAGATTTCAGTACTGGCTCTGCTGCTGGGTGACTTTACTCACTCCCAAGCAGGGGGAATAGCTGGTTTAAAGGTACCAGGGCAGGAATGGATGTGACATGTTTAAGTAATAGAAAGACTGGTAAATTTGAAGAGCAGCAAGGGAAAGGGAGATACATAAAAGCAGAAATATATTTTGTGGTTGAAGCAAGATGATGGGTACTAGGACTCGTCATTCTTTCTCCCCTTGTATATGTTTGGGAATTTCCTTTAAAAAAAAGATACATCTATGCTTGTTTTGTTTTTCATAATTCTGAGCATATTGTTGTGACTTGTCTATTTAATAGTTGACGTCTTGGAGCGTTCTCTTTGTCAGTTTATTTGCCTTATTTTGTTTCACTCTTGCAGTATCTTCCGAAGTAAGAATGTACCTTAGTTTATTTAGACATTCTCTGATTGATGGGCACCTGGGGTGTTTCCACCTGTTCAATATTGTATAGATTCATGGGGAATGTGGATGGATCTTTAGCTTCAGGGTTTGAGAAATATAACTACTAAACTATAAGCTATGCACATTTTAAACCTTAATCATTTGATCTCAGAGAAAAATGTGTTATCAATTTATAGTCCCATCTACAAAATGCTAGAATACTCCTTTCCTTCAAAGTGCCCTAAGACTGCATGTTGCGTGCCTGCATGCTGGGTCGCTTCAGTTATGTCCGACTCCCTGCGACCCCATGGACTGGAACCCACCAGGCTCCTCTGTCCATGGTGATTCACCCCATAAGAATCCTGGAGTGGGTTGTCAAGCCCTCCTCCAGGGGATCTTCCTGACCCAGGGATTGAACCTGCATTAGCAGGCAGGTTCTTTACCACTAGCACTACCTAAGGAGCCTGACGGGCAAACAAGTGTCATCTTTTTGTTTTGTGTTCTTGTGACTCAAGTCTTGTCATACTTCTCAGCCAGTTGCATTTCTTATATACAGACTTTGCTAGATCTCTTGAGTTGCTTCTTACTTTCTTCACCGATTCTTAAACTTTCCTGTATGTTCTGCCTAGGAATCCTTCTTTGGTCAAGCATTTTGCTAATATATTCCCCTGGCTTTACCTTTGCCGTCATTTCTTCAATTTCTTCATGTTTGTATTGTGTTTAAGACGACCTTCCCTGACTCCAGATTAAAAACAGGTCTTTCCCTATATTCATCTGGGAACCATGTTCCCAGCGAGTGGTCCCTTGACAACCAGCATCCACAAAATGCAAATTCTCAGGTCCCTCCCAGACCTACTGAATCAAAACTCTGGGATAGGTCCCGCAAGTTGTACTTGTAACGGGCCTACCAGGCAATTCTGATGGGTGCTGAAGTTGGAGAGTTATTTATTTACAACATCCACAGTTGTTTTACGCATTTAGCTTTTCAGTCCATCTTAATTTTATTCTTGTGTACGATGTGACCTACACAGATAGATTTAATCCCCCGCCACCACCACCCACGTTAAAGGCTAGTTGTTCCAAGACCAGGTAATAGTTCAATCCTTCCTCCGGGTTTTCTTGCTCTGTTGATGTATTTCATTAGGGAAAGCCACAGGTGCAAAGGAAAGTCGTGAGATCTAGGCTCTGATCACAAACGCCACTCACGACCATGGGCCTTTGAGCCTCAGTCCAACAGGGTCAGGGTCTGGGAACGCCGAGATCCTGGTGACGCCAGCGTCACACAACAGGGTGGGCGCGGTGGGAACGGGCTCCTAGCTCCTGGGGGGTTCCGGGTGCCAGGCACAACCCCAGGGGCGATCTTGTGCCCCCACAGGCCCTGCTTGCCGCCCCGCCGGCCCCGGCCTCACCTCGCAGGGCCCCACAAAGAGGATCTTGGCCTTCAGCATCTCTGTCTGGGGCCCATTCAGGCGCCGCTCGAGCCCGCGTCGTAGTCTGGGCGGAGCGGAAGTCACTGCGCGGGTTGGCTACTTTCGTTCCCATGGAGACGGGAGCGGCCGCGGGGGCCGACGGGAGTGGGCGGGTTCTTGCCGGGGGCGGGGCTCCCAGAGGGCTCTGGGGTGGTCCTACGCCGGGCTGATGCGAGGCGTGGGCTTTGGGTTGGAAGAGGGCAACAAGGCAAGAAGGTAGGAGAGAAGCAGAAAACCCGGATGCAGGTTGGCTTCGGAGTGGGGAATCCCGTAGAGCTTGCGAGTCTGACCTCTGCTTGTGGGGAGGAGGTTGACTGCAGGTCCCCGATCTCCTTTATTCCTCCCTGTAACTCCCCGAGCTCAAACGGGTCAAGTAGCTGGTGAGGTGGGATTGGAACCAGGTATCTGACGCCTGTATCGCTCTGGCATGATACTGTCCATATTGAGAACGGATTTATCATATCCCTAACCCAATCTAGGAAAGGTCAGGGGAAAAAAACAACAACAACAACAACGAATCTCTAGGGGTCCCATCACTCACTGTCATTTGGATGATCTGGAAGAAACCAAAAGGCCCTGGCCTGACTAACTGATAGTGCAGGGGTCTGAAGGCATGGCTGCCACATTCAGTTTATTTTTGGTGAGGTTTATTTTAGGTCAGTGTATTTTTGTCTGTGCTGGGTCTTTGTTCCTGCGCGATCTTTCCTCTCATTGCTGTGAGCAGGGGCTATTTACTCTTTCTTGCAGTGGGATAGCGTCTCATTGGGGTGGCTTCTCTTATCATGAAACATAGGCTCTAGGGTCTCCACTTCAGTAGTTTCAGCTCCAAGACTCCAGAGCACAGGCTCAATAGTTGTGGAGCTCAGGGCTTAGTTGCTTGGCTGCATGTGGGATCTTCTCAGTCCAGGGATTGAACCCACATCTCCTGCATTGGCAGGTGAAGTCTTTACACTTAGCTACTAGGGAAGCCCCTTAGGGCAGTTTTAAATTACAGAACCCTCCAGAATTTTGAGTGAGGCCATGAAATTGTGTCTATATGGGGAGAGCGCCAACACAAAATATGTTAGTCCCCCGAAAGTGCTGTTGATAGTATGACAACAACAACAATAAAGCCAAAATAAGTCCAATACCAAACTGCCTTCTTTTGTAATACAGGGTGAAATGTAAAGAAGAGTCTACCTTAACTTTAAGATGTGGTACAGGTCTTCCTTGGCGGTCCAGTGGCTAAGACTCCATGCTCTCAAGGCAGGGGCTGGGTTCCATCCCTGGTCCAACAGTTGGATCCCACATGCTGCAACTAAGGATCAGCTAAAGATTCCACATGCGGCCAGGAAGACTGAAGATCCCAAGTGCTACAACTGGAAAGAAAAAAAAAAAAACTCAAAAAGATGTCATTCAATAAATACCTTTTGAATGCCTGCTGTCTTCTAGATATTGGGGATGTGCCTGTACCTCTTGAAGCTTTGATTCTAGTGGAGTAGATGGATATTAAGTAAAACAAACTGTCTACTCTCAGGCAGAGACAATTGTAGATATTGACAAGTGCTATGAATAAAAATAAATCACTAAAGAGTTAAACTTTCCAAGTGTGGCTCAGTGATAAAGAATCTGCCTGCCAAGCAGGAGGTGCAGGAGACATGGATTCAATCCCTGGGTTGGGAAGACCCCCTGGAGGGGGAAATGGCAACTCACTCCAGTATTCTTACCATGGACAGAGAAGCCTGGCAGGCCACAGTCCTGGGATTGCAAACAATTGGACAAGATGTAGCAACTCCACAGCAACAACAAAGGAGTTAAAGGGTGTGAAGGAGCCAATTTTGGATGGAGTAGTCAAGGCAAGACCTTGGTGCAGAGGTGACATTAGAACAGAAAACTAGGTGAAGAGATGTCTCAAATGAAGCATGTGAAAGATCTAGGGTAAGAACACTCCAGCAGAAGAACAAGGGCAAAGCCACTAAGGTGGAAACACATTTGGCATGTTCCAAAAATAGCCAGGAACCTGGCCAGGACCCCGGTGCAGGAAGAAATAGGGGGAGAGTGGTAGGAGAAGCTTTTGGAGAGACCGTGTCAGACTTTGGGAATTCATTCTAAGGGTGATTGGAAGCCTGTGCCAGGGTTGTGTTTGGCTCCATGTCATAGAAACTTCACCACAGCGACTTAACCAAATAAGGGATTTATTATTTTCTCACATAACCAGGAGTCCAAGGATGGGCATACAGGGGCTGAGGCAGCTGCCTTCTCATTCCTTTCCTGACATCTTTGTTATGGCTGCTCTCCTGTTGTATATTTGCTTTCTAGGCAGGAACAAAGAAGAGCAAAGGTCGAAAGATACAGAGTGGGGCTTTCCTGTAAAGCAGTGGACGGGAATCCGCCTGCAGTGCGGGGGACACAGGACCACTCTCTGGTCCAGGAGGATCCCACATGCCTTGGAGCAACTAGGCCCTAGAGCCCCAACTACTGAGCCCATGCTCTAGAGCCTGTGTTCTGCAACTGCTGAGCCCCTATGCCGCAAGGACTGAAACCCATGTGCCCTGGAGCCATCAAGTTGCAGACCCTGCTCTCTGCAACTAGAGAAAGCCCACGCGCAGCATCGAAGACCCAGTGCAGCTAGAATAAATAAATAGTAAATAGATGCAGTAGTGTGTACATATCAAATAAAGCCAAATGAACGTAAAAAAAAAAAAAACGATACAGAGGACAACAGACTCTACTTTTCTAAGGAAAATAGTGGCTTCCTTAGAATCCCTATCCAGTAATTTCATATGTCTCATTGGTCAGAACTGTGTGTCATGTGGCCTCCCTCACTGCAGAGGAATCTGGGAAATAGAGGTTGTAGCTTTGCCTATATCTCTTCCCAAGAAGTGGGGCACAGGATGGGAGTGAGGGTGGGCATGAGGATGTGGGGTTGGTATTGGCTAGGAAACTGGCCAGCCAAAAAAGTCATCATGGAGGATTCTGAGCAGTGGATTGACATGATCTGATTTATGTTTTAAAAGTGATCACTGGCTGCCGTGTTGAGCAAAGGGGTCAAGTATGACTGCACAGATGACAATTAGGAGGGTATTCAGGTAGCTTAAGAGTGAGATGATGGTGGTTTGGCTAGGGTAGCAGTGGTTGAATCTGCGACACGGTTTGAAGGTAGAACTAACAGGAGCTGCTGACAGATTACGTGTCAGGGAAAGAGGAGTTCAGAATGAGTCCCAAGACATTTATTCATGTGGTTGCGTGAATAATGTGCCATTTCCAGACTTGGGAAGGCTGGGGGAGGATTTGTGGTGGGAGATTAAAAGTTCTGTTTTGGTTGTGTTAGTTTTGAGATGGCCATTAGTTGTTGAGGGAAAAATGGGAGATAAGATTCTGTACCCAATGGGTAAGATGAGGACTGGAGCTTGAATCTGATGAGATATCAGTCAGCATGTGGAATGCCATTGAAGCCACGGGCTGGATGAGAACAAGTAGAGGGTAAGTGTCGGCAGAGAAGATAAGGGTAGACGGAGAGTTCCCTGGGACACTCTGCTGTTTAGAGGAGACTCTAGTAAAGAAAGCTGAAAAAGAATGTCCAGAGAGGCAGGAAGAAAACTAGGAGGGCATGACATAGTGCAAGCCACGTCAGGACTGTATTGCAAGACAGGGAGTGATCCATTTTGTCTGGTGCTGGCGAGAGATCCAGGGAAGTCAAGGAAGGTGAAGAATTGGCCATTAGATGTAGTGACAGTCATGGATCACTTTTTAAAGCTACTTTTCACTTAATATCTTTGAACATATGAACACACACACACATACTTTTATCAAAATGGCTAAATGTGATCATGTATTTCCTTTCATTTGAGGTAACCTTTTTTTTCTTTGTTTGGCTCCCTTGAGCTTCCCTGGTGGCTCAGATGGTAAAGAATCTGCCTGCAATGCAGGAGACCTGGATTTGATCCCTGGGTCGGGAAGATCCCCTAGAGAAGGAAATGGCAACCCACTCCAGTATTCTTGCCTGGGAAATCCCATGGACAGGGGGAGCCTGGCGGGCTGTAGTCCATGGAGTCAAAAAGAGTTGGACACAACTGAGCTACAAATACTTTGGCTCCCTTACCTCACCTTTGACCTCCCCTTTTCCCTCCATTCCTCTTGAAGTTTTCATTCTAGTGAAGAGATAGACAAAGAGTAAACTCCCAGTGGAGAGGCTGTGATTGCACCCTGGGGTGTATCCTTCACTGGTTTTCTCCATACATCTCATACATCCCCATTCTACAAGACTCTAAGTACATAGAGACCCATAACAGGTTGCTAAAAGGTGACTCCAATTTTGGCTGAGGCTTTAAAGTCTGACAGCAGGTGTTGAGTGTCTCCCAGAGTCTAGTCCATTCTATAGAACTTATGTTACCTGGAAGTTATCAAAGTGTCATGAGGTTGCAGAGGGAGAGAGAGAGAATTTCTTTGGAGAGCGTGCTGTTTGCTCATCTCGGGTCAAGTGAGAGATGGGGCTGCAGAGAACTTGTTCCCTGGCATTTGGACAGCCCTTGTTTTCTTTCCTTTTAAAAATTATTTATTTATTTATTTTTGGCAACACTGCCTTTGTTGCTGTGTGCGGACTTTCTCCAGTCGCGATGAGCAACTCTATCTAGATGCTGTGCGAGGGCTTCTCATTGCTCTGGGCTCTTGGGTGTCAGTAGTTGTGGCATGTGGGCTTAGTTGCCCCAAGGCATGTGGAATCTTTCTGGACCAGGGATTGAACCCCTCCCTGTTCCCTGCATTGGCAGGCAGACTCTCAACCACTAGACCACCAGACAAGTCCAGCCCTCATTTTCCAAGTGCACCTTTGGAGATGATGTGCTTGAATTCTTAGTTTGGGGTTCTGGAGGAGGAGGAGGGATGTATTCTCAGTTGATGAAAAAATGAAGATGAAGTGGAAATAACCTGGATGGAAGGACTTTGTATTCTGGGTGCGAATTAATTTGACTGAAATAACAAAATCCTATTCTAATGGCAACAAGACAGTATGAAAGTTGACAGTCTAGTGATGGTATGGTGGCTGAAAAATGGCCTCATGGACCAGGATCTTTATACCTTTGTGTCTCTGCTTTCCTAAGGTTTAGTCTTTGTCCTCAGGCTTGTTACCTCATAGTCGCAAGGTGGCTGCTGTGCCTCCAGGCATTATGCTCGCAATTAAAGAAAGAAGAAGGAAGAACAAATGGCAATTAGGAAGGTATTCAGGTAGCAAGATGATGGTGGTTTTCTCGTTGAGTCTGCACTCTTTAAAAAAGTTAATATTATTTGATTATAATTTAACTATAATAGATTGTAAGTCTTTTGAGTTTTGGGCAATGCATAGACTCAAATACATTTACCATCCTACCACCTTACTCAAGTTACTGAGCATTTCCATTACCCCGAAAGTCCCCTCATGGTTCTCTGAAGTTGACTTTTTCCTACCCCTGGTCCCCAGAAAACTGTTATACTTTTTGTCGCTATAAATTAGTTTGCCTGTTCTAGAATTTTATGCAAACAAAATCACAGAACATTTACTCTTTTGTGTCTGGTTTCTTTCACTTAGGATAATATTTTTTATATTTATCCATATTGTGAGTATGAATAGTTCATCCCTTTTTTATTGCTGAGTTGCATTTCATGTATAATTATACCAGGACTTCTGAATCTGTTCACCTGTTGATGGTGAATTTGGGTTGGGCTGTTTCTAATTTGAGCCTATTATAAACAGAACTGCTAGAAATAGAACTTTGTGTGGACACATGTTTATATATATGTTGGGTGAATACTTAGGAGTGGAATTGCTGTGTAATATGGATATATATTTGTATTTATATGTCTGTATCTATGTCTGTATCGGTGCCTGTGTCTACATCTCGCACACACATAGCCTCTCTTGGTTCCTGGTTTCCTGTTTTTCTCTTTTTTAACTTTTTCTCTTATATTGGAGAATAGCCAATTAACAGTGTTGTGACAATTTCAGGTGTACAGCATAGGGACTCAGCCATACAGTATCTACGTATCCATTCACCCCCAAACTCCCTTCCCATCCAGGCTGTCACACAACATTGCTGATTTCCTGTTTTATTCAGTTGGTTATACTCTGTTATTATTATTGTTTAATTTTGATGTTCCAGTTGTCCTTCATTTGGTCACTGGGGGCCGCATGAAACAGGCCCTTTGGACTACCTCTCTCCTTCTCTGAGCTCTGCCTTACTATTTTAGCACCATGACATGTTCCCTAGTGCTTATTTTGCTAATACTACTTCATAACCATCAAATATTACACACATTCTTTTGTGTGTATTAAAAAAAAATTAAAAGTCCAGGGAACCTCAAAAAAGTTGTTTCTTTTTGCACCTGAAAAACTGAGGGCAATATTGGACCACCCTCCTGGCTTTTGGGGCCTTAGATCTCTGGGTGGGGCTTTGGGAGAATCAATGCCCAGCACTTGGGTAGGCGCTGAGTTTCAGGGATGCCGCTGTACCGTACCTCCCCACCCAGGGAGCTCCAGTCTAGGTACGGAGACCGTCCTGTCTAGTGCTTTTTATCTATTCTTTAGCAAATATAATCATCTCATTTTAATTCACGACTGGAGCCAGTATTAAAAGGCAAGTGGTGAGTCCATACCCTAAACTGATGTCAGGGAGGAGGCAGGAACCACGAGGCTTTACAGCAGTTCTCCTTTCTGTGTGAAGAGACTCTATGCCTCCTCTGTGTGCAGAAATGGCCTTGCCTCTCCATCTGCACCAGCTGTGTCGGGTCCTGAGCCAGGGCTTCCTCAGCCTCTGTGTTTCCTGAGCCTCTCTGGGAGGTGCTCCATCCCTTTACAGCCCGTGACTTCTCTGAAGAGTCTTCTTCACATGTGGGTCCACTGGACCCAGTTCAAAGTCTGGTACCCAGTAGGTACTCAATAAATTTCAGCTCTGTCTCCCTCTCTCCTGGCACATGCCTGCAGACACGCATGCAAACACACGTTCATTTACTCTATAAATAAGTAAGTTAATGAAAGTTCCCTTATACTTGCCTTGGGGGCTTTAGTTTCTGTTTCCAGGTGAGAGAAATAAAAAATGTGAACTGCTTTACATTTCTTGGGTATAAGTACTATATAAATTTGGGATTATTATTATTATGGTAGATTATTGAAATACTTTGCTTTATGACTTTCATTTTAATTAGGGGAGGTTGACTTCAGACGGCTTAATATCTGGTCTTTGGTCCTGAAGGGAGCAATATGACATTGGCAGGGGCCAGGCCTGGATGACCTAAGAGTAATTTTTCTCCTGATTCTGTGACTTGATGCAATAAAACCTCTCAGTTGAAAAAACTTAAAGAAATACACTTGACATACTTCAAATCCTTTCTATAAATTGTTGAAAAGATTTAATATAACCGCCAGTCATAAAATCTTTAATTTGACTTGACCTTCCATGGTCCCAATTCTTACACATGCAGTTTTTATTACTAAAGAGTAAATGATGGATTTCCTGTTATTCGAGGGAATAAAAATGCCCTTCAATCACCTCCTCCTACAACACAGAGATCTGAACATGTTCGGTTCAACTCTAAAAGATAGGAATGATCACAAAATGGATTGTAATCTGGAAGTATTTTGTCTTCTATGAATGCAGGCATCCCTTATTTTTATTATTGTCTTTTAAAAAGCTCTAGCCAAGGATAAGGTTCAGCAAGTTTGGTTTAGGGCAAGATCAATAAAATAAAATTATTTTTCATCAATCCCCATTAGAAAGCCTGAGCTGTGCTTTCAATATAAAAAAGTATTTCCCAGCGGGTTGAAGATAAAACTTTTGGCAAAAACAATGAAACAAGGATGTGGCTTAACTAGGACCTTTTGTCTTCATTTGGCAATGTCCTGCATGCAGGCTTTGGGGAGGCAGTTGTGTGGTGGAAAGAGCGCTGATTTTGAAGTAGGGCGGAATTTGAAATTAGCTGACCGATCTTAAGAAGATTACTTATACTCTTGGGCTTAGTGGGAGCCAACATTCAAGATGGCCCCATGACTTTCACTTCTTGGTTTTCATACTCTTGTGTAGTTCCTCTGGCACTGAAGAGGGCTGACCTATGTAACCAACAGGATAGTGACGGATATGTGACTCTCTGAAACTGGGTCATAAAAAGAGACATCGTAACTTCTGCCCTCCACTCTTGTTGATCGGTCATTCTGGGGCAGATCAGCTGCCATGTCCTAAGGACACAAGCCACCCTATGCAGAACCTCATGGGGTAAGAAACTGAAGCCTCCTGTCTACCGACTGGCATCAACCTGCCAGCCACTGTGAGTGACCCACCATCCTGGGTGGGTCCCCCAGCTCCGATCAAGCCTTCAGATGACTTGCAACCTGGCCAACATCTTGCCTACAACCTCCTGAGAGATTCTGAACCAGAACCACCCAGCTAAGCTATTCTCAAATTCCCAACCCGCAGAAACCTAGATAGCAAGTGTTTATTGTTGTTCTAAGGTGCTAAAGTTTTGGGGTAATTTGTCATGTAGCAATAGATAACAGGGAACCTTAGAGTCTCACCCAGTGAAAGGATTCTAGACCAATCCTGTAGGGTTGTTGAAAGTGAAAGTCGCTCACTTGTGTCTGACTCTTTGCGACCCCATGGATTATATAGTCCATGGAATTCTCCAGGCCAGAATACTAGAGTGGGTAACCTTTCCCTTCTCCAAGGGATCTTCCCGACCCAGGAATCGAACTGGGGTCTCCTGCATTGCAGGCAGATTCTTTACCAGCTGAGCCACAAGGGAAGCCCAAGAATACTGGAGTGGGTAGCCTATCCCTTCTCCAGGGGATCTTCCCGGCCCAGGAATCAAACCGGGGTCGCCTGTGTTGCAGGTGGATTCTTTACCAACTGAACTATCAGGGAAGCCCTGATAAGGTTGTTAGGATTGAATGAGATGAGACATACAAGCAATCCAGTCCAGTTCCTGGTACGTTAGATGGTTGATATCGGACAATTACCATCACTTGTAATACTTTCAAATCTTTGTAACACGTGTGATGCTTTTTCAGTTCAGTTCAGTTCAGTCACTCAGTCGTGTCCGACTCTTTGCGACCCCATGAATCGCAGCACGCCAGGCCTCCCTGTCCATCACCATCTCCTGGAGTTCACTCAGACTCACATCCATCGAGTCCGTGATGCCATCCAGCCATCTCATCCTCGGTCGTCCCCTTCTCCTCCTGCCCCCAATCCCTCCCAGCATCAGAGTCTTTTCCAATGAGTCAACTCTTCACATGAGGTGGCCAAAGTACTGGAGCTTCAGCTTTAGCATCAGTCCTTCCAAAGAAATCCCAGGGTTGATCTCCTTCAGAATGGACTGGTTGGACCTCCTTGCAGTCCAAGGGACTCTCAAGAGTCTTCTCCAACACCGCAGTTCAAAAGCATCAATCCTTCGGCGCTCAGCCTTCTTCACAGTCCAACTCTCACATCCATACACGACTACTGGAAAAACCATAGCCTTGACTAGATGGGCCTTAGTCAGCAAAGTAATATCTCTGCTTTTGAATAACTATCTAGGTTGGTCATAACTTTTCTTCCAAGGAGTAAGCGTCTTTTAATTTCATGGCTGCAGTCACCATCTGCAGTGATTTTGGAGCCCCCAAAAATAAAGTCTGACACTGTTTCTACTGTTTCCCATCTATTTCCCATGAAGTGATAGGACCGGATGCCATGATCTTCATTTTCTGAATGTTGAGCTTTAAGCCAACTTTTTTGCTCTCCTCTATCACTTTCATCAGGAGACTTTTTAGCTCCTCTTCACTTTCTGCCATAAGGGTGGTGTCATCTGCATATCTGAGGTTATTGATATTTCTCCCAGCAATCTTGATTCCAGCTTGTGCTTCTTCCAGTCCAGCATTTCTCATGATGTACTCTGCATATAAGTTAAATAAGCAGGGTGACAGTATACAGCCTTGACGTACTCCTTTTCCTATTTGGAACCAGTCTGTTGTTCCATGTCCACTTCTAACTGTTGCTTCCTGACCTGCATACAGATTTCTTAAGAGGCAGGTTAGGTGGTCTGGTATTCCCATCTCTTTCAGAATTGTGCTGGGTCTTAGTTGGGGCATATGAGATATTTTAGTTTGGGAATGTAGGCTCTAGTTCCCTGACCAGGGAGCGAACCTGGGCCCCCAGCTTTGGGAGCACCAGAGTCTTAGCCATGGACCACTGAGAAAGTCCCTTGTGATACTTTTGATGCACTCTTTCCATCCCCATTGATCACAAGAGTTTTCCC
Organism: Ovis aries; assembly: GCF_016772045.2. NCBI lineage: Eukaryota > Metazoa > Chordata > Mammalia > Artiodactyla > Bovidae > Ovis > Ovis aries. The sequence continues at coordinate 35,837,305 of NC_056077.1, read as the reverse complement.
ACTACACCGATTGTACCTTTTGAAGATTGATCTTCCTTTGCTGAGCCCCCCTCTGCCCCTGTATTTTGGAGGAAAGAGCATTCATATGCTTAACCTTCAGATATACTTCTGTTAAAATTTCTTCTTAGACAGTTACTTCACTCTTGCTGAACTTAGCTAGTTTCCTGCTTTTTTGTTCCAAATTCTGTATGTTTTCTGAAAAATGAAGGCTACTGTTCATTCTAAAGGCTGGCGGGTGGAGGGGGATGGAGAAGAGAAAGCTCGGGAGACCTTGTGTTAAATGGGATACTCTGCTACCTGCTCACCAACTTTCTTCCAAAAAAACTCAAGGCCAGCTTTTGTTTTATATGTGCTTATTTGTGTGTTTCAACAGGTAACAAATTCACATGGTTAAAAATAAGAATGTCAAAAAAAGAAAATTCCTGAGAAAGTCTCTCTTCCACCTGTTCTCATCCACCCCATTCTGTGCCTCCTCCCCCAGATAAAGAACCACCTTTCATGGTTTTTCATGTATTGTATAAGCAAATATTATCAATAGCATGTGGCCTTATTTCTCCCTTTATTGCAAAAAGGCATTAAGCTCTGTATATCCTCCTCTATTCCTTCCTCTTCTTCACTTAGCAGAATAGCCTGGAGAGCTTTCTGTATCAGTGTAGTGAGAGCTTTCATCTCCTTTTCATGGCTGCATAGTATTCTGCCATATGGATGTACCGTACTTTGATTAACCAGATCCATTTTGATGTATACCTGGAGGTTTCCAGTAGGACATTATTGCAAACTGAGCTGCAATGACTAACACGGTGTGCATCTCATTTCTGAAACATGCCCGAGGATAAATTCCCAGAAGTGTGATTACTGCTCAAAGGGTATATGCACTTTTGAATTGAATAAATAGAGCTAATTTGACCTTTACCTAGACTGTGCCACTTTGTATTCCCACCAGCAATGTATAACAGCCTCTGTTTTCCTGCAGTGTCAACCACAGAGTATATTATAAAGTTAGTTTTCCAAGTTCCCACATTAATGATGCCTGTGGCTTGGGAATAGGGATATTTATGTTGAAAACATCAGCTGATTTCTATGATGTGTTTCTTCTCTTACTTATCATCAGGTAGTAATTCATATACCACCTGCTCAGTGGGCAAGGTGTTCAGTGGGCTGGTGATTACTTGACATGAAAGAGGGGAATAGACCCTGGATGGGGTTGGACTAGGGCTTCACCGGTGGCTCAGCAGTAAAGAATTGCCTGCAATGCAGGAGACATAGGAGACGCGGGTTCCATCTCAGGGTCAGGAAGACTCCCTAGAGGAGGGCATGGGAACTCATTCCAGGATTCTTGCCTGGAGAATCCCATGGACATAAGAGCCTAGCGGGTCACAAAGAGTCGACATGACTGAAGCGACTGAGCCCAAGCACGGGGTTGGACTAATGTCCTGAGATGCTCCTTCCATCCTAATTATCTGGTCTGATGCTCTGTCTCATCCATTGATCTCATCTTCTTTCCTCCCAATAAAACTTACATATTGGAGTCATGTTCTAAAAACATTTGGTAATTGTTTCCTCCAAAGGCGTACTGTGATATCTTAAGTACGCATCAACATTTCACATACAAGCCCATGGTGGACCTGACCATATGAGTTTCCTTTTCCTCGGGTGACGGCCAGGCTGGAGGAAGACTTGCCTGGGTGTGGAGCGGAGCCGGGTGATTTTGGCAGTCCCTCCAGGAGATGTGTTTGGGGAAACAATTTCTTTCCTACAAGAAACAGCCCAGCCATTCACTGCCCAGAGCAGATCCATTCACTGGCCTTAAACACTGTCTAAAGTCCTTTGGGAATCAACCCAAACACAAATCTAGGATGTTTCCTCCTTTGCTTCACTTCAAAGTTCTTTGCTCCTATTATCTAATCAATCTTCATAGCAGGTTTTGGAAAGGAAGATGGTTTTCCTCCTGTCATGGGGACTGCAAGTCCGGAAGCAGGAGGAGAAGAAGGCAGGTTTCCTGTAACTGTCCTCCCTTTGGGGCCTCTGGGAGAGTCCTGTTCTGTGTCGACTTCTACCTTCTCTGTCTCTAGGTGGATGTTTGGGGCTCAGACGTGTTCTCTAGTCAAGTGGTCCCCAACCTTTTTGGCACGAGGGAGCAGTTTTGTGGGAAACTGTTTTTCCGTGAACTGGGGGTAGGGGCGGGGAATGGTTCAGGATGATTCTCATAACGAACAGGCAACTGAGATCCTCGCACGCACAGTTCACAGTAGGGTTTGTGCTCCTATGAGAATCTAATGCCGCCACTGTTCTGACAAAGAGGAGAAGCTCAGGTGGTAATTCGAGTGATGGGGAGTGGCTGCAAATACAGATGAAGCTTCTCTCACTGGCCTGCTGCTTATCTGCTGTGGCCTGGTTCCTAACAGGCCGTGGACCGGTAGCAGTCTGTGGCCTGGGGATTGGGAACCCCTGACCTACTCCATGAACTGAAGCCCCTCTCCCACTGGCGTTGGCAACTCAACCTTGTGAATTCTGTCTAAATGCTAGTAAGATGACTTTGGGTAAGCATAAGTCTTTGAGGCTCTGTTAGATAGGAATAGTAATCTGCATGTCATGGGATAATTGGGAGGAAAAAATGAGATCATGCACATGAAGCTGCTTGACATATCATAGCCAGGATTCGTTGTCAGGGAAAATAACTGACCAACCAGCCAAATAAGCAAACACCATCATTTTCATCATCAACAACAAAATGATTTGGTCCAATCAGTTCAGTAGCCCTCAGAAAAACATCCCAGCCAATCAGATGGGACCTTTATAGTCCCTGGCTGTCCCTATTGGGTGAGTCACTGTGCGAAGCAGGGATACAAGGAGTTTGGGCTCTGCAGCTGGCTGCTCTGAGTTCAAAGCTTGGCTCCACCACTTCCTGGGTGGGTGTCCTTGGAAAAGTTACTTAACTGCTTTGTGCTCCAGTTTCTTTGCCTGTAAAATGGCCATAATAATAGTGACCTGCTTTGTAGGACTCTTGTGAGGATAAATGTGCTAACTCATCCCAGGCACTCAGCTCAGTTCCTGGTACCTGCCCTTGCTGAGCTCCATCACCATCCGATTTTAGAACTGTGCAAAGTTGGCCCAGCTCCAGGGTAATGCTGTTTCATGGACTGGTCTTTATTCATAGCATGAAAAATTGCTAAGAAAGGCAGTTAAGATTACTACGAATTAGGACCACAAGAAGAGCCAGGAAGAGGCTTGACTGTGTTGTGTAATGCCATCAAATGTAAACCAGCTAGTTATATATCTGTCCTGCAAAGAACTGGTATGCGCAGATGAGGACCAATGGGTCAGCAGAAGACTCCTTTCAATGTCTTTCATGGGCTTTTAGCTCACAGCACAGCAGTCATGCAAAGGCTGGACAGGAAGCTGGGCTGTAGGATAGCAGAGCAGATCATAAATCAAAGGCATGCTCCCTCCTACACAGACGGCAGGAGGGCCTGGTGCCACAGGACGTGAAGTCCCCGTTCCCCCAGGAAAATGAAGTATCAGGGATCAACCATCACATCACTTCTGTCATCAGCTAGTTATAAGGAAAGGTCAGAGAGTTTGGCAAATTCTTACTTGAAAAGAGATCTCTTTGGCCCATCTGAAGACTCTCAAAATGGTGACGGGGATTAATCAAATTGTTTCTGACAAAGACCATGAAAACAAGAGAATTTAATTTGAAAATTAGGAGCATGTGAACACTAAAAGGCACAGTTCGAGCCAAACAATTTGAGGCGATTCTCAGCATTCATATGGATTACGTTACGAAGTCCAGGAGAGGCTAGGGAGCAGGAGGCAGGAACATGATGGTCACCAAGTTATCATGGCTGGGGAATGCATATTAATGGCAATGAAATCACCTAATGTGTGCTGAGTCCTTACAAAGTGCCACAGGGGAAGCCCCAAAATACTGGAGTGGGTAGCCTATCCCTTCTCCAGGGGATCTTCCCAACCCAGGAATCAAACCAGGGTTTCCTGCATTGCAGGCGGATTCTTTACCAACTGAGCTATCAGGGAAGCCCATACTGAGTGTCACATGCAACCTGAAGCATTTTACACATATCAGCTCCTTTCAAAAAATTCTCAACAACCTCATAGGTATGTGCATGCTAAGTTGCTTTATTCATGTCTGACTCTTTGCAACTCTATGGACTGTAACCCACCAGACTCCTCTGTCCATGGGATTCTCCAGGCGGGAATATTGGAGTGGGTTGCCATGCTCTCCTTCAGGGGATCTTCCCCACCTAGGGATCAAACCTGGGTCTCTTATGACTCTCCTGCACTGGCAGGTGAGTTCTTTACCACTAGCACCACCTGGGGAGCCACTAACAACAACCTCATAGGTGGGTACTACTTCTACCTTCATTTCTAAGACACAGAGACTGACCTGTTAGGAGTCATCCAGGATTTGAATGAAGGTTGTGTGAGACTGGGACCCAACTCCCTGCCACTACCCTGGCCTGCTACCTTGCTGGTGCCATCATTATGGTGGGACGTGTGTTGCTTGGTGGCTTCGCAATGAGTCTTTTTTGTAGTATTTATTTATTTGGACGTGCCAGGTCTTAGTTGCAGCACGCAGGATCCTCGATCTTCATTGCAGCTTTTGGGATCTATATGATCTTTTAGTCACTGCATGCGAACTCTTAGTTGTGGCATGTGGGATCTAGTTCCCTGACCAGGGATCGAACCTGGGCCCCCTGCGTTGGAGGTTCAGAGTCTTAGCCACTGGGCCACCAGGGAAGTCTCTTGGTGAGGAATCGTGATCATTGACCATTTCTTGATTATTTCCCTTGATCAGGGAAACAAAGCAAGTTGGTGACCAGACTTGCATTTCAGGGGGATGCCTCTAAACCCATTAACAGGGAAGAGAGGGTACAGACATCCTCCCCCCGCCTCCTCCAACCCATGTGTCTTCCTTCCCCGCCCCTCCTTCCCCCCTCCTTCCTCTTCTTAACTTGTCAGTATGGACAACTTAAAATGCATACTCGTCATCTGCTTTAACCATTATCAACCATTTTCGGCCTCATTTTATCTACCATCATCACTTTTTTTTTCCTGGGGTATTTTACACTAAATCCCAGAAATCATATCATTTCACCAGTACATACATATGTTTAACAGATAGGGGCTTTTTAAAAAGCATAACCACTATGTCATTATCACACCTAATAAAATGAACAATTAATCCTGAAAACATCATCTAATCTCCAGTCCATATTCAATTTTCCTCTATTATCTTAAAGACTTTTTCTTTTTTTACAATGGATTTGTTCAAACCAGGATCCAAACAAGGGCCATCCATTGTATTTGGCTCTTGAACTTTCAAAGCCTCTCTCTCTTTTTAAAATTTATTTGTTTATTTGTCTGCCCTGCTCCAAGGATCCTAGTTCCCCGACCAGGGATCGACCCTACACCCTCTGCCTTGCAAGGTGGATTCTAAACCACTGGACTGCCAGGGACGTCCTAACCTTTTTATTTTGGAAAAATTTTAGGTTTATAACGAAGTTAAAAAGCTTGTATAAGAGTTCCTATATATCCCTCACATCATTTTGCTTAATGTTAATCTCTTAGGCAACCATGGTGCATTTGTTGAAAGTAAATTAACGTGAATACATTACTATTAACTAGATCTCAGAGTTAATTGAGATTTCATCATTTCCCCCCTCCAACATCTTTTTTTTTTTTTTGTCTGCCCCAGGATCCAATCCAAGATACCATATTGCGTCTGGCAAGTCTCTTTAATCTAATCTAAATTTTGATATAATTTAATCACCTCATTTTTTTTCCCCTTCTCCTGCCAATTATATTGGGAAGAAAGCAGGTTAATTGACCTGGGGAATGTCCTGCATTTGTACTTGACTGATTGCCTCTGGTGTTTTAAAAAAATATTTATTTTAATTTAATTTATTTATGTCACTTAGTTGTGGTATGCAGGATCTAGTTCCCTGACCAGGGATCAAACTCAGGCTCCCTGCAGTAGAAGAGTCTTAACTGGTGCTGGATCACCAGAGAAGTCCACAAATGATTTTTTTTCCATATTTCTTTATATTGAAGGCAGTTGAACTGAGCTGTAATTTACATCAAGTGAAATCCACCCCTTTTAAAAAACATATTGCTTTTTATTTATTTGTTTAGCTGTGGTGAGTCTTAGTTGTGATGCGCAGAGTCTTCAGTCTTAGTTGCAGCATGTAGAATCTTGCTCCCTGACCAAGGATCGAACCTGGGCACCCTGGATTGAGAGTGCCAGAGTCTTAGCCACTGGAGCACCAGGGAGGTCCTGCTCTCGTATTGTTAACATGTTCCTCTGTTTCCCATATTTCCTATAAATTCATGATTAGACGTTAAGTCTTCGTTAGACTGAGGTTCCATGTCTTTTCAAGACAGGGCTTCTTCGTGGATGATGCTGTGTTTATTTCCCATTGCATCATCTTATGAGGCACATAATGACTGGAGGTCCCACTTTTGGTGATTTTTGGAGGAGCTTTTTGAACCTGCCTAGCATATTTATTTTCCAACGCACTTTTTCCAAAAAGCCCATTTGCTCTCTTTGGATTAGCATCATTTGCGTTAGACAGAGTTTCTTCTTCTTCTTTTTTAAGTCTTTATTGAATTAATTACAATATTGCTTCTGTTTTATGTTTTGGTTTTTTTTTTGGCTGAAAGGCATGTGGGATCTTAGCCCCCGACCAGGGGTCAAACCCATATCCCCTGCATTGGAAGGTGAAGTCTTAACCACTGGACCACCTGGGAAATTCCTAGACAGATTTTCTCTCTTTCTTTCTTTTTTTCACACTGTCTTCTTAAGATGTTTTTCTAACCAGCTCTCACCAGAGGCAGAGTATCAATGCTAGTCATTCTACCCTTAAGGTTCTCCTCATTGTCAATGGACTTCCCAGGTGGCTCAGTGGTAAAGAATCCGCCTGCCAATGCAGGAGATGCAAGTTCGATCCCTGGGTCAGGAAGATCCCCCGGAGGAGGAACTGGCAACCCACTCCATTATCCTTGCCTGGAAAATTCCATGGACAGAGGAGCCTGGCAGGCTACGTCCGTGCGGTCACAGAGTCAGATGCAACTGAGCACACACGCTGTCAACGGCAAGAAGGCCCTCTGAATTGGCATTCAAAGCCTTCATGATGCGTCTGTGGCAGTCCAGCTGTACTGGCCTCATCTGCCCTCGCCCACATCCTCTCTGTTCAGCCCACTTCTGCTCCTTTTCCTTCTTTCCCCTTTTGGACACTGCCCCCGCTTTCTCTCTGGCAAACTCCTACTCATCTCTTGGTCTTAGCTCTCAAAGGGCTCTTTTGTGACCTGTGACATCTTTAACTCCCACAGGCTGGTCTGGCCATCAGTCCCTCTCTTGGGACTCCCTATACACCCCTTGAAGGTGTCACACTGCTTGTACCTATGGGTTCACTTATTTGTCTACTCAAGTCTTCTGGGTCCTGGGCACCAAACCATGCACAATCCATCTTAGCTCATGCAATTTCCCAACACTGTGTATATATGGCTTGCTCTGGGATATGTGCATGTAAGGAAGTAAGCAGTGAGAGATGATTCCAGAAGGGTAGTGAGGCCAGTTCATGAAGGGCTTTGAATGCCAGTTCAAAGAGAGTTCAGACTTTGTTCCGTAGGCAGTGGGGAGCCACAGCAGGTGTTTGAAGGAGAGCAGCCAGGGCAAGGGCTGAGGCCAAGAGGGCCTTTAGCGCTGAGTGTCAGGCTCAAAGTGAGGTCCAATCTAAATCCTTGACACTCTCTGCAAAGTCCTGGAGGGCAATGATATGATCTGCATTCTAGAACCATCTTTACTGAAGGTCACTTAGGGAAGAATTGGAGACGAAGTGAGGAAGAGAACCAACAGACATGAAGCTTCTGTAGACCTGTGTGTACGTGTGTGCTCCGTTGTGTCCGATTCTTTGCAACCCCATGAACTGTAGGCCACCAGTCTCCTCTCTGCATGGGATTCTCCAGGCAAGAATACTGGAGTGGGTCGATATTTCCTACTCTAGAGGATCTTCCCAACCCAGGGACTGAATCTGCATCTCCTGTGTCTCCTGCATTGCAGTCAGATTCTTTACCTGCTGAGCCATCGTATTATATGTTTAAATGTAAATAGGTATATATGTTCCTATTGACCCTCGATGGGAATATGCTTTCTGCCTCACAGACAGAGAAGGAAACTGAAGTTCAGGGAGGTGAAGAAAGTTGCCTGAGGCACCCTGTAGTCAGTGTGTGAGCTGGGGTTCTGTTGGGCCTGGATGCTCGCTGGAGGGTCGGGAGGCAGCAGTGGGAACATCAGCGAGAGATTCCAGTGAGGCCAGACTTGGGGGGGGGGGCATCCTGAGCCCCACCCCCACACCAACTGGGGAGCACTGAGGGATGTATACTAGACTCGGGGGCTGCTTCCCCATGGCAGAGCCCCTCTGGGTGGCTCTGTGAGGGGGCCCAGGCCAGCCTGAGAAATGCCCATGCATGGAATCAGACAGCCACGCAGGCTTTGAAACAAAACGGGTCACTTACTTTGTCCCCCTCCTCCCCATAAGATTTTGATTAAATTGACAGGGTCATCTGGTCACCACCAACGCCTTAACTTTAATAGTGTCTTAATGTTAAAACCCTTGAAATAATTTTTGGCTCTCCTTAAGCATGAAAAGATTTTCCCCCAAAGCCTTTAATTCTGCACTCATCTATTTTTCCAATCAAAGGCAACTCCATGGCCTTTCATGGTCTTAATTAATGGCTCTGTAATCAGAATTCCACTCCAGTTGCCTTCTCTCCCCACTCCCCCCTTTATCCTGGTTTCTCAATGAAGAGCTTATCTAGAACTTGTCCCGACTTCAAACAGACACTTCATGATAGTAAATTGCAATGAAGTTTTATCAAGTGGAACAGCCTTTTCATTCTCTTTCTTTTGGGTCTTGGTATTGGTGCAAAACCTCCTTTAGGGCACATGGTCTGCCTTGCTGTCTGCTTTTCAGCAAAGCATGCCTTCCAAGAAGCATGGGGAAGGTGTTTTTGATTATGTACAACAAAGACCTTATAAGATGTTGGTAAATCCTTATAAGATGTTGGCAGGCTGGTGTTTATGGGGTTATCTGGGGCCTTTTGGTTAGAAGCTTGCACCTGACAGCCCTTTCTGAAGTACTAAACTCAATTTTGGATAGAGATATGAGTAGGAAAGGTATCAATCTCTCTTGAAATGAATGTCAAATTCCTTCTTTGGTCTGGCCATCTATAGGGCCCACCTGGCATTTTCATTTATGGTTCTCTCTTTTTCTTTTCAACTTTTCTTAAAAAAAAAAAAAGTATTGGACTGTGCTGGGTCTCACAGCTGTGGCATGTGAGATCTTCAACCTTTGTTACAGCATGTGAGATCTAGTTCCCTGACCAAGCATCGATCAATGCTTCCCCTGCATTGGAAGTATGGAGTGCTAGCCACTGGACCACCAGAAAAGCCCCTATTTGTGGTTCTCTCCTTTGCTTTGTCACCTACAAGGAAGGAAGAATACAGAGTAAACAGTTGTGTTGCTCAGGTCCCCAACTTTGATGAATGTCCTCCAGAAACCATCCCTTGGAGGGCAGCTCTGTTCTCTGTTCTCTTCCTGGGGACTTTGGAGAATGAACCAAGCGGTTCACTGATTTACTCGGAAGTCCAGCCAATATTTATTAAGCTCAGACTGAGTGTGATGCTGTTAGGTCCAGGGAGACAGAAATGGGTGGGAAACTCCCCTTGTTCTTAGAGTGTGTGGTGTGGGAAATAAAAAACAGGCTAAGAGGTAAGCACGGCAGGTGGAAGTGTGTGGACATAGAAGGATCTCTGGGAGCACAGCATGGGTATCAATCCTAGTTGGGGGATTTGGTGAAGGGCTGTGTCCTGAAGAACTCTCACCAGGAGGAGACTGGGTGGGGAGGGAAGAGTGTCTTTGTTCATTTGTGCTGAGATAATACCATGAATTGGGGAGGTTTACAAGCAGCAGAAGCGTGTTTCTCATGGTTTCTGGAGGCTGGGAAGTCCAAGATCTAGGAGCCAGCAGATTTGGTGTCTGGTGAGGGCCTGATTCTTGATTCATAGAGGGTCATCTTCTTGCTGCATCCTCATATGGCCAAAGAGGGGAGGGAACTCTCTGGGGTCTCTTTATTAGGGCACTAATCGCATTCATGAGGGCTCCATCCTCATGACCTAATCATCTCCCAAAGTCTCCACCTCTAAATACCATCACATTGCTGATGTCCAGTTGCTCAGTCATGTCTGACTCTTTACGACCCCGTGGACTGCTGCATGCCAGGCTTCCCTGTCCTTCACTATCTCCTGGAGTTTGCTCAAATTCAGGTTCATTGAGTTGGTGATGCCATCCAACATCTTATCCTCTGTTGCCCTGTTCTTCTCTTGCCATCAGTCTTTCCCAGCATTAGAGTCTTTCCCAATGAGCTGGCTCTTTGCATCAGGTGGCCAAAGTATTGGAGTTTCAGCTTCAGCAACAGTCTTTCCAATGAATAGTCAGGGCTGATTTCCATTAGGACTGACTGGAGACAAACTAAGACATTCCCTTTCTTCATTTTTTCACCTAGTAATCTCATTAAAAGGGGCTTCCCTGGTGGCTCAGATGGTAAAGAATCTGCCTGCAATGTGGGAGACTCAGGTTTGATCCCTGAGTTGGGAAGATCCCCTGGAGGAGGGCATGGCAACCCACTCCAGTATTCTTGCCTGGAGAATCCTTATGGACAGAGGAGCCTGGAGGGCTAGAGTCCATGGAGTCGCAAAGAGTTGGACATGACTGAGCACACACACAGACACACACACACATGCACAATCTCGTTAAGTTTTTAGGGGAGCATTTATTTAGCTGTATCTATCTTAGTCCGCAGTTTCTTCTTATCACCATATTTGAGTTGGGCCTTTGGTGTTGGCAGCTGGGCAGACTCCATGTTTTTAAATGTTTTGTCATTGCTCTTGTGTTAGTTGCTCACTAGGGAAGTGTATTTTAGGTTTTGCTTTTTTTTTTTGGCCGCATTGCACGGTGGCGTGTGGACCAGGGATGGGACCCGCGCTTCCTTGCAGTGGAAGTGTGGAGTCTTAACCACTGGACCATCAGGGAAGACCTAACTTTCACTTTTGATACTACTTTTTCCCCTTTCAAACTCATGTTTGTTTAAGATCCTGGGCTACTGTGGTAGCCGTCTGATTTGCTGTTGTCTTTGTGTGTTTGATTATTTTTTTCATTCCTTATAAGAGAACACAGAGAGAATTGACTTGCTAAAGCCATATGTGAATGTTAACAATGCTGAAAAGATCTAGATGCCTGCAGTTGTCTCCTAAACGTCTGTTTCACTAGGGAAACCGGTAAGCTTGCACTTGTACGTATGCTGAGCAAGGAGGGGTTCCCTTTTATGGGAGTGGGTGGAATTTTACGGGTGTCCAGGTAAAGAAGAAAACAGAGTCAGCATCTTCCATTCTACCCATGCTCTGCTCGTATTTTGCCCCTGGCCAAGTACAGAGAGCTTGGAACAAAACAAAGAAGCCCCTTTGTTGCGACCGTAAAGCCACCTTGAGTCAATCCAGCTCGCTCCTGTGCCGGTCTGGGATCTGGAACAGCTGGGAAGGAGGGCTGTTGGAGCAATCAGTATGAAAACCAGCCGGTCTCTACCATTGCTTCCCTGAACTTCTGGGAGAATTACAGGATCTGTGTCCTAGAAGGGGACTGGTGGGGGAGGGGAGATTTCTGTTTTAGATTAACAGGAGGATTTATCATGCCAGAAGGTCAATATTTACCTTGGCTTCAGCTTGATGAGTATTTACTTCTCTGTTCAGTTGTTCTCTTTGCTGACTTCAGCAGAAGCGAAGATCTGCTTTTTGTCTGTCCAAGAGGATGCTGACTGATATTTTCTTATCAGAAAGGCCTGGAAACAGTTGCAGAGGAGCCCACTTCTCAAGGGTGTGTGTGTGTGTGTGTGTGTGTGTGTGTGTTTGTTGGGGGGCTTGTCTATTTCCACCAAGAAATCTGATCCCTCTTTGTACAAACATGCCTGTTTCTAAGGCTCTTTTGAACTTACAGACCGGCGAGAAAGCACAAAATCACAGACAAATCACTTCTCTCGTTTCCTCATATGAAAAATGGGGAGATTATGAGAAGCCTGATGGTCTGTGTCAGAGTTGTGGTGAGTGGTCAAGGAGTTAAGGGCTCAGTGGCACCCTGATGACCCTTATCTGTCCAGTTTCCATTTTATTGAGATCCTGGGGCAAGGGGCTAGGTGATGCCCCAAGATTGCCACGGAACTAGGGAGAGGGAGCCAGCAGTACGAGCTGTATACCAACTCCAAGGCTTTAATGCTTGACTTCTCGGACTCTTGGGAGCAGTGCCTTCTGCCTCTCGTGAGGCTTTAACACGTATTCGGTGAGTGCCGTGGGCATAGTTTAGAAATACAGAGATGAGTACTTGTGTGGAGCGTGAACCAGAGACCCGCTGGGGTGGCTAGACTCTGAGGAGTCCCTGGATCTTTCTGAGGACACCAGAAGGCCCTTTATTTCAAGGCTGCTCAAACTTCCCCATTCTTGCTGCCACCCCCAATTATGTTTAATCTTGAAAAATAATGCAAATGGCACATTCTACTCAATGATGTTCCCGTATTTGTTTTAAAATGAAGTTTTGCTTTAAATTGTTGACCACAGAGAAAGATACACCAGATTTATCCCAGGCTCCAGATTCTTTTAAGAAAGCTCCCAGCACTCCTGGGTTATGAGCCCGTTTGGGGGTTTGAGAAGGGAAGAGGGGGGCACAGTTTAATTTTAATCCCTCACCAAAGCTCTGCAAATAATAACCATTAAGATTTATTGAACATTACAATGCATCAGGCACATGATTCCAAGAACTTTGTGTGAATAATTCACTGAATTCTTTTAGCAAATCCATACATTGGGTACTGTTATTCTGATTTTACAGATGTAGAAGCTCAGAGAGGTTAAGTAACTTGTCCAAGGTCACAAAGCTGGTACCCTTTGGAACTGAACCCTATTACCTGGTGTCCTCTGGAGGTGAGGGAGGGGTTAGAATGTGATACCACGCATTCCATGTGATACCACACATTCTAAGAATGGAGAATTCTTCTCCATTCTTCTTGGCTCCCATGGCCTCTTTGGAGGAGGGGGGGAGTGGGTACTGGAAAAGACTTTAGAGACAAGCCAGTCCACTCTTCATTTTCCAAATGAAGGACCAGAGAGGGAACGGGTTTACTCTAGGTCACCCAGCAAGTCATCAGGGGCACCAGGAGCAGACCTGGGGCTTCTGGGTCTGAGTGACCTGTGTGATATCACATTTCTTTTCTTGATTTTCAGCGTCTTTGCATTTTTATCCCTTGCCGTCTAAATGGAATCTTCTCTTATTATCAGAGCATTTGTCCCGACTTCCAGCTGGTTTAAAAAAAGTTCTCTCTTTACTCATGGCTGTGCTGGATCTTCGTTGCTGCTCGTGGGCTTTCATTAGTTGCTGCGGGTGCGGGCTCCTCTCCAGCTGCGGTGCACAGGCTTCTCATCGTGGTGGCTTCTCTTGTTGCGGAGCACGGGCTCTGGGGCACATGGGCTTCGCTGCTCCACGGCTTGTGGGGTCTTCCTGGACTAGGAATTGCATCTGTGCCCTCTGCTTTAGCAGGCAGATTATCAACCACTAGACCACCGGGGAAGTCCATGCTGTTGAAGGAAAAAATAAAACAAAAAAAAAAAACCCAGTTATTTTAACTCTTCCTAAAAACTAACGTAAGCACCCTGAGGGTACTTGCTTCTCTTAGAGCATTCACTGCACCCAGCAGAGTGCTGGGCATGCAGAAGTTTCTCAATACACATTCATGGGGCCAGAGTGAACTTTTTGTCTTAGAGGTGAAACAGAGGACCAAACTCAACCAACCGCTTAGTCCTGAGGTTTCTGGGATGTATTAATCCTTTCCCTAAAGCTTTTCATCCTAAAAGAATCATGCAGCTATGGAAGAGTGTTATCGCTTTCTCTCCTTGGTCCCTCTAGCTTGGGTGCCGCCCATGGCACCGGAACAGTGAGTTTAAGATAAAAAGTGTACTCTTGTTCCTCTGCTGCGATGCCTACAGCATAAAGCCAATTTATAGCAACGTGGAATTCCTCTGGTCTTTAAGGTCTCATTATGCAAGTGAAGGAGAGAGAGGAAGAAGACAGATGCTCACAAATTCCTGGTGGGGGGGAGGGATGACCTCATCATTTATTGGGTGTTGGAAAACAGCCCAAGGAACACAGTTCAGATTCCATTTGGGGGAGGCACTGAACATTCCCTGATAACCCAAATTCTCCAAATCTTTTAAGCCTTGAGAAAAGGATGGAAGGCAAGATGAAGAAAGTGGTCCTCTGTCCAAGTGATGTTTCCCATTAGGGGGCTGTCCACTCAGAGATGGACTCTGTGCATCCTTATTCCTAGCTGGAAACTCTGGACTTGGGAAGTGTGGAAGTCCCATTTGAAAGGCTGAGGCACAGGACTTTCCTGGTGGCCCAGTGTTAAGAATCCGCCTTCCAATACAGGGGACATTTGTTTGATCCCTAGTCAGGGAACTAAGACCCCACAAGTGCGGGGCAACCAAGCCCATGTGCCACAACTAGAGAAGCTCATGTGCCACAAGTAAGACCTGATGCAGCCAAGGAAATAAAAAACAGATCTGTGTGTAGGTCAGGAAGCAACAGTTAGAACTGGGCATGAAACAACAGACTAGTTCCAAATCGGGAAAGGAGTACGTCAAGGCTATATATTGTCACCCTGCTTTTTAAACTTATATGCAGAGTATATCATGTGAAATGCTGGGGTGGATGAAGCACAAGCTGGAATCAAGATTGCTGGGAAAAATATCAATAACCTCAGATATGCAGATGACACCACCCTTATGGCAGAAGGTGAAGAACTAAAGAGCCTCTTGGTGAAAGTGAAAGAGGAGAGTGAAAAAGTTGGCTTAAAGCTCAACATTCAGAAAACTAAGATCATGGCATCCAGTTCCATCACTTCATGGCAAATAGATGGGGAAACAATGGAAACAGTGAGAGTAGATTTAAAATCTTCTTTAAAAAAAAAACTTCTGTATTTTTTGGGGCTCCAAAATCACTACAGATGGTGACTGCAGCCATAAAATTAAAAGACGTTTGCTCCTTGGAAGAAAAGCTATAACCAACCTAGACAGCATATTAAAAAGCAGAGACATCACTTTACCAACAAAGGTCCATCTAGTCAAAGCTATGTTTTTTCCAGTAGTCATGTACAGATGTGAGAGTTGGATTATAAAGAAAGCTGAGCACCAAAGAATTGATGCTTTTGAACTATGGTGTTGGAGAAGACTCTTGAGAGTCCCTTGGACTGCAAGGAGATCCAACCAGTCCATCCTAAAGGAAATCAGTCCTGCATATTCATTGAAAGGACTGATGCTGAAGCTGAAACTTCAATACTGTGGCCACCTGATTCGAAGAACCAACTCATTGGAAAAGACCCTGATGCTGGGAAAGATTGCAGGCAGGAGGAGAATGGGATGACAGAGGATGAGATGGCTGGATGGCATCACTGACGCAATGGACATGAGTTTGAGTAGATTCCAGGAGTTGGAGATGGACAGGAATCCTGGCGTGCTGCAGTCCATGGGGTTGCCAAAAGTTGGACATGACTGAGTGACTGAATTGAACGAAACAGTAAAAAAATAAGACAAAAAGCCCAGGCAGGATTTGAGGGAATTGAGTGGATAAGGATGAGCAGTTTAGGGAAAGGGTGAAGAGGACTGGATGTAAAATCTTGGGGCTTGTACTCATGAGAGTGGTGGTGATTTAGTCACTAAATTGTGTCTGCCTCTTGCCATCCCATGGGCTGTAGCCCACCAGGCTCCTCTGTCCATGGGATTCTCTAGGCGAGAATACTGGAGTGGGTTGCCATTTCCTTCTCCAGAGGATCTTCCCGACCCAGGAACTGAACCCAGGTCTCCTGCATTGCAGGCAGATTCTTTACCGACTGAGTTGGGGAATCCCTCAAGAAGGTACATATAGGAATTGTATATATGGAGACACACTGAGATATGTAACAGGAGGGTTAGAGTATGGAACCTGCGTGTTCCCTCCACATTTTCAACAGCACCTTCCTGTTCTTCTTCTAACAACAATCCCACAGTTCTTCTGTAAAATGGGTCACATACTTGATGGCTTCTCTCCACTCCTACCTGCATTTTAGGAACTAGGAGCTTCCCACTGTTAGCAGGCTTAGAGCCAGCTTCAGGATGCCAGCCCCTAGGATGCTGTGGGGAGAACTGGAAAAATATGTCAACCTGGGGAGTGGGGCACAGGCTGGATTTCAGCTCCCACTGGCCCTTTGTGCTGGGTACAAGCCCCGAGGGGATAACAGGGTCCAGAAAACACCAACTTGGGGTCATGTTGGCCTTGGGCTCAGTGTGTGATCTGGGACCCAGTTCTCACACCTGTAAAAGGTGGGATTGTATCATGTCCTCCCCCAGCTCCTTCCCAGATATGATGCTTCACAAATCTGTGAGTCTAGGGACAACTTTGCACCCCATACGGAATGCCTCCTTCCTCCAAAGTATCTTCTTGGCTTAGATAGCTGGCAGGTGACAGAGTCTGGAGGTAAAAATGGGAGATGATTCTGCAGACATCTGGATGTGAAAAGATTTAGTTCAAAGAGCCTTGGACAAGGAGCGTGTATCTTTCCTGCTTAACATTTTTGAGCATCAGTTTGTACCTCTGAAAAATGGGAATGGCACCACCTAATACAGACCACCATGCTGTAGGGATTAAACCACACTGCCCAGGTGAGCACGCGAGGAACAGGGTGGGTGCTCCGGAAGGTTTGCGACCTGAAGGTTTGGTTGGGAGGTTTCTAAAGAGCTTGTGTGCAGGGACCCAGGCACAAGGTCTGGCTTTCAGGGCGCGCGGCTCCCGGGACCCCCAGCGGAGCAGGAACACCCTCTCCCCCGGCTCGGCCTCCATGGCGCCTCCTCGGCCCCGGACCGCCGAGGGTTAATGAGAAAGCCCCACGCCCCCTTTGACGGCGCAGAGCCCACCTCGCCGAATTTGAAAAGGCGGCCCTGAGAGGCGTGGGCGCCCCCCAGGCACTTCCAGCTCGGACCCCGGCTCCGCTCTCTCGTCGGCGCGCTCGCTCGGCTCCGGCGGGGGCCGCCGGTGCGCTCCAGACCGTCCTCCCGCCCGGGACTCCGGGTCCCCGCGGGCGGCCGCGCAAGATGAAGCTGGCTCTGCTCTTGCCCTGGGCGTGCTGCTGCCTCTGCGGGTCGGCGCTGGCCACCGGCTTCCTCTACCCCTTCCCGGCCGCGGCCCTGCAGCAGCACGGCTATCCTGACCCGGGCGCCGGCTCCCCCGGCAGCGGCTACGGGGGCCGCCGGTGAGTAGCCGGGCGCGGGGGTGCGGGGTGGGGGGGGCGGGCGGCGGGCCCGGGGGACTCGGGGAAGCCGGGGTCTGGAGGCGCGCGGGGGTGGGGGCTTAGGGGCTGCAGATCAGGGGGTTGGGGGTTGGGGGCGCGGGCGGCCGGGGCAGGGAACGCCGGGTGGTTGAGAACTGGGGGCCTGGGGACTCGGGGCGGTCCGGGGCTGGGGGCGCGGAGGTGGAGATTGGGGCTTGGGAGGGTGGGATTGGGGGCTGGGGGCGCAGGACGGTCGAGGACTGGGGGGTGAGGACAAGGGTGATCGCGTGCTAGGGGCACCGACTGTGGGGGCTGAGGGCGCGGGGCCGCGGGACCGGAGGTGCGGGGCTGAGACTGGGGTGGTCTCTGGCCGCATCCAACCCCCTTCGTTTCCTTGCTCTCCGAACCTTCGCCCCTTCGGCTCCCGAATCCGAGCGGAGGCGGCTCAAACCTGCGGGGGGGGCGGTGCGCGGAGGCGGGCGACCGTGGCGGGCCGGGGCTCGGTGGCCCAGTTCCTGCAAGTTCACCGGCTCACGTGGCTCCGCCGCGCTCACCTGCGCGGCCGCGGCTTTGTGTTGGGGAGCAGGTTCCCGCGACGCCAAGGCCTTGCATTCGGGCCCCCCACTCACACGCCGGCCGCCAGAGACACCGGAGGGGCGACTCCCGTCCGGCCTTTGGGGCTGGGCCCGCGGAGCAGCCTGGGCTGCGACTCCCCAGACACCGGGGAACGGGGACCCGGCTCGGATCGCAAGAGTCCGCGGCGGCCTGGGAGAGGGAGCTGGGTCCCCGAGCCCGCGGTGCCGGGACGCTCCCGCGGCCACCTCCTCTGCCGGCAGGTGGCGCGCTGGCCACCCCAGGACGGTTCGGGCAGCGTCTCCTCAATCCGTGATTGGATCCCCCCAGAAAACGCGTGAGCCCGCGAGTAGAAGTTGCCAAGTCTTTTAGTTTGCGCAACTCGCCCGAATTTAGCCTTTCCCATTTAATAGTAATTACGACTCACACAGCTGTGTTACCGTTCTTGAACACATCCTGCGTTGGTGCCAGCCGTCTCTTTTGATCCTAAAACCACCCCAGGGTTAGCGATTAGAGTATAATACTGTCTTTTCTTTAGCCGAGGAAACATGGGCTCCGAGAGAGGTCCCCAGGTTCAGTGGCAACTCAGGACTCACCTCCTGTCTTCTTTCTCCAAATCCTGTGCTTTCTAGGGTACCACGGGGCTTATTGTTTACGGAGCAAGGCAAGAAGCGACAAGTCCCGGTTCTTTTGTCCTCCTTGGTGTTTCCCAAGCCTGGCAGGGCTGCCAAGGTGAATTCCGGCAGAGCCTTGTGTTGAGGAGACCGGGAAGTGTTGTGTCGGTACACTGCATGCCTGGTTCAAGCCGGTTCTCAGAAGAGCATATAAAAGTACTTCTGGAAAATTTTGCATGCAATTTAATTTCCTTCATTTTGCTTGGAAATGCTCACCCAAGGCTTCTATTAGTATTATTCTCCAAACACCCAGAGTAGTGTGGAATCTGCACACTTCCACAGGAGAATATTTTAAAAACTAAGTTTTTCAAGTTGAAAAATGATATTTTTAAGAACTCTCACTTATGAAAAATTCAATCTATATGTAGGTGTGTATATATATATATATGTATGTATGTATGTATACAGTTGGTAATAATAATAGTGTGTGTGCTCAGTCATGTCTGACTCTTTGCGACTCCATGGACTGTAGCCTGTCAGGCTCCTCTGTGTATGGGATTTTTTCAGGCAAGGATCCTGGAGTGGGTTTTCATTTCCTCCTCCAGGGGATTTTCCCGACCCAGGGATTGAACCCACTTCTCCTGTGTCTCCTGCTTTGGCAGGTGGATTCTTTACCACTGTGCCACCTGGGGAGCGCGTATCAAGTTGGTAGGAAACCATTTTTGGCCGTTTCCCGCATGGAGAGACCTGGGCTTGACCAGGTCAGAGGAGAGAGTGAAAGAGAACTCCCATTCCCTCCACCCCCACCCCTGCTCTGTCTGCTTGTGTCCTGTTTGCATATTTTACAAGGAGCATATACCCATGTATTACTTTTGTAATTCAAATGTGTGTGTGTGTGTGTGTGTGTGTGTGTGTGTGTGTGTGTGTGTGTGTATTGGGGTTGGGGAGGGGAGGTGTAAAAGGCTCCTGCAGCCTGGACTGTGCATGCTGAGAGGGACCAGATGGGAAGTCCATGCAGGGAGCCAGTGAATGGGGGATGTGGGTTCTGGCGTTTGGTAGATTGGAACTCGGGGACTTCCAGAGATAATTTGGAAAGGATGGTTTTGGCACCAATAAAAAGAGTCCCAAACAAATGTCATCTCGCAGAACTCTTTCCACCAGGATGGGAGCAGGGAGAAGGTATATTACGTTCATGGAGGAACTGGATGACTGTGGAAAATGGGTTTCCAAATGGGTCCCTGGGAGGTGTTAAGGAGGCCTGGGGCATGTTGAGATAGTTGCTTTGGAGCCTGACTGAGCCTTCCCACCCGAAGGCCTGCGTGGGCACTGCAGGCACTAGAGTCGGGTCTGGGCGAGTTGTGGGCGGGTGTCACACTTTCTGAATCTGATTCACTCCAGCGGCAGAAGGCTTGGGGACAGCGTTTGGCACCGGGCTCTTCACAGCGTTGGCCTCTGCTTGGCTCCATACATATGTTTACAGTGGCTTGGTTTCAGTTGATGGGCAGGGTGACAGGGCTGTTTCTTGACAAATGATCTTCTCTTATTTCACGGTTATTGGTCCCATGTTCTCTTTTCTCTGTGTGTGTATGTGCCTGTGCCTGCCCTCCTGGACTGGGCGTCTGGGTCTGACATGTTCTGGGTGCATCTTGCTTTTTATGCCGGGGTGCTCTGCTCTGGTCACCTCCATTACAAGCCCAGCGTGGGCCTCTCGGATGAAGCTAGTTTGGCAGAAAGAAGAGGACATCAATTCCTTAGAGACCCATTTCCAGTAAAATCTTGCAGCCCTGTGTTTGGGCCACTAATGACTTTTGTCAGCCACAGAGGGTTCAGATGCCAAGTAAAAGCTAAAGAGAAATGTAACATTAATTGACCAGGAGGCTTGCATAAGGATGGAGCCCCCAGCTCCACACCCTTGTCCTTCCATTGGACCTGAATAAGGCTAACACATTGGTGAAGCTCTTTGAAGTGAAAGTGAAAGTCATTCAGTCACGTCTGCCTCTTCATGACCCCATGGGCTATACAGTTTTAAGAATTTTCCAGGCCAGAATACTGGAGTGGGTACCTGTTCCCTTCTCCAGGGTATCTTCCCAACTCAGGGATTGAACCCAGGTCTCTGGCACGGCAGGCGGTTTCTTTACCATGTGAACCACCAGCCTGTGTATTTCAGTCTCCTTCCTGTCTCCCTCCCCTGATCATTCCCTCCCTCCCTTTCGTAGATGGTGATTAGACGTCTCATCTGTTATCACCTCCTCATGTCTGTATCCAACTCTAGAGGGTCCAGCATAGCAGTGAGTGACCAGAGCATGAGTGAAGACCAGAGAGATTCTGGGTGCACAGTTCTCAGCTGGGGAGGGAGAGGTTTTAATTTGAATAAGAGTTTTAATATTAATTCTTGGAGTGAGAATGTTCTGCTAAGAGAAACCAGAAGAGTGGTGAAGATCTGCCCAGATTTTAAGCAGAGGAAGGAATGAATATACCCACAGGGTGGGGTCATGGGGCAGGGGCGAGGGACAGAGTTGCTTTTGCTTTTGCCCTGAAGAATGGCTTGCGTCCCGTAAACCTGTTCCTCTTGTACAGGGTGTGAGGCTTGAGGACAAAGGGAGACCACATGCTGCAGGGCTGGGTGTTTATAGGTTATACAGTAAGCTAATGGATGGTTAAATAAGTAGGTTTGATCTTCCAACCTTGAGTAATTGCTCCATATACTCAAAGGTCTGGATAGTCAAAGCTGTGGTTTTTCCAGTAGTCATGTACAGATGTGAGAGTTGGTCCATAAAGAAGGCTGAGCACCGAAGAATTGCTGCTTTTGAATTGTGGTGCTGGAGAAAACTCTTGAGAGTTCCTTGGTCTACAAGGAGATCAAACCAGGTAATCCTGAAGGAAATCAATGTGGAAAGCCAAGTCCTAAGAAGAATTCTCAGATACTTTAGAATTCGCTGCTCTGGAAAATGGTGGTAGGAGGAGGAAGGCTTCGCATGGACCAGCTGTCTTCACTGCTTTTTTTGTCTTAATTTTTTTGGCAGGGAAGCCTGGCGTGTGGCAGTCCATGGGGTCAGAGAGAGTCGGACAGGACTGTAAGACAGAACAACCTCTTCTTTGTTGTTTAGTTACTAAGTCATATCCAACTGTTTTCGAGGTCATGGATTGCAGCATGCCAGACTCCTCTGTCTTCCACTGTCTCCCGGAGTTTGCTCAAATTCATGTCCATTGAGTTAGTGATGCTCTGCCATGCCCTTCTCCTTTTGGTTCAATCTTTCCCAGCATCAGGGTCTTTTCTAATGAATCGGCTCTTCACATCGGGCGATCAAAGTATTGGAGCTTCAACTTCAGCAACAGTCTTTCCAATGAATATTCAGGGTTAATTTCCTTTAGGATTGACCTGTTTGATTCCATTGCTGTCCAAGGGACTCTCAAGAGTCTTCTCCAGCACCATAACTCAAAAGCATCAATTCTTCGGCATTGAGCCTTTTTTATGGACCAACTCTCATATCGGTACATGACTACTGGAAAAAACATAGCTTTGACTAGATGGGCCTTTGTCAGCAAAGTGCTGTCTCTGCTTTTTAATATGCTGTCTAGGTTTGTCATAGCTTTTCTTCCAAGGAGCAAGCATCTTTTAATTTCATGGCTGCAGTCACCATCCTCAGTGATTTTGAAGCCCAAGAAAATAAAGTCTGTCACTGCTTCCACCTTTCCCCTCTTCTGTTTGTCATGAAGTAATGGGACTGAATACCATGATCTTAGTTTTTTTAATGTTGAGTTTCAAATAAGCTTTTTCACTCTCCTCTTTCACAGTCATCAAGAGACTCTTTAGTGCCTCTTCACTTTCTTCCGTTAGAGTGGGATCATTTGCCTATGTGAAGTTTTTGTTATTTCTCCTGGCAGTCTTGATTCCAGCTTGTGATTCATCCAGCTCAGCATTTGACATGATTTACTCTGCATATAAGTTAAATAAGCAGGCTGACAATATACTCTTTTTGCAGTTTTGAACCAGTCAGTTGTTCCATGCCCGGTTCTTACAGGAGGCAGTGACCAAAATCATCCTCTTCTTTAAAAGGAGGCTTTTCCCCTTCTGCCATTAACTTGGTGAAGAAGGGCAGTTGTCCTGTAGGATCCCAAGTTCTAGATTTGGCTGGCTACTCCCAAGTGGTGTAAATAACTTGATCCACTATCCCCTGTATCTCATCTATATTAGAGATTAGGTGTGAATGTTTGATTAGATTTAAGATCTTTAATTTGGGAGAGTGGGGGAGGGCAAGAATGTTTCATAGTTGTTCCGGTGGATCTTGTAAGATCATGTGTTATGGATTGAATGCTTATGTTCTCTCCACCCCCTAATTCATATGTTGAAGCCCTAACTTTCAGTGTGATGGCATTTAGAGATGGGGCCTTTGGAAGATAATTATGAAGATGAAGATTTAGATGAGGTCATGAGGGTCAGGTCCCCATGATGGGAATAGTGTCCTTATAAGAAGAGGAAGAGAGACTAGAGTGTCCTCTCTCACTCTCCCTTCCGATGTGTAGACCCCAGAGTCAGCTGTCTGCAAGCCAAAAAGATAGTCCTTATCAGGAACTGAATCGGCACCTTGATCTTGGACTTCCCCGCCTCCCGATCTGAGAAATAAATGTCTGGAGTCTAAGCCAGTCAGTCTGTGGCATTTGATAAGGCAGCCCAAGCTGACTAGTACTGGCGGACATGACTTTTTTTTTTCTCCTGGAGCGTTGGGTTTTAAACCTCCACCAGAATACCACTGTTCACAGGTTCTCACTTCCTCCTCTCTCTTTTCTTCTCAATTCATTTTGAAGAAACTAGGCCTTGATAGCATTCTCCTTGTTTAAGGTTTTGTTGATTATAGGGCTTTCCCCTGGCTCAGCGGTAAAAAATATCTGCCTGCAATGCAGGAGACTTGTGGGAGACGAGGGTTCGATCCCTGGGTCAGGAAGATCCCCCGGTGAAGAAAATGGCAACCCACTCCAGTATTCTTGCCTGGAAATCCCCTTGGACAGAGGAGCCTGGTGGGCTATAGTCCATGGGGTGACAAAGAAGAGGACACAACCGAGCAATTAAGTCTTATACAGAGGTGGTGTACTAGCTATACTGTTCGGCGCTCAGCTTTGTTGTTTCACGATGGACTGTCGAGACTGCGCTAGATCAAGGCATAGGTAGCTTTCTGCATTTATTTTGTTTTTCACAATCTAAAAATTTGTGGTTAAAAATTTTTTTAGCTACATAAACCATAAAATTTACCGTCTTAACCATCTTTAAGTATAGAGTTCAGTGGTATTAAATACATTGAGTGTGGCCTACCTGTCAGCCCCATCCACCTCCAGACTGTTCATCTCGCCTGCATTCGTGTTTGTAGCTTGGTGGTGCCAACGACTGTAGTTTTTTTCAGCGAGCCCCTACTAACAGACATTGTGTTACTCTAACCTTTTGTGTCACGTGTAATGCCACGGTAAATAGCCTTGTGAGTTGTTCGTTTCATGTTTTTAAATTTTTTAAAAACCTTTGTGTTTGGCTGTGCTGGGTCTTGACTGCCGCACAGGCTTTTCTCTACTTGTGGCGAGCGGAGGCTGCTCTTGAGTTGTAGGGCGAGGACTTCTCATTATGGTGGCCTCTAGATGCGGAGCACAAACTCTAGGGTGTGTGGACTCAGTCGTTGCGGCTCCCAAGCCCTGAGGCATGGGCTGAGTAGCTCCTCGGCATGTGGAATCTTCTCGGACCAGGGATCGAACCTGTGTCTCCTGCATAGACAGGTGGATTCCTTACCATTGAGCCACTAGGAAAGCCCCTCATTTCACATTTTTGCCAATGCCTCTTTAAGATGCATTTTAAAAAGTGGCCTTTCAGAGTGAGAAGGTAAATACGGGCATAATTCTGCCAGATAGTATCCTAGAAGTTATACTGTTTTGTATTCCCATCAGCAGGTTTTTCTTGGGGTGTATTTGAAGATGACACTTCAGTGATGCTGGGTCAAAATGGCCTTGGGGAGGGGATGAAAACAGCCTTCCCTGGCCAATGCCCCCAGTCAGTTCCGCCCACCCCTCACATTTGTGAGGTCACAGATGGAAAGCTGAACATTGTATGTGTGTATGTATGTATGGTAAAGAATCTGCCTGCAATGCAAGAGACCTGGGTTTGATCCCTGGGTCAGGAAGATCCCCTGGAGAAGGGAAGGGCTACCCACTCCAGTATTCTTGCCTGGAGAATCCCATGGACAGAGGAGCCTAGCAGGCTACAGTCCGTGGGATTGCAAAGAGTTGGACACTGAGGGTCTAATACTATCAGTTCAGTTCAGTCACTCAGTCATGTTTGACTCTTTGCTATAAACTATTAAAATAAATTCTGTCACTGATCTTGACAAACACATCCTGCTAATGACCTGAGGGTGGGGGGTTGAGGCTCACTTTTAGAAATCTTGCCTCCGTGAATTTTGTGCGGGGACTTGGCGGCGCAGGAAGACCCCCCCTTCTCTTCCCTCCTTGTGCCCCGGACAGCTCGCCCTGGTCCGGCCTCACCCACACAGCCTGGATGCTCCCATCCAGCCCACCACCTGCTCCTCACCCAGCCACTGCCACCTGGCCGCATCTCCTGCCTGAGTGTGTCGGGGAGGGAGTTCTGGGCCCCTGGGTACCCACACTTGCTCTCAGTGGGGCTGGGCTCTGGGGGTCATATCCCCTCAGCCCCATGGTCTCCTTGCTCTGTGGGGTGGGATGTGGCCAGAGGGGGCCAGACGGGGGCTGCAGTAGCTCACTGCCTAGGATGGGGCTCCTCTTGCCCAGGTTTAAAGCATTTTTGGGGGGATGTGGAATGAGTCTTGGGGATGGAGCAAGGATGCGTGTACCCCAAATCCTCAAAAGTTGGATGGCCTTTCCCCAGAAGACCATTGCCACAGAAGGTCGTGGTGACTGAGCTAAGCCGTCTGCGTCCAGGTGGTCCCACCCCGCGTGCTCTTCCTGGTCCCCTGTTAGACTGTGAGGGACGTCACCTGCCTGTTGGGGGCCTGGCCCAGGGCCAGGAATAGAGTCAGGCTCTGCCAGTTGTGTGGAGTGAACCAGAGTGTATCCACCAAGGACCCACTGAGGCTGCGAATTCAGAGCGGATGCGGGTCCTGCCCGGGGTCACTTTGCAGGCGAGTGGCATGGGACACGCAGGAGCTGGGGATGCAGAGATCCCTTCCAGAGATGACGGGGAGCTTTGGGGAAGGAGGGTCCAAGGTGGCTCACAGGGATTTTGTTCTGGCTCCTTTAGAAACACATCTGTATTCTGGCCTGACCTTCAGAGCTTTTACTGATTTTCACACTGTTCTAAGAAGTGACAGGATGGAGTTCAGAACTTGCGACTGCTTTTGGTTTTCCGTTTAGAAACTCTCTGGCCAGTCAAGATTTTGGAAAGGGTCTGATCCCTGACATGCTGACAGTGCTGGAGCTGGGCTATTTCTTCCTTCTTCCTCCGGGCCTCCCACCTGCCTCCCTCCCCCTGCTTCCCAGGCAGGACCCTTGGACCTGTGCAGGGACCAAGGTGCAGTGCTTCGCAGGGCCCACACTTGGAGCTCAGGGCTTTGTCTCCAGTGCTGTCTCCCACTTCTCAATGCTCATTAGCCTTGAATTCGTGCTTTGTAAGGGAAGTCTGATGGGACCGTGACGCACCAGGGACTTGATCCTCAGTGTTGACCATGAGCCACCTCTCAACACCTCCCACCACCTCCCTGGTGTTTGTTCTCTGCTACTCACTCCCCACCCTCTGGCATCACAGGTCCACCTGGCCTCCCCCTCTACACCCCTGCCCAGTGACCACTGCCACCCTCTGCCTCTGGCTGGAGCCTGGATGTGCACTCCGAGAGGGCTGGGATTGGGTGCATGCACCCTGTGGCACCCTGGAGTGGGGCATGGCAGCTTTAGTCCCCGCCCTGGGCTGGCAGTGCCATAGTGTGCTTAGGGGGCGACTCAGCAGGGCAGACCCTGATCCTGGCATGTCCTGGGGAGAGATGGTAATACCCTGAAAGGGTGCCCATGCGCTGTATAATGACGGGCCTTTGGGAAGGGGAGTTGCCTGGTTTGACTCCCCTGCCCCTGACCTGGGCGATGCTCCAGCCCGCTGGTTACTGGGAAAGGTGGCGTGCGTGTGCACTTTCACCCGTGGAGTTGCAGGGAGGGGTCTGCCCTTGCTAACCACGAGGGTCTCCGTGCGTAAAGGAACGCACGTGAAACACTGAACAAATGGTTGAGAAAGAGATAGTAGATAGTATTTACCATCTTTACTGACCCAGCTCTTTGAATGAGGGGTCCCGTAACTTCAGTTTGCACTACGTCCCACAGATTATTTAGCTGCTCTTCGATACAGCATCCCCTAAACAGCAGGGCACTGACTGGCTCATCAGGATGAACTGGGGAGACTGAAGAACTGGATAACCAGACCCATGCAGACTCAGGAAGTCTAAGGCCTGGAGAGCTGATTCTAATGGCCTCCCCAAGTGTTTTTTTTATTTTTTTTCTTTTCTTTTCTTTGATGCAGCCAGGTTTGAGGAGCACTGCATGGCGAACAGAGTTTTTTTTTAGATTCTTTCATCATGACCCATAGTAGGAAATACCTTTTATATGGTGCTTGAGACACACACACACACACACACCCTTGAAATAAGTTTCACAAAATCGTGCTTACTGTTACCATATGTGATCCTTTCTTTTTTATTGTATTCTATCTAGTTCATAAAAAAATGCTTGCCAAGACTCAGAAAACTGATTCCTGCAATGAGAGACCCCTTGCTCTGGGGAAATGCAGGGGTCTTTTGGCTTCCCAGCCCCCTCTTCCCAGTTCCTATGCCTCATCCTCTAGGCTCATCTCTGACTCTGAAGTCTCTTTCTTGTTTCTGCTGAGCTGAGGCGCTTGTCCTGCCCACTCCCTACCCCATATCTCGGCTCCACCCTCTTCTGGGGCGGTCACAAACCCCCCTCCTTCAGGAAGTCTTCCAGGATTGCTCTGTTCCCTCTCTTTGGGCGGTTTCCTATGCCTCCTGTATCTGTGGTTGCCTGTGGGCTTTGTACCAAGAACTCACTTCCCGTTCTCCTTTCCTGAAGATAGAATCCTTTGTCTTACCTGTTTCCTCAGCATGGCTCTGACTGGTCCACCAGGGAGCTGAGTGCATGAGCCAGCCTGTGCCGCGAGCCGGGCTGTCTGCCACCCACCCACGTGAACTTATCCAAGCTGGGAGTTTAACCACCCAGCCTTCTCAGCCCATGGTCAGGGTCAGTCAGCAGGCTGGAGCTGGGGGCTGAGCCTTGGGGGCAGGGGCTCTCTGCCCTGAGCCTTGAATGGGAGAGGCTCTCTGCTGATTCCACAGGAGTGGATGGTCCTTTCCGCCCACTCATGGGCCCTGTCCCTGCCACTGGATCCACGGTGCCTGGAGTCTTACCTTCAAAAAGCCACTAACAAGCACCTACTGCATGCTTAGTGCTGGGGTAGTGAGATGACTGTTGGTTCAGACTTGGCCTCTGCCCTTGATGAGTTCAGAGGCGGGTTGGGGAAGCCCCCAGAGCAAGTAGCGGAATTTGCTGTGACACAAATGGGTGCAAAGTGGATCAGGTAGGCAAGGGGCACGTGAGCAAGTGCCCATTTAGGGAAGCTAGGTGTATGGGTGTTTGGGCATCTTTATGTCTAAGTTTTCTCCTCTGTAAAGTGGGAGTGATCAGACCTACTTTGTCAGGCTGTTAGGCTTAGGTGAGTGAAAATTAAAAGTGCTTTGAGAAATATGTCATAAACATTCTGTTCATGCTTGTGATGTGTAGTGTGCTAACCTTGCAAAGAGTGCCAAGAAGGGGGGCGGTTTCACAAACCTAGGAGGCCACAGAATCCTTTGGCTGGGATGATGTTCCAGACTCTGCTTGTGTGTGTGTGCTCCCACCCCATGGACTGTGGCCCACCAGGTTTCTCTGTCCGTGGGATTTCCCAGGCAAGAATACCATGCCCTCCTCCAGGGGATCTTCCCCAACCAGGGATTGAACCCGTGTCTCCTGCAATGCAGTCAGATTCTTAACTACTTGAGTCATCGGGGAAGCCCATTCCAGACTCCATACCTTAGGAGACACTGGCCTGGTGGACCAAGGCTATATGCCAAGGTCTTTCTAGAAGAGTCACCTTTGAAGTGGGTCTTGTAGGGTGAGCGGAGGTGTTCTCTGCAGTGACTGGGAAGGACATTATCGGGCAACAAAACATCTGCCTGAGGGCTGGGAGTGTGGAGCAGGTGGGCCTTTCGGAATCTGAGGGCGAAGCCTCTTTTCTGCCACCCCAAGGAACCTGGGCTTTGTAACAAGACTTGGCCACAGTGGGTCCCATGCCAGCTTTACTGGTGTGTAGGAGATGGGAGAGAAGAAAGAGCCAGAGGAGAGGAGCAGCTAACGGACCGTGTCAGGAACCCCGAAACAGGGCTGGGGCGGTAGGGATGCAGTTGAGACAGGAGTGCCCAGAGTCTGTGCGGCTGGCAGCATCGAGCCCCTCGGTGGATGGAGCACCAGCAGGAGCAGATTGTAGCCTCGAGCTCCTGGCCTTGCCCAGGGCCCGAGAGGGCGGGTAGCTGGCTCTTTGGCTCCCGGGAACCTGGCAGAGGCTCCACAGTGTTTTCTCAGCTTTGAAAAGCAACGCGGCATGGCGTTACACACCTTTTTGTCAGATACTTGTATTTTTAACATCTAGGGCAGGCTTGTGCGTATCAGGTGTTCCACGGTTGCTTTTTGAGCAAGTGAATAAACAAGTGGCTTGATCTCCGACCTCCGGGAAGCTGAGGGGGTGGCCTCTGCTCCCGTGCAGCTCTGTCATTCTAAGAGGTCCTGGCGTGAGGTCCTTGTCTGCGCTTTGCCCCCACCGACCAGCTGTAGAAGCCGTGTTTAGGGGGGCCACAGAGGTCATCCTGCTCTAAGGGCTCCTGCTTCTTCCTCTGAAGTAGGAAAGTGAAAAAGTGAAAGTGTTAGTCACTCAGTCGTGTGCAACTCTTTGCGACCTCAGGGACAGTAGCCCGCCTGGATCCTCTGTCCCTGGGATTCTCCAGCAAGAATACTGGAATGAGTTGCCAGTCTCTTCACCAAGGGATCTTCCCAACCCAGGGATCCAACCTGGGTCTCCTGCATTGCAGGCAGATTCTTTACCATCTGAGCCAGCTTTGAAGTAGGAGTGGGTGGAAATCACACAGAATGGCCTGAATGTGAATATCTGGTGAGGCCTTCCCCTCAGGGCCCCGGATTTTCTGCACCTCCTTGCCCTTCATCTCGCTGTCTCCTCTCCCCACCGCACCCCTCGCCACCCCCCGCCCCACCAGCCTCTCTGTTATTTTAAAATCCATTCCCAGAGAAACAATTCCTATGGCAATAAGAACACGACTCCAGGCTTCTCTTGGCTTGAGCTGGTCCGACACTTCATTGCCGCTTCGAGTGTGCGAGCTGGACACGGACCAACTCTGCCTGGGGCGGGGGAATCGAGTAACAATAACTAACTGTTAGAGGATTTTCGGGAATCCTGCAGTGGATCCTTGGGCAGGAGACACACAGCACACTGTTCTCTTCTCTGAAGAATCAGGGGGTCCCCAGCCTCCTTGCCTGGTTCTTCCTTGCTCTGCCTCCCAGAAACATCCCAGGGTCGAAATGGTTCTTTGGTGGCCTGGACGAGACCACCTTGAGAGGAGCTGGATCCAGTCCAGGTTAATTTTGTAACACTCGGGCGAGAGGCAGGGGGGCCCCCACCTCCTGGGCCTCCGTCTGCCCCACCCCTAGCCACCTCCAGAGTGATAGGTGGGAAGGTCAGAGCTGGCCACGCTGACTGCTGACCT
This sequence comes from Ovis aries, assembly GCF_016772045.2. NCBI lineage: Eukaryota > Metazoa > Chordata > Mammalia > Artiodactyla > Bovidae > Ovis > Ovis aries. The sequence goes on along the minus strand of NC_056077.1, from coordinate 35,806,884 downwards.
CTGCCAGCTCCCCTGCCGCCCGGACTAATGTTGCCAAGCTTGTTCTGTCAGGTGTTAATGGAAGTTATGAGAAGCAGCCTGGGAAATGCTCGTGAACCAAGCTTGAGAGTTTCCTTCAGAATGAGGGAGGGAGTGAAGAGCAGGCTCTGAAGCCAGGCAGCCTGGCTCTGAATTTCGGCTCTGGGCGGCCCTGACTGAGTCATCTGACCTCTCTGTGCCTCAGTCTCCATATCTGTAAAATGGGCACAGTCGCAGTGTTTTCCTCCATCTGGTCATTCTGGGGCTTCAGTGAGTTTATATTCACAAAGGGCTTGGAACGATATCTAGTAAACACTCTGTGCAGCCCCATGAAGTGATAAAGGTTTTCCCAGAGCAGGCAGCGGCTGCTGGGCCTTGCAGAGCTTGGGAAGAAGCAGGGGTTTGCAGACGTCTATGGCCACCAGATCATTTTTGGGGGAGCATGCTATTTGGGTGGGGTCCCGGATGCTGTGCTCTGGGGAAGGCTGGCCTAGTGGGTCAAGGTTAAATGCCTCAGTGGTTATGGCAGCTTCCACCTTTTGCAGAGGACCTCTTTCTGGGAGTCATTTGCAACCTCACGCTGCAGTTGCCCCCACTGGTGCTGTAGTGGAGCCAGAGAAATAGAGAAGGGAGAGGCCAGTTGGTTTTTCTGAATCCCTTAGACCTTGCTCAGGTCTTCATGGCCAAGAGTGAAGGACCGGGGCCCACCCTCACTCCCAGCAGAACCTCAGCCACTGGTGGGGAGTGAGCACTGAGGGTCGCCCTTGGAATATGATTGGGGAGCAGGTTGGAGGGTCTGGAGTCCGGAGGTGCCCATGGTGAGTCAGAGGCAGAGGAGTTCTGAGGAGCTTCATGTCCTGGGAATGTGACAGCTGAGGGGGCCTCATGTGGCCCCAGGATCGGGGAGAAGGGACCAGGGGATCCACAGTCAAGCCAGCCCTTCCCTTCATGGACTCAGTGCCTCACGTGTAACGTGAAACTAACAGGATTGGGCTGAGATCAAATGAGGAACGTGTTTGTGAAATATGCAGGCTAATTATTACTCAGTGTGGCCTGCTTACTGGCCGAGGGCCCCAGCTCTGCAGCTCTGTTTGGCCCAAGTCCACCCTCTGAATAAGACCAGGGGCACCAACACTTGCAGAAGGTTGGATGTTTACTGTGTGTGTGTGTGTGTGTGTGTGCGCGCGCGCGCGCGCACGCGCACGCACCCACGTGGTGTTTGCGGCCATGCCTGGCTGCGGTTTGCAGTGGAAACATCTTTTGTCTTTGAAGGTATGGTCCCCTCCCCTTTCCTCATTCTGGAAGGTATGGGACTCTGTGGCATTTACTGGGAAGCGCCCTAGTTCCCAGCACTCAGGGAGGCCCAGCTGAAGGGCTGCTGTGCTTTGGAGCCCTCGTGAAGGCTCAGGCTTTCCTCTTCCCCAGAAGGTAGCTTCTGGAATCAGGCCCTGCTGCAGGCTACAGGCTGCCCACTGACCCTGCCACTGCTGCTGGCCCCCCGGAGGCCCCAGGGCCTTTGGGGAGAAGGGTGGCAGTTTCCTTCTGATTTGGCTCCAGCTGTCTGCACCCCCACCAGTTGCCTCTGGCATCTGACATTTTTGTCATTCCTGCAAGGGCTTATCTGGGGAGTCCGAAGGTACCTCTTCCTGTCCCTCTGTGATGGACTTGGCTACGTGGCTGATTCTCCCTTCTGAGAAGTCTCAACCTACCCAGATACCCTCTATTTGGGGGGTCATGAGTTCCTGGGTCTCTTCAGGCTTTGCCAGGCTCCTTCTCTCTTTTGTCCCTTGGGTGATGATAACAATTAGCTCAGATCCTGAAAGTCTTCATGTAAGAAGTACGAAAGTGTGCCTTCCTGGAGAGGCAGCCGAACAAATGGGAGAGACCCCTGTATCAGGGGCTTGGAGGGAGCACAGTCTGACCCTGCCTAGCTTGCTTCTTATCTCTCTGGGTGCTCTGCTCATCTCTGGCTACCCTTTAATCTCAAGCTGCTTCCTGCCCCAGGGCCTTTGCACTGCCTTGACCAGTCTTTGCTTTCTCTTAGCCTAGTTAGTTCCTGCTCAAAGCTTAGAGATCGGCTTAAACATCACATCTTCAGGGAACCTTTTGCTGCCACCCCCTCAAGGTGTTAGGGGAAGCACACTGATTGAAACCTCCCACCCTGGCCAGGCACCGTAGCAACCATTTGCATGAGTTGTTTTATGACAGGACATCCTGATAAGGAATACGGAACTAATAAGCCACCACCAACCGGAAGAGTTCGGGAAAGGTCTAAAGGAGACACCGCCATGTCCGTCCACTTCCCGGAATTCCTCTCGCTAGCATCCATCTTGGCTGAGCGATGTGTGCGCCACCAGGAAAGACAATGAATTAGAATGATTGGCCAAAGACCACCTGGAAACGAACCCATCACCATAAAACCTGAGACTGTGAGCCTTGCAGCAGAGCAGTTCTCCTGGGTTCTTTTACCCTACTGCTCTCCACCCGGGTGTCCTTTCCCAATAAAATCTCTCGCTTTGTCAGCACATGTGTCTCCTCGGACAATTCACTTCCGAGTGTTAGACAAGAGCCCAGTTTCGGGCCCTGGAATGGGTCCGCCTTCCTGCAACAGAGGTCCTTTGTTAAATGCCCTCAGAGCTTACTCTCATACTTAGAATTTCATGATAACTGTAAGTCAATCCTATAATTAATTGATTGATAACTAGTTAATAGCTGTCCAAGACTACAAGTCCTCTGAGGATAAGAGTCCCTGCTGTATCTCTAGGTTCTTGCAGAGTGCCTGGATTACAGAGAGCATCCAGGAAAGGACTAACCGCTTTGCAAGCTGTACTAGTTTCTTACGGTTGGTGTAACCAATGACCATGAACTTTGTGACTTAAAACAGCCCAAATGTATTATCTTACAGTTCTCAAGGTTAGACGTCTGAAGCGGGTCTCACTGGGATGAAAGGTATTCGCAGGATTGGTCCTTCTGGAAAAGAATCCATTTCCTTGCTTTTTCCAGTTTCTGATCTCAGGTGGCCTCAGCCTGCTGCAGCTTGGAGCAGGGCTCCAGTTCCTAGCCAAAGACTGAGGCTGGGTTGAGGTGCTGAGAATGCCAAATCTTAACCACTAGACCAGTGGTCAGTGACAAGGGCCCTGGCTCTTGGACTTTGCAGAAAAGAATTCCCACAAAGACACAAAGTAGTGAAACAAGTAAATTATTTATTAAAAGGGAAAACAGGTACAGCACGTGTGCATGGATGCATGGGTGGATTCAGAGAGAGAGAGTTGCTGAGCTGTGCCCTCACGGCAGTTTGAATTACTGTTATGGGGCATTTCTTCCGGTTTTCCTTTGGCCAATCATTTTGATTTGCCTGGTTCACAGCCCACATTTGGTTCATCCCAGGATCCTACCATGTGTGAGCATGCGTCTGTTAGCTAAGATGGATTTTACCAAAAAGGTGTCTGGGTAGGACATGCCTTGGCATCACTCCCCTTTTGACCTCCAAGGAGCCTTTTCTGCATATGTGTGGTTGGGGAGATCTCCTGACTTGGAGAATGAGAAACACGTGGTCTGGGCGGGGCCCAGCCACCTCCCTTAACTGTCCTGCTCTTCTCATCACCAGTAGGCATGGAGGGACCAGAGTTGCCACACACAGCCAGTCCCCAGTCCAGGGGAGTTTAAGGCCACAGGAAGTGAATCTCCAATGGCTTTACGGGGGTGGTAGTGGTGGGGGTGGGGCCGGTCTGCCTCCTGCCTCAGTTCTAGAGGCTTCTGGCATTCCTTGACTTCTGGCTCCTTCCTCCATCTTCAAAGGGCATTCTCCAGCCCCATCTCTGGTTCTGATTCTCCTGCCTCCATTTTATAACACCCTTGTGATTAGGCTGGGCCCACCTGGATAACTGAGGCTCAGCTCCCCACTTCAAGATCCTCAATTTCATCACAACTGCAAAGTCTCTTTCATCATGTGAGATAACATATTTGCAGGTTCCCAGGGTTAAGATAAGTACATTTTTGGGGACTGGGCATTATTTTGCCCCCCATCACACAAATGAAAATGCAAAGGGAATGATACGACAGACAGTTGGAGCCTTGGAGAGTTGTATTGATCCTAGATTTCAGACAGTATTAAGATTGAAAGTGTCTTTGAGCTTCGAAAGCCTGTTAAGACTCAGTCTTATGGGAAGAGTTGTGATAAAGACATGACTTCCCACCTAAGTTTTTACATAGGTTGTGAGGTAGGGATTTAACTTTAGTTTTTTTTCCCCCAAATCTCCCCTTATACTTCTACTGAATAATCCATCTATTCCCAATAATTTGAAATGCTTTTTTTTTAGTTGCATGCTAAATTTTGCTATATACATAGCTTTTTTTTTTTTCTCCTGAACTCTTAATCTGATCTGGTGCCAGAAATCGCACTATTTTAATTACTGTATCTTTATTCGTTGTTTTGTTAGAGCAATTAGATAGAGCAATTAGATAGAGCAATTAGCAATTTTGTTAGATAGTTGATAGAGCAATTCTTCTTTCGCTGTTCATCTTTATCAAAATATTCTTAGCATGTGTTGTACATTTTTCTTTTAGGTGAATTTCAGAATCATCTTGTCTAGTTCTATAAAACCTGCTGTTGGGGTTTTGATCTAGACTGTGTTGACTTAGTGGATTAATAGAATTCAATGTTTATAATACTGCATGTTTTTCAAGAACAAGGAACACTGCTCCATTTATCCAGACCTTGTTAGATTTATTCCTAGGCATTTTGTAGTTTTTATTGCGGTCATGAATGTGTTCTGTTTGTTCCCTGACACTTGTAAATGTTTATATCTGGCAAATAGGAAAACTTGATTTGGAGCTGGTTGGTTTTATATACTGCTACCTTCAGGTATTAAAACATGTTTTAATGGTTCTTCAGCTGGTTCTGTAGGATTTTTGAGGTAGAGAACCCTGTTGTCTTCCAATGTGTATGTGTGTGTATTTGTGTGTTTGTCATTGTGTAAGTCAGCATCTTGGTTGAGTTGGAAGAATGGGGTTTCATCTTTCTCACGAAGGATGATGAGGTAGAGGGCTCTGAGGAGAGAGAAAAGAAAGCAGGCTGTGTGGTTTGGTCTCACCCAGAATCATCTTCTCTGCTCCCTCTTCTTCTCCTTGTCTGCAAAGATGATGATATGTTCACCTCACCCCTCGGTTTATAGGTAGAATATTTTTGGAGTCAGAGGACCTAGGATCCACCTACCTCTCCCTCCCCTCCATCCCCCCATTTATTAAACAAACAGCCTAATAATGGACTGTGGTTTCTCAACTCCTCGTAGGGTCAATCATTCTGATTTGAGGCTAAATTATTCTGCCATAATCACCCATCTGTCCTTTCCTCCCCCATCAGCAACCACTTACTCTTCCTGAAGAGCGCCCTGGTCCTAGACTGTGAACTGTCAGCTTCTGTTTGGTCTATCTCTTTCTGTCTAACAAAGCCAGTATCTGTTTGAAACGGGAGAGGAGGTGAATGCTGAGCTGGGGGTGGAGAGTGTGTGAATTCCTCCCTTCCCCTGCCCAACTTGTCCTGTGCTGGGAAGTTTGGTTAAAAGGAAAACCAAAGGCCATCTGGATTAACAGAGGCAAGAACATGAACCTATGTCCTTCCACACAGATATCCCAGGTAGATGGTGTCCACTCCCCCCGCCCCAAACCTCAGGTGTCCCAAAGCATCCCAAGGACCAGAGAGCAGTGTTTCAGACTGGCATGGCATCCTGTTACAGACCGGTGCCAGCTGCATTTTAGTCCCTGTCCAGTTGCTTCATAAGGACTGGGGACTGGCTGTGTGTGGCAGCTCTGGTCCCTCCATGCCCACTGGTGATGAAATCACAGGGACATGTAAGACTGAGTCACAGTTGTGTCTCAGGTAATACAGAAGGCCAAATCATCAGTGCCTCAGATCTTGGCATGCTCTAGCAGGGAAGCTTCTTGGAGCCTGGGATTGTCTGCCTTGGTTATCACAATATGCCTGGAACCTGTCCATTTAGAGTCAGAAATAGGTGATAAAGCCAAATAGGTTCAGGCTGGGTGGGCATAGGCCATCTGTGAGTAGTTGGGCAGGTCAGTTTATAAAGTTTCAGCTAAGCTGGACTGTGGTGGATAGTCCCAAAAGCATAGACCTAATACTCAGTACTTTGGAGAAAGGCAAATTGGTGTCAGAACCTCGGCTCCTCATCTAGCTGTGGGCAAGTTCCAGTTACCTTGCGTCAGTTTACACATCTGTGAAATGGGACCTAACCAGTTCCTGTGGAAGCTTTCAGTGAGTTTGAATTGGGGCCGTGTGTTCCGCTTGGAATCTAGCGTGAACGGTGGCCCCTGGGGTGGGTCGTGCTGCCTTCTGGATAGTGGAGCACCTGGCCACGAGTCTGCCATGGGCTGTTTTCCCCAGGTCCTGTCTGGCTTGCTTTATTCTTATTTCATGCTCTTGTTCTGCACCTGGGCTGTGAGCCTCTTGGGGTCAGGAGCCCCATCCCTGATGGCTTCGTCTGCCCCAGCAAGTAACCCATGGCTGAGCATTGATTCAGCCGTGGCAAGCCCAACTTGGACATTGCAGTGTTTACTTTCCAGGCTGAGAAGTTTAAGTCGCTCTGGAACTCAGGATCCTGGAGTTACATTCTAGCCTGGAATGAACCAGGGAGTGAACAGGGGGGCCGGGTGGACTCTGATGCGGTGTGAGGGTCCAGGCATTGCATGAGCAAGGGGTTTGGCAGGAAAAAGATCAATTCCCTGCCTGGCTGTTGGCAGGGAGGTGGGAGGGCTGGAAGTTGTCTGCCTGCAGGCCTGGGGCAGCTGCACGTGGGGACAGCTGTCTCAGCTTTGGACATAGGATCTGCCCCAAGATTAATAACAGAGCCTGGGCCATGCCCGTGGGGAGCAGAGAAGGGCTTGGGTTACCACGCACCAGGAAATTCGCCTGCCCCGCTGACAGTGGGTGGGTAGCCCGGCAGGATGGATGGGCTCTGGGGGTTCAGGGGGTGTCTGGGCAAGACAGCTCAGGGCTGGCCCAGCCAAATGCACCCACATGGGATGCAAGCCGACCCTCCCAAGGGCCGCTTTCTTTCCGCTGGACCTGAAACCGGCAGGAGCTGATCTCCAAGAATTATGTGAAGAGTTGAGAATGGAAACCAAATGTTGGTGTCAGGTAGAGGGAGCTGATGGAAGCCCAGGGCCTGGCAGGCCTGGGAGCAGCAGGGGTTGGGGCTCTGGTGGCCAATGCAGATGTTTAGGTGAAAGGAGCCTGACACATCTTCTTTCAAAAAAGGTTTATTTTTTTTCCCCCCCGATTATATTTATCATAGATCATTTGGGAAATATGGAAAAGCAGAAAGACAGAAATCATGTATAGCCCCTTTTTTTTCTTCTAGGTTTTGAATTTTTAATTCTTTGTATTGTGATGGAATTCACACAACTTAAAACTTACCACCTTAACCACGTTTAAGTGTACAGTTCAGCGGCATTGAGTGTATTCATTGCTGTGCAACCATCGACGCCATCCATCTCCAGACCCTTTTCTTCTTGCAGGACAAAGACTGTACACCCCCTAGACACTGACTCCCTGTTTCCTCCTGCCCGCACCCCCAGCCCTTGGTGTCTGCCATTCTGCTTTCTGTGTCCATGGTTTTGACTACTCCGGGTTCCTTGTGTAAGTGAAATTATACAGAATTGTTCCTTTGGTGACGGACTTACTTCACTCAGTCTCCTGTCGTGGCTCAGACAGTAGAGAATCTGCGTGCAATGCAGGAGACCCTGTTATTATTATTATTTTTAATGTCCTCAAAGCTCATCCATGTTGTAGCAAGTGCCAAAATTTCTTCATTTTTTAAAGACAGAAAAATATTCCATTGTATAGATGGACCATATTTTGTGTATCCATTTACCTGTTGATGGACACTTGGGTTTCTTCCAAACTTTCTGGCTGTTGTAAATAACGCTGTTAAGGGACATGGGTGTACAAATTTCTTTTGGCTAGATACTTGAAAGTAGAACTGCTGGGTCATATGGTGGTTCTATTTTTAACTTTTCTGAGGAAATATACTGTTTTCCATCGTGGCTGCTCCATTTTACATTCCTAACAACAGTGTGAAAGGGTTCCAATTTCTCCACACCCTCGCCAACACTTGTTATTTTGTAATTTTTTTTTTTGGATAATAGTTATCCTAATGGGTGTGAAATAGTATCTCATTGTGGTTTTAGTTTTTCTTTCTCCAGTGATTAGTGATTGTTAGCATCTTTTCATGTGCTTAATGTCCATTTGTTTGTCAACTGTAGAGACATGTCTAAGTCCTTTGCAGAAATTTTTTTCTTTTAAAGATATTTACTTATGTATTTGCCTGTGCTGGGTCTTAGTTGCACCATGCGAACTCTGAGTAAATGCCTGTGGGATCTAGTTCCCTGACCAGAGGCCCAATTTCAGCCCCCTGCCTGGTGAGCATGGAGTTTTAACCACTAGACCACCAGGGCAGTCCCTTTTGCCCAATTTTGAATCATGTTTCTCCCTGTTATTTTTGTTCCCTTAGCTTTTCTGAGTTTTTACCAATTCATCTCCAAACTCTCTCCCACTTTGGGCAGATTCCTCCTGACGCTGTACGAGATGCTCCACAACTCTCACCTTCTGGGAGCAGCCGCTCCTGGAACCTCTGACCCGCTGTCATCTGTTATCCTTGCAAGCTTGTGCTTTCTATTAGTTTCTCAGTTCAGTTCAGTTCAGTCACTTAGTAGGGTCTGACTCTTTGCGACCCCATGGACTGCAGCACATGGGGCTTCCCTGGCTATCGCCAACTCCCAGAGCTTCCTCAAACTCATGTCCGTCGAGTTGGTGACGCCATCCAACCATCTTATCTTCTGTCGTCCCCTTCTCCTCCTGCCCTCAATCTTTCCCAGCATCAGGGTCTTTTCTAAGGAGTTCTTTGCATCAGATGGCCAAAGTATTGGAGTTTCAGCTTCAGCACCAGTCCTTCCATTGACTATTCAGGACTGATTTCCTGTAGGATTGACTGGTCTGATCTTGCAGTCCAAGGGACTCTCAAGAGTCTTCTCCAATACCACAGTTCAAAAGCATCAATTCTTCACAGTCAGCTCAGCTTGCTTCACAGGCCAACTCTTACATCCATACATGACTACTGGAAAAACCGTAGCTTTGACTAGATGGACCTTTGTCGGCAAAGTAATATCTCTGCTTTTTCATATGCTGTCAGGGTTGGTCATAGCTTTTCTTCCAAGGAGCAAGCGTCTTTCCATTTCATGGCTGCAGTCACCATCTGCAGCGAGTAGTTTCTCACCTCTTAGATAAATCCCTTTCCTTTCTCTCCAACTTAGCCATCAGTTCAGTTCAGTCGCTCAGTCGTGTCCGACTCTTTGCAACCCCATGAATCGCAGCATGCCAGGCCTCTCTGTCCATCACCAACTCCCGGAGTTCACTCAAACTCATGTCCATCGAGTCAGTGATGCCATCCAGCCATCTCATCCTCGGTCGTCCCCTTCTCCCCCTGCCCCCAATCCCTCCTAGCATCAGAGTCTTTTCCAATGAGTCACCTCCTCGCATGAGGTGGCCAAAGTACTGGAGTTTCAGCTTTAGCATCAGTCCTTCCAAAGAACACCCAGGACCGATCTCCTTTAGAATGGACTGGTTGGACCTCCTTGCAGTCCAAGGGACTCTCAAGAGTCTTCTTCAACACCACAGTTCAAAAGCATCAATTCTTTGGCGCTCAGCTTTCTTCACAGTCCAACTCTCACATCCATACACGACTACTGGAAAAACCATAGCCATGACTACATGGACCTTAGTTGGCAAAGTAATGTTTCTGCTTTTGAATATGCTATCTGGGTTGGTCAATAACCCTCCTTCCAAGGAGTAAGCATCTTTTAATTTCATGGCTGCAATCACCATCTGCCATGATTTAGGAACCCAAAAAAATAAAGTCTGACACTGTTTCCACTGTTTTCCCCATCTATTTCCCATGAAGTGATGGAACCGGATGCCATGATCTTCGTTTTCTGAATGTTGAGCTTTAAGCCAACTTTTTCACTCTCCTCTTTCACTTTCATCTAGAGGCTTTTAGTTCCTCTTCGCTTTCTGCCATAAGGGTGGTGTCCTCTGCATATCTGAGGGTAAAGGTGGTAAAGGTGAAGTCGCTCAGTCGTGTCCGACTCTTTGCGACCCCGTGGACTGTAACCTACTAGGCTTCTCCGTCTGTCGGATTCTCCAGGCAAGAATACTGGAGTGGATTGCCATTTCCTATTTCTCCCGGCAATCTTGACTCCAGCTTGTGCTTCTTCCAGCCCAGCGTTTCTCATGATGTACTCTGCATAGAAGGTAAATAAGCAGGGTGACAATATACAG